>NC_086451.1:181791316-182101316 GCF_028390025.1 Pseudophryne corroboree | reverse complement strand
ACCAAAACACAAAACCCGAAAAATTTCAGGCGCTCATCTCTACTAAATCAGCCCGTAAAATTGTAGCTCAGTCGGAGAATCTTGGTGACATACACTTAAGATAATAATCTATTTCACTTGGTGCAGTATGTCTACGGCTGATTATGTCAGGCTAGAATGGTCTGACTATAATACATGGTATCACAAACGTGTTGTCCAAATAGTGGACTCATTCACACTGATCCGCTACAAATGTATCAAAATCAGCCGTGTCAGTGTTAGCATAACCTGGCTACTTTACATTGTATCCACCACATGTGCTGCCAGTTACGTTCTCATGCAGTTGCCATATAACATAGTGAGGGATCTATTCTGTATATAGATATTGAGCTAACCGTTTCTATGAATTAAACCCTAATATGCTGGCTGGATAAAAGAGAGAGATCGAGTGTCAGTTTACTGTGTGTCTTGTTGTTCAATGCCGTTAATAGCAATAGTGCATTATATCAGACTCGTTCTCTCAACTGTGCCCAAATAAGCTTTACTATATCCCTGGTGAGGGGGAGACAATACTTAATTAATATCTAATAGCATCCTACGGTACATTTGATCCGGTGCCCCGGATATCAGATTATCTCAATAATCAACATATACTGATTGCACAATAAGATATAATGTATAGAGACAGTGTGATCATTTAAAAACACGGCACCCAGAAGGTGGGATCAAATGTACCTAGGATGCTATTAGGTATTAATTAAGTGTTGTCTCCCCCTCACCAGGGATATAGTAAAGCTTATTTGGGCACAGTTGAGAGAACGAGTCTGATATAATGCACTATTGCTATTAACGGCATTGAACAACAAGACACACAGTAAACTGACACTCGATCTCTCTCTTTTATCCAGCCAGCATATTAGGGTTTAATTCATAGAAACGGTTAGCTCAATATCTATATACAGAATAGATCCCTCACTATGTTATATGGCAACTGCATGAGAACGTAACTGGCAGCACATGTGGTGGATACAATGTAAAGTAGCCAGGTTATGCTAACACTGACACGGCTGATTTTGATACATTTGTAGCGGATCAGTGTGAATGAGTCCACTATTTGGACAACACGTTTGTGATACCATGTATTATAGTCAGACCATTCTAGCCTGACATAATCAGCCGTAGACATACTGCACCAAGTGAAATAGATTATTATCTTAAGTGTATGTCACCAAGATTCTCCGACTGAGCTACAATTTTACGGGCTGATTTAGCTGCTTCTGATTGATTACACATAGGAGCAGGGAGACGTAGGACACCTACCAACTCCCGGAGAGTTTGGAATGTTATGCTCCAGTAAGATTAACCCCTCAACTGACCTGTGTTAATGCATGTTAGACAAGAACATCAATTTAATCTAAGTGATTCCGCTGTTGCACAGAGAAGTGTTCAGATTATATCGCTGCAGTACCTCAGTTTTCATACAAATCAGATTGGAATGTGTAGCAAGTTAGGATCACAAGAATAAAATCATCACTTATTAAGACATGGTACTGCATTAATTTGTCTACGTGAGTAACAATCACAAGTGTGTCAGAATTTTACCTACTCATGGTCATGGCATCAGTATGCGAATTGCTGACTGTGATTGTCGTACACTGTGACCAATATTAAAGTGGATCTCCCAATTCAAAATACCCTAACAATAAGCCCATATATCCCAATGAGGGGAGCGCACAATTTATGTATATAATCCTATAGGTCAATATTGATAATAAGCACAACGATATAGTTGTATAATCATTATAGGAGAGAATTATCTAACTCACAGGTTCTCAAACTCGGTCCTCAGGACCCCACACAGTGCATGTTTTGCAGGTCTCCTGACAGAATCACAAGTGAAATAATTAACTCCACCTGTGGACCTTTTAAAATGTGTCTGTGAGTAATTAATACACCTGTGCACTTGCTGGGTTACCTGCAAAACATGCACTGTGTGGGGTCCTGAGGACCGAGTTTGAGAACCCCTGATCTAACTGATTGATCATATTTGAGACTGGTGTGTGTTCTATTTTTATTTTTTATTTCTCTTCTACACTATTCACTTTTCACACATTTTCTTCTAATACTTCGCTAGCTACCCCAGACCCTCCAACATGACCCGCCCCACTAGGTACAAAATGCTCTGTTTCTGGACTTCCCTCTTAATTTATGATTTCCACCACCTGTGTTGAACTAGTTAAATGATAAGAAAGCTGTTTCTTCACAGGTGATGGCAATAATAAATTAAGAGGGAAGTCCAGAAACAGAGCATTTTGTACCTAGTGGGGCGGGTCATGTTGGAGGGTCTGCTACCCATGACTGGTATTTTATACTAATTATAATAAAGGTTACGTTTTAGAGGGAATCGTCCAGCACCTAGATTTAGAAATATCATCACAGCCAGTTACAGATGAGTGCCCCAATGTGGAATACTTTTTCTTTCTGTGTTCTAATATGATTAATTTATTCCAGGGAGCACCCCCAAACTAATGATTAATACTAACAATTTCTTCTAAGAACTGTTTTTGACTATAAACAATGGGTAGTAACTGATTGATATGAATATTATGACCTATATGATCTGTGCGGATTTTTTTCTTCGTTTGGAATCTGTCCTGCAGTTCCTGCAATCAGATTGGTTTGAGCCTCTACAGGAGGCTGAAATCAAGTTTCTCACATGGAAGGCGGTTTCTTTGTTGACCTTGGCTTCTGCTCGACGTGTATCGGAATTGGGGACTTTGTTCTGTAAAAATCCCTATCTGGTCTTCCATGAAGATAGGGCGGAACTCAGGACTCGTCCACAGTTCTTTACTAAGGTTGTGTCGGCTTTTCATATCAACCAACCTATTGTGGTGCCAGTGGCTACTGACTCCTCAATTGCTTCAAAGGCCTTGGATGTTGTGAGGACTTTGAAGATTTATGTGAAGAGGACTGCTCGTCTCAGGAAATCTGACTCTGTTTGTCCTCTATGATCCCAAGAAAATTGGGTGTCCTGCTTCTAAGCAGTCAATTTCTCGCTGGATCAGATTCACCATCCAGCATGCCTATTCTACGTCAGGGTTGCCATGTCCAAAATCTGTTAAGGCCCACTCTACTTGTAAAGTGGGTTCTTCCTGGGTGTCTCGGCCTTACAGCTTTGCCGAGCAGCTACTTGGTCTGGTTCGAACCCGTTTGCTAAGTTTTACTAATTCGATACTTTAGCCTCTGATGACCTCAAGTTTGGTCAAGCAGTTCTGCAGGAGCCTGCGTGCTCTCCCTCCCGTTCTAAGAGCTTTGGTACATGCCCATGGTACTAATATGGACCCCAGCATCCTCTAGGACGTAAGAGAAAATAGAATATTAATTACCTACTGGTAAATCCTTTTCTCATAGTCCATTGAGAATGCTGGGCGCCGGCCCAGCGCTTCTTTATTCTGCAGTAGTTATATTGGTTCAGTACTACCTGGTTCCTCGGTAAGTTCTGTGTTCGTTTTCTGTTTCAGTACTGTTTCAGCTGTTGGCTGGATTTGCCTTGTTGTGTGAGCTGGTATGAATCTCGCCACTATCTGTGTAATTCCTTCTCTCGAAGTATGTTGTCTCCTCGGGCATACTGAGTCTGGTAAGAGGGGCATAGAGAGAGAAGCAAGCGCACACTGTTAAACTCTTAAAGAGCCAATGGCTCCTGGTGGACCCATCTATACCCCATGGTACTAATATGGACCCCAGCATCCTCTACGGACTACGAGAAAAGGATTTACCGGTAGGAAATTAAAATCCTATTTTTTCTTTCCTGTTTGGACAGGTTGAAGAGTCTATTTGTTCTCTGTAAAGCCTGCTTTAAATTTCCTATATATCTGATTAGGCATGATGTTCAATGACTATGTGATGTTGTGTGGATATTGCTTTGTTGTTAATATGGGGTTGCACTTCTTGATGATCTCGCGGCAGTAGGGGTAAGAACCTTTGGGATTAAGATTAGTATTCCCTGGTTGGGGATTATATTACTCCTAGGGGGTATAACGGAGTAAAATAAATAAATAACATATAAATAATAAAATACCAGACTGCCAGGTAGATCGGGGGGAGGATGCGACCCTAATATTGATAATAATATCTACTGAAAATATATTGTTAAGGGGTAGGGAGGGCCTATATTTTTTCTACTACTGACCAGAGGTATAAAAATTGAGGATTTATTGATAACTGGAAAGAGAACTCATAGTGGCCATTTAGGTAGAACAATTAGTAAGTTCCTATTATTGGGTAAGGGTACAAGCAGGGCTATTTGATTGCGGTTCCTTGGGGTATGGATAAGTACATAGCCAAGACGAATAGTAGTAAGTCCTCTCCCAAGGCACAAGCCGCAGAGATGGTAAGGCAAAAAAATCGGGTGAGGAAGACAGGCCAGGATTCACCCATTAGGGGGAACACCCGGAATATAACCCCTGTACATACCCCAATTCGCCCACAAGAGGGGTTGTCTTCGGAGGGGGAATTAGAAAAAACAAACGACGCAGTAACATCTTATTTATCAACTATAGACAGAAAACTTGATTTAATACAAGCCTCATTAGATTCGGCATTAGCCAAAATCACAGAGAATACATCTAGAATTGAAACCATGGAACAACAGGTTAGTGACCTGGAAGATGACACAACACTCAACCATAATATGGTTGTTGATCATTCTAAACAGATCCAATGGCTGCTAGATAAGATAGATGACAGGGATAGAAGAAAATACTTGCGTTTTATTGGTATCCATACAAATGTTATTGACTCAGCTCTGTCAAGCTATATTACAGTAAAAATTGTGAGTGCCCTTAACCTTCAAAATGAAGTAATAAACCCCCAGATAGAACGAGTTCATCGTTTGGGCCCGGTGAGAGAGGATCCCTCCAGAAGACCAAGGCCAGTGATTGCAAAATTTGTGGATTATGTTTTAAAGGACAAAATTTGGAAGGCCTACCATAAACACTCTTGATTATAGAGGGAGCAAATATCCTGATTTTTCAGGATTACTCGGTAGCCTTACAGCAAAGATGGAAAGCCTTCCAACCAATCTGTAAAATGCTGGTGGAGAGGAATAAAAGGTTTGCACTGTGGTACCCAGCTAGACTTAGAAAGATGGAGAATAGACAGGCCTTGGTCTTCGACTCACCTGAGGCAGCTAAGGACCACTTATGTTCAGGAGATCCACAGGAGAGTAGGTCCAACAGACAGTCACCCTGGGTAGTGGGAGGTCAGGGAGGAAGGTGACACGATGTAAAAGGCCGTAAAAAATGTCAACTGGTTTGGGAGAATGTATTTTGAAACAATATAGCAGTGAAAGATGGATGTACAACCGCAATGTTGCGCAGCAAGTAAATGTGGGCAGCCTTGCTTCTACACACCAAGGAAAAAACACATAAATTCCATATACTGAGAAATGCAAATAGAATGGTGTAGTTTGCACTGGCGCTCAATTTAAAAGATGTATCCCTTTTTGTTTAGAGGGATATTCTAGCCAACAAATGAATTTGGGCTGAATGTGAATTACAAATGTGTCCCTTTTTGTTTAGAAGGATATTCTAGCCAGCAAATGAATCTGAGCTGAATGTGAATTAAAGATATAAAAGTATTTATTTTAAAAAATGGTGAGAGATACTTTTTCCATTTTTGCATATTCATCTCCAGAACTGGTCCAGCCCCACAGATGCACTTTATGTATGTTTATGTGATTAATGTTGTTGTTTTTTAAAATAAATACTTTTATATCTTTAATTCACATTCAGCTCAGATTCATTTGCTGGCTAGAATATCCTTCTAAACAAAAAGGGACACATTTGTAATTCACATTCAGCAAACTACACCATTCTATTTGCATTTCTCAGAATGTATTTTGAGCCTGGGGGAGGATATTTTGGGCACGTAGTGATGTATTAAACAAAAAGGAATCTGACACCCAAGGCGCAAAACACACTCTATGCAGCCACTTAGGTATAAAGAGGGCCACTTCACCCCTCTATATACAAAGATTCAAGACAACAAAATTCCCAGATTCAGGCGCTAAATGTGGATTCACACAGGAATATTAAATACTTATGTCCATATAGTCTTGAACAGTTTTTTCTGTTTTCTCTCTCTCTCTCTCTCTCTCTTCCTCTGTCTTTTTTCCAAAAATGTTGTAAGTCCTGTTACTCTCAAATAGGTCACCATTCATATGTAAGAAAAAAACAGAGGATACAAAATCATGGTGTTGTATATCCCATAGAATATAGTGGATATATTCATATGTTTTCCAAAATCTACACAATGGTGCGTACCGAACTCAGAATCTATGAAAATGAGTTCCACATATAAAGGTTTCTTTATCACTGGTATAAAAAGTGTGGATTATTCTGGCCAAGATGCGTACCATACTCACTCTCAATTATAGAGTAATCCTCCTATCTGGGTATCTTTGTGGAGTATAACGGTTTCCTCAATCCTCTGCACATATACCGATAGCCATGTATAATAAAAGCTGACTTTATTTACATACAATATGAACTATATACAGCAGTGCAAAAAAGATATACACAGACAGCACATGCAATCCACTCTGAATGACATAAATTGTTAACCAGCTCAGCTGTCGGCCGAAAACAGCACCACCGGTCTGATGCTACTCACAAAGTGTGACCTCAAGAGGGATGCCTGTGCTAATATGTGCCTGCACTCTACCAACGCGTTTCTACCCTGTCAGGTCTTTGTCAAGGGAAAAAGCAGAGTCTTGGAAATTTCGTCTATTTAAACCCTCCCGCCGGAAATGCAATCTGCATATGGATTCAGTGCAGCTGACGGATTCTCATGGAAACGCACGCCCACGTCTCTACTACATGACGCATCGTCTAGGAGATGTAAATCAACTTCCTCTCTGTAGCCATGACGATGCGTCCGCCCATCCACCGGACATACGTCACGTCGTCATGGAGACGCATCCGAACTTCCGCCCGTAGCTCATAACTATCGAGATGTTAGTCTCTATTCCTCCACATAAGTAGCACGACGGGTCCCGCCTTCGTCAACTATGTATATCCATGGAAACCCGGATAAATATCCAATGGGTATATGCATAGTCGTCATGGATACAAATATCACTCGTCCTCCGTGATATCTATGGGATATGTTTTATATATGAATTCTCTAATAAGGGGATTATAAAAACAGATGCACATCAGCAGCAAATCACCCCCATTGAGACAATAAAAAAATCATAATTTCATTAAATGACATACATAGATCTACTATTCATCAAACTATTAAAAATTCATAATTCATCATAAAAATCAAATTGAGTTTTAATCAAAGTGTAACGAATGTTAATTTCTTAGATTTGAGAATATATATTGAGGAGAACCATATAGAGTCTTCGGTTTATAATAAACCCACAGACTCTAATACGTATATAAGTATACATAGTAATCATTTACCTAATTGGCTTAAGAATGTACCAAAGGGCCAGTTTCACGCCTAAGGTGGAATTGTTCAACTTTAAAAGATTACGATGCAGAGGCCCAAAAGATGAAGGACAAATTTGTTTAAAAAGGGTATAGATACTTTAATTTACAAAATACACTAGAGGAAGTCTCTAAGGTAGATATGAATGACTTGTTAATTATGAACAATGTCACCAAGAAAAATACTCAATTTAATCTGTCCTTCAGTACCAGTTATAATGGTCATCATAAGTACATAGAGAACATCTTTTGGAGAAATTGGCATTTACTAAAACGAGACCCCGTTTTAACATCTATTTTACTGGATAAACCAAAGTTTTTGTACAGAAGAGCACCGACTTTAAGAGATAAACTAATTACTAGTGATTATGTGGATAAACCTTTGGGAGGTATGATAAGGAACCAAGGTTTCCACAGATATGGCGACTGCAGTATGTGTAAGAGTTGCGCATCTGATACGAAAAAATTGACAACTTTTAATTGGAAGTCTAGGGAATTTAAAATCCGCCAATTTATCACCTGTAATAGTAAGTATTGTATATATGCGATACAGTGCTCCTGTAATAAATTATATGTTGGTAAAACCAGCAGGTCTTTAAAGATCAGATGGTCAGAGCACATCAGGAACATCGGCCCTCATTCCGAGTTGTTCGCTCGGAGTTTTTCATCGCATCGCAGTGAGAATTCTCTTAGTGCGCATGCGCAATGTTCGCACTGCGACTGCGCCAAGTAACTTTGCTATGAAGAAAGTAAGTTTACTCACGGCTTTTTCATCGCTCCGACGTTCGCATTGTGATTGACAGGAAATGGGTGTTACTGGGCGGATGCACGGCGTTTTAGGGGCGTGTGGCTGGAAACGCTACCGTTTCCGGAAAAAACGCAGGAGTGGCCGGGGAAACGGTGGGTGTGCCTGGGCGAACGCTGGGTGTGTTTATGACGTCAGCCAGGACCGAAAAGCACTGAACTGATCGCACAGGCAGAGTAAGTCTGAAGCTACTCAAAAACTGCTAACTCGTTTGTGATCGCAATATTGCGCATACATCGGTCGCACATTTAAGAAGCTAAGATTCACTCCCAGTAGGCGGCGGCTTAGCGTGTGTAACTCTGCTAAAATCGCCTTGCGAGCGATCAACTCGGAATGAGGGCCATCAGAAATGGTTTGATTACTCATCCTTTTTCGTTACATTTTAAAGAACAGCATAATAGTAATATACAACATATTACAGCCTTTTGGGGTATAGAAGCAGTAAAAGATCAGTGGAGAAACAACAATAAAGATACTAGACTGGCTAAGAGTGAGATGAAGTGGATTTTTCATTTAGATACAATGGTTCCACACGGCCTTAACCATGAGTTTGAATTGCAATGGTTTTTATGATCTATTTCTGCACTTTTAATGATAATTTTTATGATGAATTATTAATTTTTAATAGTTTGATGAATAGTAGATCTATGTATGTCATTTAATGAAATTATGAATTTTTTATTGTCTCAATGGGGATGATTTGCTGCTGATGTGCATCTGTTTTTATAATCCCCTTATTAGAGAATTCATATATGAAACATATCCCATAGACATCATGGAGGACGAGTGATAATTGTATCCATGACGACTATGTATATGCCCATTGGATATTTATCCGGGTTTCCATGGATATACATAGTTGACGAAGGCGGGACCTGTCGTGCTACTTATGTGGAGCAATAGAGACTAACGTCTCGATAGTTATGAGCTACGGGCGGAAGTTCGGATGCTTCTCAATGACGACGTGACATATGTCCGGTGGATGGGTGGATGCGTCGTCATGGCTACAGAGAGGAAGTTGATTTACATCTCCTAGACGACGCGCCATGTAGTAGAGACGTGGGCGTGCGTTTCCAGCTGCACTGAATCCATATGAAGATTGAATTTCCGGCGGGAGGGTTTAAATAGACGAAATTTCCATCACTCTGCTTTTTCCCTTGACAAAGACCCGACAGGGTAGAAACGCATTGGGAGAGTGCAGGCACACATCAGCACAGGCATCCCTCTTGATGTCACACTTTGTGAGCAACATTAGACCGGTGGTGCTGTTTTTGGCCGACGGCTGAGCTGGTTAACAATTTATGTAATTCAGAGTGGATTGCATGTGCTGTCTGTGTATATCTTTTTTGCACTGCTGTATATAGTTCATATTGTATGTAAATAAAGTCAGCTGTTATTATACATGGCTATCGGTATATGTGCATAGGAGTGAGGAAACCGTTATACTCCACAAAGATACCCAGATAGGAGGATTACTCTATAATTGAGAGTGAGTATGGTACGCATCTTGGCCTGAATAATCCACACTTTTTATACCAGTGATAAAGAAACCTTTATATGTGGAACTCATTTTCATAGATTGTGAGTTCGGTAAGCACCATTGTGTAGATTTTGGAAAACATATGAATATATCCACTATATTATATGGGATATACTACACCATGATTTTGTATCTTCGGTTTTTTTCTCACATATTAATGGTGACCTATTGGAGAGTAACAGGACTTACATCATTTTTGGAAAAAAGACAGAGGAAGAGAGAGAGAGAGAGAGAGAGAGAGAGAGAGAGAGAGAAAAAAACACAGAAGAACTGTTCAAGACTATATGGACATAAGTATTTAATATTCCTGTGTGAATCCACACGTAGGGATGTATGTCTTATTAGGGATAGGGGTTTGAGTAAAGATGGCAAGGGTTATTTATCTTAGCAAAATAGGAGGTAAATACTTTAGAAGAGCTGGGGTTACATTCCCAGGTATGAATATTATTGCTGTGAAACACAGGTACGGACTGGTGAAAAAGAGAAATATGAGTTATATAAGTATTGCTAGGGGGACTTGGTCATTGGAACTAAGAACCTCTTCTGATTTTTGGATTGGTAAAGTATGGAAAAAGGGAGTTTGCACAAAGGGTACATTTACACTACAAATGTTGGATAAGAAGAGAAATTCTTATAGGTTCACAGATGGTTAAACCTTGGGGGTAATATGAAATTTAGAAGAATAGGGGTAATGATTTTGGGTAGGATTATGATTGATGTGAAACATATTTGGAATATATGTATTGGTGAAAAAGAGTGTTATCTGTTATACACATATCAATTAGGGGCTGTGGGCATTCAAATCAAGAACCCCATTTGTTT
This sequence comes from Pseudophryne corroboree, assembly GCF_028390025.1. NCBI lineage: Eukaryota > Metazoa > Chordata > Amphibia > Anura > Myobatrachidae > Pseudophryne > Pseudophryne corroboree. The sequence goes on along the minus strand of NC_086451.1, from coordinate 182,090,671 downwards.
GTTCACTTTTGGATTGATTACATTTGAAAAAGGATGGTTCGCATGAATAACAAATTCATATTAAAATGTTGGATAAGAGGAAGAACTCATATAGGTTTACAGATGAGTACTATTGGTAAAATGAGGGTTAGTAGAAATTATAAATATATATCACAAGTAATGGTCTTGGTGGGGCACATTTACAGGCTCATAGAAGGGAAAGAAGTAGTAAGGAGTGAGAATAAAATTCTTTTTCACAATTCAACAATTTAGAATGCCTGGGAAGTATATTGATTACTAAAATGTTGGGGGGGAGATCACTCAGTTATGGATGAGCTTGGATAACATTGAAGTGGATTCATTGTAGGTTTATGCTAGACCAAACAGGGTACTGGAGGGAGGAGGAGCATGGTGAGGGTAAGGGAAAGATGGACAAATTGCAGAACATGGTATATATATCAAGGAATGGGGGAAAAGATTAAAATAATTTCATGGAATGTCGAGGGTCTAAATACCCCAGTTAAAAGGAAGAAAGTAGAAGAACACCTAAAAAGAAAGCGTATGGATATAGCATTTATACAGGAGACACGCTGGGGGAAGAATGGAGAATCTAAATTGAGGGCAAACTGGATAGGGGACTGTATATCAGCTAATTATAACTCTAAGTCAAGAAGGGTGGCGATCATATTATCTCGTCACATGTCATATACTATTTTGGAGTTAGAAGAGGATGATGGGGGTCGGTTTACATTTCAAAAATTCAGATTCATAATACCAAATATACTCTCCTAAATGTATATGCAACAAATTCTGCACAAATTAGTTCCTTTGAAAAGGTATCAGAAGTTTCTCTTACAGAGGGACTGCCCAAATTTAATATTAGGGGGGGACTTTAATTGGGTGGATAACCTGGAAATAGTAAGTCTCCTAGTGGGAGACTTGGTACAAGCAATAGAAGGAACCCCATAACTAATCTTAAAAACCTTCAAGGCTTGGCTGATTATTGGCGGCTGAGAAATCCCTTTGAACAGTCACATACTTTTTTTTCTGGGGTCCATAATTTTATATCAATAATAGACTATATTTTAATAGCAAATGATCTGGTTTCAAACGTATAGCAAGAAGGCATTATGGAGATTGTCATTTCAGACCATGCCCCAATTAATATTACAATCATGGTCCCGGAGCTAGCGAGGGGGCCCAGTCGGTGGAGATTCCCTGCATATTTATACAGTTCAGAAGACTTTCAAAAATCCTTGAAGGTAAAATGGGAAGAATTTATAGTCAATAATGAGGAACAGAAGAATGACCCCGTATTATTTTGGGAAACCTCAAAAGTCATTATGAGAGGACATATAATGTCATACGTTAATATGTACAAAAGGAAGAATAGGCTTAAGTATGATACATTTCAAAACAACACACAGGAGAGTTTCCGGGAGTATATAAAGAATCCCTCAGACCAAAGGTTCAAGGATTACAAGCAAAATAGACAACTGCTGGAAAGCCATTTATTAGCACAAGCCAAGATATCTTTAGATTACGCCCAGAATCAATACTATAGGTTGGGAAACCGCCCCGGTAGGTTGTTAGTCTCGATAGCTAGATCTATAAGACCTAGAAATTTTATTGTTGAGCTATGCGACTGAGATAGTGGTCAGCTGACAAATGATAAGAAGGAAATCGTTAAGATATTTCACAGATTTTATTCAAAACTATATACTTCAAGACCTTACGATGAATCACTGTCGGATAGCCTGTTGTCTTAGACGCATCTCCCCAAATTAACACAAGAACACAAAGAATTACTGGAAGGAGAAATAACCTTAAAGGAAGTACAGGAGGCTATATCCTCATTACAAACAAGGAAGGCACTACGCCCAGATGGGCTTGCGCCTGAATACTATAAACTACTAAACCCAGAGAGTACTCCAGTCAGCTCTGTTTGAGCTTTATAGGTACCATATATTCAAAATCATAACCTGGTTTATTCTTCATTTAATTAAGCCAATACAATACTCTTATTGATAGTGGGTAAAGACCCTGAATCGGAATCCTCATATAGACCGATAACACTAATGAACCTGGACTATAAAATTATGTCTAAAAAAAATGGCAAATAGATTACAAGCGATAAGTTTTTTACAGAACTGGACGACTATGGTGGGATTGAGGGTGGGGCATCAAGAGATAAAAATGACCATATTTGTGGATGATTTATTGTTGTATGTAGCAAACCCCAAATCCTCTTTAATCCCTCTAATGCAGAAATAAACAGAATTTCGTAAAATCTCAGGGTTCACAATAAATTTAGATAAATCAACAGCGTTATATACTAAATTAGGATACAGAAAACCAGCATGGGCAAGAGACCTCTCTATTAGTTGAGCTAAAAAGTATATAACATACTTAGGTGTCAAAATACCAAAATCTTTGAATTTATTATGTGATTTAAACGTAAAAGCAGCTATAAGGGCCTGCGCATCAGAACTGGTGGGCGGGAAACAGCTACCCGTATCTATGTTGGGGAGAGTCAATCTCCTAAAAATGATATCCTTCCCCAAATTGTTATAGCCGGTTCAAGCGTTACCAGTAATAATACCGAGGAAGGATGTAAAAGAGATTAATAAAATATGTAATAATTTCATATGGGATTGCAGGAAAGTAAGAATAAGCTTGGGTAAATTGCAGCAAAGAAAATCGAATGGGGGGGTTGAACCTCCCCAACATAGAGTTGTATAGTTTGGCGTAGTTCGTATGATAACAGACAAAAAAACCCTTCTAAAAGCAACTAGGAAAGCCTGGTTGGTAATAAGACATAGATTAAAATTAAATCCAAAAGAATCAATACATCTTCCTTTTGTAGGCAACCCAAGGTTTCAAGATGGGAAGGCAAGTCAGCCTTTGCCCTATGGAAAAGTATGGGATTGGAGAGGGTGGGTCAGTTAATTAACCCAAGTAACAGAAAGCCAATGTCAATCACTCAAATAAAAGAAAAACATAAAGAGATACCCTTTGGAGGACTTGCACTCATTCAAGTTCAATATTATATTAGTAGGGTCCGGCAAGGATTTCAGGAGCAGGACTGGGACAACATCCTAGATAAATTAATACTACAGAAAGTTCCGAGTAGAAAGGCTATTTCTCGACATTATGCTTTACTTGGGGGACAGATAGATTATAATAAAGAAAAAAAGGCCTCTGTGGATGGTTGGAAATATTTCCCCAGCTGTTGCCCAAAGCTCTCTTGGGGGCACTGGAAAAATCAAATTGATTACTCCCAGTGCCGACATATGCTGAAATGTTCCTAAAAATATTTCACAGGGCCTACTGGTCCCCAAAGAGAAGACGGGAGATGGGATTGTCCCAGTCGGACTGCTGTCTGAAATGCAGGGCGAGAAATGCAAATCTCTACCATTGTTTCTAGAAGTGCCCAGTTAAAAAACATTTTTGGAGGAAAATTGGGGTATTTGTCAGCTTAGACCTGGAGGAGAGCTTTCAGGTGAATGCACGGCATCCGTAGTCTTACCTGTATGCTGAGCCGCGGGGCTGGCTTCTTTGGCGGTGTGTGGGCAGCAGCGGAGGTGGGCTGCTGCACCGAGTCCGTGGGCAGCAGTGGCAGTGGTGAGGGGATCCGCTCGTGGCAGCAGGACGCCACTACAGCGGGTCGCTCTTGCTGAGCCATTGCTAGGAGACCAGAGGCAGTGAGCAATGTTGCTTTGGAGAAAGGTCTGCATTACTGGGCGCCGCCATGTTGGAGACCAAGTTTTAAGCATAGTTCCTGTTTCCTGATTCTTCCAGCCAATCCAGGGAAAGCTCTCCCTATAAAAGGGGGCCGGTTTAGGACAGGGACGCCAGTGCTTCAAGTTACAACCCTGTTGTAGGTGCTTTAGCCTGTGCTCCCAGGATCCTTGTCGTATTCTGGTTACTCCTGATCCTGCTTGGTCGGTTCTCTGTTGCTGCTGCAGTCCTGCCGTTCCTAACCTGCTACTGCCTGTGGAAGCGCTCCTGGAAAACCCAGTCCTTTAAGACTCTGTGGGCACAGTCGGCCCTTGGTCTTCTGCCTCGTCTTTCAAACCACACTCCACAGATCTACGTCACCAGCCACGTCTTTGTACCACCGACCACAACCTGCAAATTGTTATCTTCAGCCTCATCCTCCAAACCACAGTCCACAGTCCTTGTCTCCAGCCACATCTTCAACTACCATCCACAGTTCCACAGTTCATTATCTACAGTCTCGTCTTTCAAATCACAGTCCACAGTTCTTTGCCGCCAGCCACGTCTTTTAACCACTATCCACAGTTCCGCAGTTCATTATTCACAACCTCGTCTTTCAAGCCACAACCTGCAGTTCTTTATCCGCAACTAAGTTTTTTAACCATCGTGCTCCAGCCACAGTTCTCTACCTCAGCCCTGTACATAATAAATACTTTTCATTGACTCTCAACCCCACCTACATTCTTCATTACTCCGTGTCCCATGCGAAGGAACTATATCCAACCCCCTCATCTTGTTCACCCACAGCCACCTACCTCCTCGGGCAAGTCTCAGCTGCCGGATCCTTAAACTTTGCTAGATGTGACAGTAAGCACTGGCCCAATGGATTCGACGGGTGATCAGGCCTCAGGAGAGGATTCTACTGCGGATATCTGGTCTCGCTTAAATAAGCAGGAGGCCACACAATCTCAAATTGTGCAGTTCATGCAGAATATGTCTGAATGTCTCGACTCTCTCTGGGTTGCCATGATTGCCCCTCAAGTATCTACACCTGCTCCCACATTAGCACCCCCGGTCCTTCTTCCTCCTGTACCAGTACCACTTCCACGGTTTCATTTGCCATCTCCCAGTAAGTTCGATGGGAATCCAAAACAATGCCACGGGTTTCTTAACCAGTGCGAAATCCAGTTTGAACTACAGTCGGCCAACTTCCCATCAGCACGAACCAAAGTAGCTTATATCATTTATTTACTTACCAGGCAAGCGTTGGAATGGGCTTCACGCTTGTGGGACAGGATGGACCCCATCCTGTCTAACTATTCAGAATTTGTGGCCACCTTTTGAAGAATCTTTGATGAACCGGGCAGGACTTCTGCCGCCTCATTAGAGATCCTGCGCCTGCGTCAGGGCACGCGGGTCAGTCAGTACGTGATACAGATTTGTACTCTCTCCTCAGAACTGAACTGGAATGAGGAGGCTCTCATTGCAGCTTTTTGGAGCGGTCTCTCCGAAAAGATCAAAGATGACCTCGCTACTCAGGCTGTACCTGATAAGGGTATCCATTTGATAGATAGTGTCTAGTTAGACAGTCAATAGATAGACACCATATGTTAGACAGACATTAAGTCGACAGGGTCAAAAGGTCAACAGGGTCAAAAGGTTGACATGAAAAAGGTAGACAGTACAAAAGGTTGACAGGTCAAAAGGTCAACATGAAAATGGTCGACATGAAAAATTATTCTTCTCTCATAGCTCCCATAACCGCACTAACTGTGAAAGGAGCCAATCCTGCCAAGTTGTCTCCGGAGCGTTTGGAAGCCTTTTTGTCTTTAAAGGAGGCCTTCATGACCGCTCCAGTTCTTCGACAACCTGATCTCAGCCGTCCGTTCTTGGTGGAGGTTGATGCCTCTACTGTAGGAGTAGGAGCAGTATTATCCCAGCTCTTCGAGAACAAGAAGGTCCATCCTTGTGCGTTCTTCTCGCAAAGATTTTCCCCCGCTGAACATAATTACGCTATTGGGGAACAGGAATTACTGGTGATTAAGTTGGCCTTTGAGGAGTGGAGGTATTTGTTGGAAGGAGCTCAGCATCCAATCTCGGTAACCACGGATCACGAGAACCTCCTGTATCTACAGTCAGCCCGATGTCTGAACCCACGCCAAGCAAGATGGGCACTCTTCTTTACCAGTTTTAACTTTAAACTTAATTACCGACCAGGTTCCCTCAACAAAAAGGCAGATGCATTATCTCGCTCCCTAAGTTCTGAAGAACCTTCTGACCTTCAAAAGAGCAATTCATCCTGGAATCCACCTCTTTTTCAGCAACTAATACCTCCCCCCTTCCTCCTCCAGGAAAGATCTTCATTGCACCAAATCTTCGCAAAAAACTTCTTACATGGGCTCACTCCTCTTCCTTCATGGGCCATGCAGGCAGTCATAAAACACTCAAATTCATTCAGCGCTCCTACTGGTGGCCTCATCTCAGGACTGACGTTCAGGAATTTGTGGCTGCCTGTCCAAAATGTGCCCAGCATAAGAGTCCCAAAGGTCCTCCAGACGGGTTACTCCATCCGTTACCTGTGCCACTAAGACCATGGACGCATATTTCTATGGACTTTATTACTGATTTACCCACGTCTGGTGGACGGAACACCGTATGGGTCATAGTTGACCGATTCTCTAAAATGGCACACTTCGTTCCTCTGGATAATCTTCCATCAGCATCCCAGTTGGCAAAATTATTTAAAGCAGAGATCTTTCGACTTCATGGTCTACTGCAGGAAATCGTGTCTGATAGAGGTCCTCGGTTTGTGGCCAAGTTTTGGAGATCCCTATGTTCTGCTCTTGGTGTGAAATTGAACTTCTCAGGATATCATCCCCAAACGGATGGTCAAACAGAGAGAGTGAACCAGGATCTGGAGACTTTTCTGTGGTTAGTCATGTCCTCCTCACAGGACGACTGGCTGGACTTCCTCCCATTCATAGAATTTGCCCATAACAATCTCTATCACTCTGCCACAAAATCTTCTCCATTCTTCATTAATTATGGTTACCATCCAAGAGTTCCTGACTTCCAACCTCTGCCTACGCTCGAGGTTCTTGACGCAACACTTTGGCAGGAACTGAGTCAACACTTTGACAATTTATTGAAACCTGGAAACAAATTCACAAGGCCTTGCTCAAGACATCCAAAAGGTATAAGACCTATGCAGATCTGAAGCGAAAAGCTGTACCAAGCCTTAAGGTAGGAGATCAGGTTTGGGTTTCCATACGTAACCTAAGAGTAAAGGTTTGCTCCCAGATTTATTGGGCCCTACCCAATCGAAAAAGTTACCAGCAGGTGCACAGGTGTATTAATTACTCACTGACACATTTTAAAAGGTCCACAGGTGGAGCTAATTATTTCACTTGCGATTCTGTGAGGAGACCTGCAAAACATGCACTGTGTGTGCCCCCGAGGACCGAGTTTGATGAGAACCTCTGCTATAAACAGATAAGGAATCTTCTTCCACTAGGGTAAGAGGCCTTGAACTTCTGAGGGGAAGTTAGAAGTACAACGTAAACCCAGATGGTAAATTAATAGAGCAGTAGAAGTAGGGACTATAGGTACGCCCACAATTTAGAATGGCAATACGAAGTGTGGAGATGGTAAAACCAATAATTGTTTAACGATTGGTTTATTATCATATCATAATGTAAGGCACAAGATAAGAGCGTAGACTCAACAAATGCTCATTTATGGTGTAAAATAAAAATATAGGAATGTGAAAAATTAGTGATTGTTTAAATGAATACACATTTGTACTGTAAATAAAAAAGTGTAATTTTTGTATGATATTTTAAAGTGCAAATAAAAAGAGAAATATAATAAAGAATTATCCAAAATCAGCAAGACTAGGATGACTTGGTGAAGCAAGCAAGTTCTTGTCACAAACATACATTCCTTGTCACAAACATGTTTTTCAGAATATTGCTTTAAGTATTAAATGATATTAAAAGACAGGGCAGAATGCTGGAAATTGCATAATTTCCGTAACATGATGCATCACTAATGGTTCATTATGGAATCCAAAATCTTAGTAATTCAATACTTCTCGTGGCCTGATCTGTCAAGAGAAATTAAAAGATCAACTATATAGAAAACAAAGTTTAAATTAGCAGCCAGTCCTAAGTGCCTGGTTCTTTTTACTCCAAAGAATAGAAGAAAATAAAAAAATAGTAGGACTGCGCTTACCATCCAAATCAGAATATTTATTGCACAATACAATATATAGAAACAATCAATAACCAGCCGGTATCTCACATATTAATCCATAAAATATGTAACTGATAAATTCATAGTAGACCTAAAAAATTTCATAAAAAACACACCTTAATTACAGCCTTAACAGCAAACATACTTGTAACATATTACATGCATATTAGTAAAAAAGAAAAAAATCAGCCATACACATGCAGGAATTATTAAGCTTGTTAATTTCTAATTAGGGCTAATATATTAGTCTTCCAGACTTTTGTAATGTTCCACCATAGGCTTATTTAGATTACAATGCAGGCGTCCCTGCAATGCACATATAGTTAGCAGCAGTCACAAAGTCTTGTTAGTATATGGGCATAGTAGTGTTAAAGCATGCTTATTTCCCCTTAACACTGGGGTCCGTATGCAGAACAGTCTCCTGTTAATACTGTGTTTGTTCAGACACACTGGTATAAGAGCGCACTCCTTATTTCCCCGTAGCACTGGGGTCCACGTGCAGAACATCCTTCTCTTCCCCCGACTTTATTGGTAACAATGGGTTACTTTGTGCAAGAAGGTTAGGCGGCCAGCTATAGACTCACGAATCAGAGGGTCAATCTCCTCTCAACTCGACCTCCACAGACGTGTTTCCCGCTTTTACTAGTCGTCAGCGGCTTCCTCAGTGGGATGACTTAGCGAAGCAAGCAAGTTCTTGTCACAAACTTTCATTCCTTGTCACAAACATGTTTTTCATAATATTGCTTTAAGTATTAAATGATATTAAAAGACAGGGCAGAATGCTGGAAATTGCTTAATTTCCACAACATGATGCATCACTAATGGTCATTATGGAAAAATTTAGTAATTCAATACTTCTCGTGGCCTGATCTGTCAAGAGAAATTAAAAGATATATTAAAACCTGCTTCATTTGTGCCAGACACAAGTCTTCACATATTATCCTCAGGATTTTTAGAACCCTTGCCAATACCCACCCACAAGACACTGGAAAGATCTAATAGTGGAGTTTATTTCACAACTACCTTACTCTCAGACGTTAACAACAATTGTAGTGGTTGTGGACTGGTTCATGAAAATGGCCCTTAAGAAGATACCTAGTGGACCACAAACTGCTAAATTGCTCATAAATTATGTCTATCAATTAAATGGATCTATGCAGTGTATTGTATGAACATATAACAGTACTATCATACCCACTGGGGGTGACTTAGTTGCTGCAAGCCAATATGATTTAGACATCTTTCTACATTTGCCTGCCAGTCTGTCTTGAAGCTCAACTGACAAACTAGCTCTCTTGTGTCATAGTGCAAGCTCACCTCTACAGCATTTATCACCTTGAATGATGTCACCAGCCTTCAGGTTATTTAAAGTAACCAGCTCAGTGGTTCATTATATCTGCCTAAATTCTGAATTGCTAGACCACTGTTTAATGGATTTCTCCATGTCTGATGCTCGACCTTGTGTATTGCTTTAGATTAACTGACCTCTGCTCTGGCCAGTGATGCTCGTGCTGCAGTCCAGACAGGGGCTGCCTATGCTGTAGTGTTGAAGTGCATGACAGGTCCAATAAGTATGTGCAGTGCAGCAGATCTGGCAGTCATTGGGACCAGCACATGCTTACGAGCACCGGCAGACCAGCAAATGCGCACAAACATTGGCTGTAGCCCCAAGAAGAAGAGGAATGAAAGAAAGGGGTATTGGATTCCCATTGAAAGTCATTAGGTAATTGTGGTCTGGCAGTCCCAGGGGGAGAAAACATCTAACCCTGGGACTGCTTGTCCTGTGTGTGATTAGCAGATTGTGCCTCCCATGGGAAGCCACTGCCAGTGAAGCCAGTGCATGGACTCTAACTGGCTAACCGGAGGATTTTACTGGGGGAGGTTGCAGCCACTGAGTAGCATACAGTATATACCTAGCACACCACTAAATTGCAACAAAATGCACTCAACTCTTTGATACAGATTGAAACATCCAGTCAAGGGCTTATTTGTGAACCACATCCAACTAGGCCTTATATAGCCTTGAATAGATGCATCCATGATTACACTAGGAACATTTTTTTAAAGAAATATGCCTGCGCCCTGTTTTACCCATATTGAACATGGTACAAGCTGCATGGCAATATTAATGTCACAAATGTATACAATACAGAAATACTTTTGTTATCATTGTTAACGATATTGTCCTCAGAGCCGCTACCCACTCAGCATAGTCAGCAATGCAGGGAGGCGGCGGGCTGGATAGGTGCTCTCTATGTTTTGCTGCTCCACTGCTTGCTGTGCCTATCAAATTGTATGACAGGCAGCAGCAGAAATCAAACGCACTTCATCACCGATCCCCCGTGCCGGGTCTCCTCTCCTCTTAGAGGCAAACAATGCTACACAGAGCAGTAGCAGCACATACTCCTTAGTCCCTCCTTACTGCTGCTGCTGCTCTAGGGTGATGAGACAGTGGGGTCAGAGTAGCGTGTGTAGAGCCTGGATTAGTGGAGTCCACTAAATGCTCCTTTGACCCGATGGGAGGGCGAGGCTACAACACAATGTCCATTATCTTCTATCATGACTCCTGGCTATCAGGATGGCCAAGGAAGAGAAGTGAGCTACTGCACGAAGCTACAGATTTAAGTGACATGACACATGCCTCAATCTGTCTGTCTGGATCGTGTGTGTTTGTGTGTGTGTTAGAAACACTCCCTGCATGTATGTATGTACTGTATGTATATATGTGCAGTGGCACTACTACTATGGGTATTATGTGTGTAAGTGGCACTACTACTGTGATCATTACTGTATGTGTAAGGTCATTACTACTGTGGGCATTACTGTATATGTAAGCAGCACTACTATTGTGAGCATTACTGTGGGCATTACTGTATGTGTAAGGTCATTACTACTGTGGGCATTACTGTATATGTAAGCAGCACTACTATTGTGAGCATTACTGTGGGCATTACTGTATGTGTAAGGTCATTACTACTGTGGACATTATGTGAAAGGGGCTCTAATATAGGCACTGTAATGTGAATAAGGGACACTAGTATGTGGTGTCATGTGAATCAGGTGCACTTCATGCAGTGTAACGTGCATAAGATTGTGTGTGTGTGTGTGTGTGTGTGTGTGTGTGTTTCAACTGGGTACTGCTGTGTAGCCCCTTTTTATAGCACACTGTCCCTTTATATTGTATGGGAAGGTGCAAATTTATAATTTGCAGGGGGGAGCCCAACACCTAGCCCTGACCCTGAGTATACTGCAAATCAGTGTGTATTTAGCAAATAAAAGCACAGACAATTTGTGAGGCACTTAGACCACAAATTATAGGGCTCTGAAGATTGTAAAACACCCACCCAGATGTACATATAAATCACAATATATTTTATATTCAGTAATCACACATTAAAAATGATACAATTCACATCAATAAAAATAACAATAACAGTATGTAAATATAATAAATCATATATTATATAAATATGTTTCCATGAGTTGCTGTGGGATCCAGTCACTATACAACTTGTAGTATAAATATATGTGATGAATGCAGATAAGACTAAAGTCCAATAGCAAAATAATAAAAATGTGACCAGTGAGTATCAACTCTACTGAGCACGCCATGTGACCAGCTAGTGAGTGCTCCTTATGCCTTTCCTGGTTTTCTTACTGGGAGCTGGTTTATAAACTTAATCTTTATAGTAGATGACTTTTAGTGGTGGCTGGATACTAGAGTGGTCATGGTGCTAAAATCTCTCAGCGGCTGTATAGAATGAACTGGCAACATGCCAGGAAGCAGTCATTTGCAAAACAAGGGTCCCAACAAAGAATATAAATAGCAGCTTCTTTCCAACACATTTCTCCAGAAACTATCACATCAGAGGATTTTGTGGCCAGAGGTTATTCTTCCTTAACATTAATTCTCAGATCACACAGAAAATGACGATTACCAAATCATCACTGTTGTACCTAATTATGAAAGATAAAGCAACCAACTCTGTCGTCTGTACATGTGATAGGGAATATGGATTGTATGCTCTCTGGGACAGGAACTGATATGAATGAGAAATATTCTCTGTAAAGCACTGCTGAATATGTAGACGCTATATAAATAACTGTTGATAAAATTATAAAACTCTAGTAGATCCAGTGTGATGGTAAAATCGATGGAAGGAATAGCCGTTTATTAAAGCAGATTGAGCCTTAGGGCCAGTGGCGTGCGGTGAGGTCAGTGGCTGGTGAGGCATGCTGCTATGGCCGCCGCCAGAGGTGGATTTTGACCTCATGGGGACGGACCTAAGAAAGACACCGATTTGGGACCACCCTTCCTCATACAATCCATAGCACTATATCCTGTCATCACCAACCCTGGTTATGCCTGCTGTGTGTGTGCCTCCTTCCCTCACACATCCATAAGGCAGCAGCGCAGGTTCTACCTGCACTACTGCTGGGGGAGCTGCTGCTTGTGGTGGAGGCTGAAGACGAGCAGAATCATCCCTGAACAGCATCACCAGCTGGGGTGGATCTAGACTTTTCTTTTAGGAGGAGCTGGCAGTGGACATAAGCATACTGTCAGAGGTTTCTGTTGCAGTTTTGGAGGGAAGGAAGCCACAGGGGCCGAGAACAAAGAGGGCAGAGCGAGAGTGGGCAGGTGCAAGAAGCCAGATGGGAGCTGGCGGTAGATTTTTAAGAAGAGAGAGAGCAAGAGAGACAGATATACAGAGAGGCAGAGAGAGAAGGCAGAGAGTGAGGCTGATAAATGAGAGAGAGTTAGGGAGAGGAGAGAAAGAGGTGAGAAGGGAGAGTCAGGCTGCAGGGAGGGTTAGGCTTCGGGGGTGGAAGGGTTAGGTTTAGGCTGCAGGGAGGATGGGTTAAGGTTAGGCAATACCAGGGAAGGTTTGGGGTGGGGCGTGGGAGGGGTGAGGTTAGTGTCAGGCTGCAGGCAGGTAGGGTTAGGGGGATTGGGGATTAGGGATAGGGTAATAACCTAACAGTTGTCAGGATCCTGCACATTGGGATGCCGCTGTTGGTATTCTGACCTTCGGCATCTCAAGTGCCAGGATCCCGATTCCGTCCCTCACATAAATGTCATACATATATCCAGAGGGCAACTATTAATCTATCACAATGGTGGTAGCAGTAGTCCCTGACGTCCGTCCGCACATCTGCCTTGCTCCTTAAGCCGGTGGAGAGTGGTGGCAAAGCTAATCACCTGCCTCCAACATAATGGTCCCAAATCATCTATCGCTCCCCAGTATAGCGACCACAGGCCATCCCACCTCTCCTGCATAATGGAGACACCCCTTTACATTTATTTCCCAAAACATCATCACCACTGACCCTTCCCAGAGTAACAGTACCACCCACCCGTGTTGCAGAACCACCCATATACATCAAATTCTCCATAGTCAAGGCAGTGCCACAGTTTTCAGTATGATATCCCAGATGTCGCGATCCTGGCTGTAAGGAGACTGATGCTGGGATCCCGACAGCCAGAATACCAGCGGCAAGCACAGCATGTCCCCTCGCAGGCTCACTGCGCTTGCCGCGCTTCAGGCCCTGTGGCGACCTTCAGAGTGGATATTTTCCGTCATACAGTATATGAATTTTGGAGAATGGGACACCAGGGATAAATGGTGTTCAGGTATGGTACATAATTATTCTGTAAAAAGAAGATGACCAATCTCTTTCAGTGGCAGACTGGAGAGAGAAAATAGTCTAAATGGACATCATTGAAACCAATATGAACTGTGCTTTTCAGGATATAAGGCAATTTTATATAAAGTTATGTTTTGAGGATGTTATTGGCGGCTGATTAATGCACTGTATACTCACCCGACATCAGTGGCTGAATGATGGCCCTCATTCCGAGTTGTTCGCTCGCAAGGCGAATGTAGCAGAGTTACACACGCTAAGCCGCCGCCTACTGGGAGTGAATCTTAGCTTCTTAAAATTGCGACCGACGTAGGCGCAATATTGCGATTACAACCGAGATAGCAGTTTCAGAGTAGCTTCAGACTTACTCTGCCTGTGCGATCAGTTCAGTGCTTTTCGTTCCTGGCTGACGTCACAAACACACCCAGCGTTCGCCCAGGCACTCCCACCGTTTCTCCGGCCACTCCTGCGTTTTTTCCGGAAACGGTAGCGTTTCCTGCCACACGCCCCTAAAACGCCGTGCATCCGCCCAGTAACACCCATTTCCTGTCAATCACAATGCGAACGTCGGAGCGATGAAAATGCCGTGAGTAAACTTACTTTCTTCATAGTAAAGTTACTTGGCGCAGTCGCAGTGCGAACATTGCCCATGCGCACTAAGAGAATTCTCACTGCGATGCGATGAAAAACTCCGAGCGAACAACTCGGAATGAGGGCCGATGTGCCTTACTTTTATCTACTAAACAACGGGTGGTTTAACCTATGATTGCATAACGTATGTGAATAAAAATGTACTTATAGGACAGTGTCAGTGATTGTATAAAGTACCCTATACTTACCTGCTATTTGCGATTGAATATTGTAGCTCATACTCATTAACCAAAAATTGTGTATTTGTACATTTAATCTATATAAGCACAGTTGAAACCTGTCTCCAATAGACGACTTCCTTTGGATCAGAAACAAATGAGCATAGGCCCTCCTTCCGAGTTGATCGCTCGCTAGCAGTTTTTAGCAGCCGTGCAAACGCATAGTCGCTGCCTATAGGGGAGTGTATTTTCGCTTTGCAAGTGTGCGAACGCCTGTGCAGCCGAGCTCTGCAAAAACATTTTGTGCAGTTTCTGAGTAGCTCTGGACTTACTCAGCCACTGTGATCACTTCAGTCTTTTTGGTGCCGGAATTGATGTCACACACCCGTCCTCCAAACGCCCGGACACGCCTGCGTTTTCCCTACCTCCCAGAAAACGGTCAGTTGACACCCATAAACGCCCTCTTTCTGTCAATCTTCTTGCGATCAGCTGTGTGAATGGATTCTTCCTTAAATTCATCGCACAGAAACAATCCGCATTGTACCCGTACGACGTGCGTGCGCATTGCGGTGCATACGCATGTGCAGTAGTGACTTGATTGCAGCGCAGCGAAAATCGGCAGCGTGCGATCAACTCGGAATGACCCCCATAGAGCTAAGTGTGTCTGGAGGATTAAATTACTGTGAAGACATTTATAGCCTATGGTCGAGGTGTTTTTATATGAGAAAAACAGAGGGTGTGTCAAAGCCAGTAATATCTGTAAATCATTAATAAATTAAACAACTACATCAGCAATCTCCCCCAATGTATGTAAACACAAATTAATAGTGCCCAGTACCTCTGGACTAACTATAAGGGCAGGAATAACCTACCAAACAGATGCTACCTTACATACAGTAGATACTTTCAACCAGACTGACATTCATAAGGTATAACAGTGATTATCAGTTCTAGGTATCATGCCTTCACACCAATTAATAGTGTTTATCCCAAAGAGAGGCTAGAAATAGAGGTTACCAACTCTCACAGGAAAGTATGTACTGTACACATTTTTTTGTAATTCTATTTTAAAAATGAATTTAATAAAAGTAAATTTTTAATAAATAAATTTTTGAACAAACGTGCCCCCAGAAAATAATTTTACTTCTTTTTCTTCTGCCCAGCTACACATCACCTTTAGCTTGTTCCAGATCAGCACATGGATCCGACAGGAACCCAGGGTGACTGTAGGGAGGAGGGGCACCAATAAAATCAGCCGGGTGTTTGATGAAATATCTGGGGGGATAATAGCCTGCTCCACAGCGCATTTTAACTGGGCTCAGGTGTATCCGGGTCACTTCTTCCAGTCCCACTTCCTCCGTCCTCCGTCCTCACACCACCGCCAGTGCCCGCTACTGCACTGCCGACCCCACCAGCGGAAAATGCCGGCTAAAGTTGCCGCCAGCAATCTCCCCCGACACTAATGTTCCAAATCTGATGCCGCCACAAATATCCGGGAAGCAGCGGCAGCCAGGGTCTGGGCAGCGGCAGTGAGTGCAGCT
Source organism: Pseudophryne corroboree (assembly GCF_028390025.1). Classification (NCBI taxonomy): domain Eukaryota; kingdom Metazoa; phylum Chordata; class Amphibia; order Anura; family Myobatrachidae; genus Pseudophryne; species Pseudophryne corroboree. The sequence goes on along the minus strand of NC_086451.1, from coordinate 182,074,725 downwards.
ACCCCCGGCACCGAGTCAGTCAGTCAGACTCGGTAGCAGTGAAAGTGGGCTGGACCGACAGCGAGATTCTTGTATCTGGCGCCCAATCATATTTGCCTCAGTGACAGGGGGGCGTGCTTTCATAGGGGTTGAAAACACGCCCCTGTCACTGAGGCACTCATTCTAGTGCCGCATACAGTGCATTTTCTAAAGGGCTTTTACAGCCCTTTTCTTGGCCCCACCCCTTGCTTCCAGACCTTTATCATGGGCCGCGGGAGGCACTGCTGTCAGTGCCTCTTAAACACATTTTAACCAGTTTTATGATTTAAAAATGATTACATTAATATAAAGCATATAGTTATGACGCAGACTATGTGTCATAAGTATCTTCTTTATATTATTGTAATCATTATTGACAGGGGAGGCACTGCCTCCCCTGCCTCCCCTGACTGCACGTCCCTGCTTAGGGCCTAATTCATGCCTGATTGCAAAAGCAAAATATTTCTCTAACGGGCAAAACCAACCTAACTCTCTCTGCACGTTATATCTTAACCACCTGCACTGCACATGGGGGGTCATTCAGAGTTGTTCGCTCGGTATTTTTTTCTTGCAACAGAGCGATTAGTCGCTAATGCGCATGCGCAATGTCCGCAGTGCGACTGCGCCAAGTAAATTTGCTATGCAGTTAGGTATTTTACTCACGGCATTAAGAGGTTTTTTCTTCGTTCTGGTGATCGTAATGTGATTGACAGGAAGTGGGTGTTTCTGGGCGGAAACTGGCCGTTTTATGGGTGTGTGTGAAAAAACGCTACCGTTTCTGGGAAAAACGCGGGAGTGGCTGGAGAAACGGAGGAGTGTCTGGGCGAACGCTGGGTGTGTTTGTGACGTCAAACCAGGAACGACAAGCACTGAACTGATCGCAGATGCCGAGTAAGTCTGGAGCTACTCAGAAACTGCTAAGAAGTGTCTATTCGCAATATTGCGAATCTTCCGTTCGCAATTTTGATAAGCTAAGATTCACTCCCAGTAGGCGACGGCTTAGCGTGTGCAATGCTGCTAAAAGCAGCTTGCGAGCGAACAACTCGGAATGACCCCCATGGTTTTGTACATAAGAGAAAAAGTTTGCTGTTGTGATCAGGTCTGAATTAGGCCCTTAACTCCTAACAGGATGTATGCCTGTAGTGTGCAATGAAGCATGGAAAAAACTTACCAGAACTTTTAGTTCACCCTCTCTCTGGCACTGCAGCTAGAATCTTCCTCAAATTGAGCCTCAACTCAACAAGAAAGGATGTTATTGTGGCATCTGGCAATCACTTTCAGTATCCATTGACATCCAGTATACCCTATGTTACTAAATATACAATATACTACTACTACTACTACTACTACTACTACAACAACTATTACTACTACAGGTTGAGTATCCCATATCCAAATATTCCGAAATACGGACTTTTTTGAGTAAGAGTGAGATAGTGAAACCTTTGTTTTTTGATGGCTCAATGTACACAAACTTTGTTTAATACACAAAGTTATTAAAAATATTGTATTAAATGACCTTCAGGCTGTGTGTATAAGGTGTATATGACACATAAATGAATTCTGTGAATGTAGACACGCTTTGTTTAATGCACAAAGTTATAAAAAATATTGGCTAAAATGACCTTCAGACTGTGTGTATATGGTATATATGAAACATAAATGCATTCTGTGCTTAGATTTAGGTCCCATCACCATAATATCTCGTTATGGTATGTAATTATTCCAAAATACAGAAAAATCCCATATCCAAAATACCTCTGGTCCCAAGCATTTTGGATAAGGGAGACTCAACCTGTACTGCTACTACTGCTACTACTCACAATTATTTGTCCATGAAAGAAAATCTACATCACTAAAACTGAAAGAAATCTCAGGGAATACATGGCGGTACATAAGTCTTCTACTAAAAAGTATTAGGATTAACCTCTAAAGTTTTTGCTGAAACACTACCAGACAATGGTGGTCATTCCGAGTTGTTCGCTCGTTATTTTTTTCTTGCAACGGAGCGATTAGTCGCTAATGCGCATGCGCAATGTCCGCAGTGCGACTGCGCCAAGTAAATTTGCTATGCAGTTAGGTATTTTACTCACGGCATTACGAGGTTTTTTCTTCGTTCTGGCGATCGTAATGTGATTGACAGGAAGTGGGTGTTTCTGGGCGGAAACTGGCCGTTTTATGGGTGTGTGCGAAAAAAAGCTACCGTTTCTGGGAAAAACGCGGGAGTGGCTGGAGAAACGGAGGAGTGTCTGGGCGAACGCTGGGTGTGTTTGTGACGTCAAACCAGGAACGACAAGCACTGAACTGATCGCAGATGCCGAGTAAGTCTGGAGCTACTCAGAAACTGCTAAGAAGTGTCTATTCGCAATTCTGTTAATCTTTCGTTCGCAATTTTGATAAGCTAAGATTCACTCCCAGTACAACTCGGAAGGACCACCAATGTGTCAACAAACTTGAAGCACTGTAAATAGGTAGAATTACTGCGCTTGGTGAATAAAAAGATTATTCTTATCTATAAATAAAAATAATACATAAAATCAATTATGTTTGGCTGCGTGGATTCCAATAAATGGCTGAGAAACTTAGATCAACAATATTTAATAAAATATCAGACAAAACATACAAACATAAGTTAATATAATGGCCAGTTGAGCTATAGAATTTTCTCTTATAAATGCCCAATTATTTAGAAATATACAAAAGATACAAATTTGTTGTGTTATTACACATTCTTCACAGGCTCTATTTTAGCTTGTTGCTACAAACTTCTCCAGACAGATGATACAAGTCATTATATAGCCGTTTCTTATTAAACCAGCAATGATATTATAGAAGCTGGTTAATTGAAGCATACAAAGGGGTATATACAAAATAGATGATGACAAAAATGCTGTCATCCCGGCTGTTTGTATTTGTAATCAATTAGTCTGTGTGGCTTAAGTATATAGTTACCTCTCTGGACGGTTTGTATTGTATTCTCTGCAGTCACGATATCTCTAGGAGTATTGCCAGTGAATTTTCAAGAGCTTTATTCCCAGTGGCGCAGTCACTATATGAGTGGCAATGTGTATTACCTGAAGTCCGCTTCAAGCTCCTAAAAGTACATTAGATGTCGAAGGCTGCTGCAGGTATTCCCCGATGTTCCATTGCCTAATATTGAAGCATTCACCGCCGCGGGCTCCTCAGTCTGGGCAGTGGATGCGGAGAACTGCTTCTAAACACGGGCGATGCCCGATTGTGAAGCACTCACCGCAAAGTTATAGATGGGGATCTCGTCCTAGTAGCTTCAACCCAGCCTGCATGGAAACCTGCTTTCTGCTGCGGGGTACACTGGGCTCCACAAGGTTTGGACAATGGGGGTAAGAGTAGGATCTTGATCCGAGGCACCAACAGGCACAAAGCTTTGACTGCTCCCAGAATGCACAGCGCCACCTCCTATATCACCCCGCCTCCCAGCACAGGAGCTCAGTTTTGTAAGTTGGTGCTGCAGTAGGCAGGCACTGAACAGAGGGGCTGCTCCAAGCAGCCCTAAGAAAAGCTTTTTATGAGGTAAAAAGTGAAGACTTCAAGGGCAGCAGCGGTGGTAAATGTCTTGTGACATTCACTGCTGCAGCTCCAGCTCTCCCCAGCGGCGCTGTACACTCCCGAGCCCTGGTTGCCGGGTACCTACAGCGGAGGCTCCGGTTTTCTTCACGTTAGACACACACAGCTGGGGCTCTCCAGGATCACGAGGCCGCACTTCGGGAGGTGGTAAGTGGGTCCCGCTTGCGGGACCCGGACTTTATCGCAATCCGGCGCGGTCAGTGGGAGGCGGACCGCGCGCTGGTGGTGGACACTGTGGCAATACAGGTGATCCCACTAGATCACCAGGGCATGGGTGCAGGTCAGGGTTTCTCTCTAAACCAATTCTTATATCGCCCACAGTACCCGGTGGTTTTGCCAGCAGAGGGGATAAGGCTTAGACCTGAAGCCCCTCCCCCAGCACCAGGGCGCCATTTCTAGCAAGTGTCCCTGCCCTGGAGCTGCATATCTGTCTTTTCTTCACTCCCTGTCAGTGTCTGCGACGCCATTATCCCTCAGCTCACTGTTCCTGGGACTGCTTGGGCAAATCCTCCTATGTAAAGTCACCTGGTTGTCAGCGCTGTGCCTTTACATGACACTTAAGTATTCTACCTACCTTTTTAGACAGTGATAGTTAAGAAAGAGTGCACTTAGTCAGGGTTTTATAGTACAATTACCCTGTGATATACATCCAGTTCTTACTGTGTACTGTTATATCTATTGTTATATAGCTGTGTAAGCTAGTCCAGTGCAGTATTATTGTCAGTAATAACCTCTGCATTGTACAAACTGTGACTTCTGTGTGTGCATTTGATAGCTGAGTGGTGTCCATTTCGTGTCATTCACTCAACCTGCTATCCCTATATTCCATAACCTGAGGGGGCTTGGTGCATCAGGTGTTATCTAATATAGGATTTTTACAAAGATATACTGTATTACGTATTTTTCTCTGTGATTTAGTCACCATATCTCTCTTTTATCTCTGCTAGTGCTGACTACACTGCGCAGGGGTTTGGGTTTAGAGGTATAGTGCTGCTGATAATTGTACTGTGTTAACCTCATACTGCAAGTTATATCATGTCTGCTTCTGAGGGTAACGGTTCTGCGGCTGAACACACTGACGGTGTTGCTGATGCCACGGGGCCATATGAGAAGAATATAGCAGCTGTGGGCTCTGGTTCTGGGGGCTCATTGACCCCCAGTGGGACTGTGGCAACGGAGGCACATACTGACCCACCGTGGGCCGCTTTTTCCATGCTTCTGCATACGCTAGTTCATAAACTAACTCCCCCTATGGGACCCCCAATGCCAGTACAACCGTATGTGGTCCCTGCAGCTAACCCGCCATGGGCGGACGATTTATCTGCTCAATTAAAGAAGTTGAACCAGTCCTTGACTACTAAAAAGTCTGACCAATGCTCGCCTAAGTCCAAGAGGTCCTCTAAGCGAGCGCTTATCTCCTCACAATCCACTGCTGTCACTGACACCTCGTCTGATGAAGACGGCACATATACTGACCCCTCAGGTTCTGACTCAGATACGGCTGATGGGGAGGGTAGTTCACATGTGGATGTTCCTGATCTTTTGGAGGCTATTAAGTTAATTCTGCAGATTACGGATGATCCGAGCCATCCGTCCCTCCTAAGAAACCAGATAGGTTCAAGCGTCAGAAGGTGGTTAAGCAAGTTTTACCTCACTCTGACCACTTAGTGGATATACGTCAGGAACCCTGGGAAAACCCGGGTACGAAGTTTGTGCCTCAAAAGAAGATGCTGGCTCGCTATCCCCTCGCGCCAGAGCTGTCTAAAAATTGGGAAACGCCTCCTCCAGTGGACTCACATGTGGCTAGGATGGTGGTTTCCTTAGCTCTACCTGTCACTACCGTCACGTCTCTAAAAGAGCCTACGGATAAACGTGTGAACGGTTGTCTGAAAGTGATTTACACACTCACGGGTGCTGCACAAAGGCCCACTATTGCAGCTACATGGGCTGCAGAGGCTATTGAAGCATGGGCCTTGGAGTTAGAAGCTGAAATCTCTTCTAACCATGCTAGACAATGCTTGTCATATATTGTCACAGCTTCTGATGCCGGTATCCTAGCAGCCAAGGCCTCTACTACGTCAGTCCTGGCTCGCCTAATATTGTGGCTGAGATCCTGGTCTGTGGAACTGGACTCTAGAAAAACCCTGGAGGTACTCCCTTTCAAGGGAGATATTCTGTTTGGGGAGGACTTAAATAAGATTGTGGCTGACTTGGCTACTGCCAAAACTGCCTGTCTGCCTAACACCGCTCCTTCTGTGTCGAAGGCTAAAGGTACGTCCTTTCGCCCCTTTCGTCCTTCAGGTAAAGCAAAAGGTCAGGCGTACCACAAGCAGGCCTGCACTACCAAACCTGGCAAGCCGAAGCCCAAAAGAGCCTGGGCTGCCCGTCAGCCAGCTGCCAAGACCGATAAGCCTGCCGCATGATGGGGTGGGCCTCCCCATGGGGGATCCCAGGGTGGGGGGCCAGCTTCTAGGGTATACCCAGGAATGGTTGAGGACCGCTTCAGATGCCTGGGTACGGGAAGTCATCACTCGAGGTTACGCCATAGCCTTCAAATACCGACCCCCTCATCGATTTTGCCAGACAGACGTCCCTTTGGACCAGACAAAGGCAAAAACTCTACACTTGGTGGTACAGATACTCCTGGATACAGGAGTTGTCGTACAGGTGCCTCTTGCTCAGAGGGGCTGGGGGTACTATTCTCCGCTGTTTCTAGTCCCGAAACCGAATGGGTCCTCCCGGTCCATTCTCAACCTCAAGGCATTGAACAGGTTTGTGAAGGATTCCAAGTTCTGTATGGAAACCCTTCGCTCTATAGTTCTGGCCTTGGAACCTGGGGACTACATGGTCTCCCTGGACATACAGGATGCTTACCTGAATATTCCTATAGCCGTGTCACATCAACAATACCTGAGGTTCGCTATTGGCAACCTACATTACCAGTTTCGGGTGTTACCTTTTGGTTTAACAACAGCTCCGCGAGTCTTCACCAAAGTTATGGCGGTGTTGACACTGGTACTCCGCCGTCAAGGGGTCAGGATACTGCCGTATCTGGATGACTTGTTCATTCTGGCAAATTCCCCAGATCTTCTCCTGCGTCATCTGAATATGATGGTCCGGTTTCTACAAGCCCACGAGTGGCTCATCAACTGGAAGAAATCCTCCCTGGTCCCTGCTCAGAGCATGGTGCACCTGGGAGCGTTGTTGGACACTCACAACCAGAGGTTGTTCTTGTCTCAGGAGAAAGTCCTGAAGATTCAGGACAGGATTCGTTGCTTCCTTTCTCGTCCGCAAGTATCGATACATTCGGCAATGCAGGTGCTGGGCCTAACGGTATCAGCATTCGACATGGTGGAGTATGCTCAATTCCATTCTCGCCCCCTCCAGAGGCTGATTCTAGCCAAGTGGGATGGCCTGCCTCACCGGATCAGCTCTCAAATGATCTTCTTGACTCCGGAGGTCCGTCTGTCGCTACACTGGTGGCTCCGGGACCAACAATTGTGATGGGGTCGTCCCTTCTGGATATCCAACTGGGTCCTGTTGACGACAGATGCCAGTCTAAGAGGTTGGTGCGTGGTGCTGGAGCAACACTCCCTTCAGGGTCGGTGGACCAAGGAGGAATCTCTCCTCTCGATCAACATTCTGGAATTGCTGGTGGTCTTCAATGCGTTGAACCTAGCCCAGCATTTAATTCAGAACCGTCCTGTTCAAGTACAGTCGGACAACGCCACCACAGTGGCTTACATAAATCATCAAGGTGGCACTCGAAGCCATTTGGCAATGAAGGAAGTCTCACAGATTCTACGTTGGGCGGAACGCCATCTACCGGCCATATCGGCAATATTAATTCTGGGAGTCCTGAGTTGGGAAGCGAACTTTCTCAGTCGTCAGGACGTGCATGCCGGCGAGTGGGGCCTCCATCCAGAAGTGTTTCAACTCCTCGTGGAAAAGTGGGGTCTTCTAGATGTGGATCTGATGGCGTCTCGACACAATCACAAGGTTCCGGTCTTTGGAGCAAGGACAAGGGATCCTCAAGCAGCATTCGTGGATGTGCTGGCGGTGCTGCGGAGGTTTCGGCTGCTGTATATGTTCCCTCCGGTGTCACTCCTGCCCAGGGTAATTGAGAAGTTCAAGCAAGAAAAAGGAAATCTGCTTCTCATAGCTCCAGCGTGGCCCAGACGGCACTGGTTCTCAGACCTGCAGGGCCTATCATCAGAGCGTCCAATTATACTTCCACAACGCCCAGACCTCCTCGTTCAGGGCCCCTGTGTCTACCAGGACCTAGCCCGGCTGTCTTTGACGGCGTGGCTCTTGAAGCTTCCATCTTGGGGGCTAAGGGTTTTTCTGAAGAGGTCATTAAAACTATGTTGCGGGCCCGGAAACCGGCTTCTGCTTGGATTTACCATAGGGTCTGGCATTCCTACTTTGTTTGGTGCGCATCTAACAATGACGCTTCCAAGTTTAGTACAGCCAAGCTTTTGGCTTTTCTGCAGCAAGGCCTAGAGTTGGGCCTGCATCTGGCCTCCCTAAAGGTTCATATTTCTGCCTTGTCGGTGTGGTTTCAGAGAAAAATTGCGACTTTGCCTGATGTTCATACTTTCTCTCAGGGTGTGTTGCGTATCCATCCTCCCTATGTCCCGCCTGTGGCTCCTTGGGACTTGTCGGTGGTTTTGGAGGTGTTGCAGGAGCCTCCGTTTGAACCCCTTGGTTCAGCTGACCTTAAGTGGCTTTCCCTTAAGGTGGTATTCTTGCTGGCTATTGCCCCTGCTAGAAGAGTGTCGGATCTGGGTGCCTTGTCTTGTAGTTCCCCATATCTGATTTTTCATCGTGATCGGGCGGTTCTTAGGACTCGTCCCGGATATTTACCTAAGGTGGTTTCTTTGTTTCACCTTAATCAGGAGATTGTGGTTCCGGCCTTTGTCTCTCCTGATTTGTCTCCCAAAGAGCGGTCTTTGGATGTGGTATGGGCTCTCCGTATCTACGTGAAGAGAACTGCTTCTATCTGAAATCTGATTCTCTCTTTGTTTTGTTTGGATTTCACAAACGTGGCTGGCCTGCTCACATGCAGACCCTGGCCAGATGGATTAGAATGGTGATTGCACATGCTTATGTGAGGGCTGGTCTGTCCGCTCCTGCTCACATTAAGGCCCATTCTACTCGGTATGTTGGACCTTTTTGGGTGGCCCAACATGGTGCGACCCTTGAAGAATTGTGCAAGGCGGCTACGTGGTCTTTGGGAACACGTTCATAAGGTTCTATGCCTTCGATACTGCCGCTTCCCAGGATGCTTCCTTTGGACGCCGGGTTCTTGTACCCACTACAGTGCGTTCCCTCCCATAAGGAACTGCTTTAGGACATCCCCATTGTCCAATCCTTGTGGAGCCCAGTCTATCCCGCAGCAGAAAATGAGTTTTATGGTAAGAACTTACCTTTGTTAAAACTCTTTCTGCGAGGTACACTGGGCTCCACAAGGCACCCACCCTGACGCACTTAGCTTCTTTGGGTTGGTATGGCATTAGCCGCTGACACTTCTCTTGTCGTGAGAGTGTGGTGTATGTGGCTATTAACTGTTGTTGTCTCTTTTCCTGCTACTGCATTAAGCTGGTTAACTAAAAACTGAGCTCCTGTGCTAGGAGGCGGGGTGATATAGGAGGCGGCGCTGTGCATTCTGGGAGCAGTCAAAGCTTTGAGCCGGTTGGTTCCTCAGATCAAGATCCCACTCTACACCCCATTGTCCAATCCTTGTGGTGCCCAGTGTACCTCACAGAAAGAGTTTTAACAAAGGTAAGTTCATACCATAAAACTCGTTTTTCCATGCGCACCAGGAAGGGGGGAGCATCAGCCGGCTACACCAAGGTAAATACACCTTTATTTTTAAATATTCTACAAAGCTGTTCCCTTAATCTGCTGTGCCTGGAAAAGCCTTCTGTGGTTGCTGAAGAGTTAGCTATATTGAACTCAGATGGTTGGTGAGTTCTTGTGATATATATATATATATATATATATATATATATACATATACATATATATATATATATATATATATATATATACAGTATATTCATGCATAACTAAATATCAAATGTTATACAGTATATGGTTATAAGTATTGCAGTTATTTCTACTCTCTGTCTATCATGGCATTTTAAGTACTGTATTTATGTTAGAAATATTGAGTAAAAGAGAAGGCTGAATAACTCTATCCAAGCTGATGCAAGCGTGTTATCTGAAAGTAGAAGTACATTGATAAGAAGTTGTGTAAACTTTGTGAATGCTTGAAGGCAAGTAATATAGAAGCTATAGAAGTCTAGAATACTATCCCTCGAAAGGTGGAGGGTAAAGGAGTCACGTACTAAGAAAACTGATGGTTTGGAAATCTAAAAAAAAAACATAGTAAAGACACAGTGTGCAGTCTTAATAAGTTTCTTTGTGGCCACAGAGAACAGTCCAGGCTATAAATTGTAAACCCTCATCAGCAGACGTTATGGTGTAAAGAGAATATATTGTTTTGTTGTTGAAAATGGGCCCTGATGTCATAAAAGCTCAGTCAGGGAACTGTAGTTCATGCATGATAAATTTGTATTTTGAAGACGGAGTTGTCTGTTAAGTGTTATGACAATGTTACGTATGTACAAAAATGGTCTGGTATCACAAAGGATGAGAGAGCCAGTGGGTATTTGATCCCAGTATCCTTGAGTGCCTTGAGAGACAGATAAAGAAATAAAGCCATATGATAGATGAAAGTATTTATTTTACAGATTTTAGACTTACGGAAAAAAAAATGTATAACTGGAAAATAAATGATTATAGTAAAATGATAATATTAATAATAATGCATGTGTTTATGCTAATGTTACTAGTACTTCAGAAAATTTTGCTGGGTCAATAAGATCCTTATGAGAACATCCCAGGTAATAATTGTGATAATAATATGATAGAAAATCCTCCACCATATACGGTAATACCAATTGTGCAAATTCAATGCTAGATACACCGAATGACATCTCCCAAATTGAGCAGGATGCGCTATTCTGCCAACACATAATGTACCATAACATGGTCTTTTCTCCCATGAAATACCAGGAGCAGCCCCACAGGCACACACTCCTACATAAGAAACACATAGCCTTCCCGAGTATATACAGTATATGAGATAATAATGCCATAGGTCTTGGCAACATAATGCCTCCAGAAGAAAAAAAAAAGACTTTGTACATGTATTGATTTATCAGAAAGAAATATCTGATCCTTTGTTATAATCCTCATATTACATGCACACCACTGTATATAAAACAGCAATGTGTACATGTAATGTGAACTGCAGTTTTGCTGCCCCCTCATTTATGAGCTGATAGGTTTTAATGTTGCTCAGGAAAAATAAAGGAACATTGGGGGTCATTCCGAGTTGTTCGCTCGCAAGGCGATTTTAGCAGAGTTACACACGCTAAGCCTCCGCCTACTGGGAGTGAATCTTAGCTTCTTAAAATTGCGAACGATGTATTCGCAATATTGCGATTACAAACTACTTAGCAGTTTCAGAGTAGCTTCAGACTTACTCGGCATCTGCGATCAGTTCAGTGCTTGTCGTTCCTGGTTTGACGTCACAAACACACCCAGCGTTCGCCCAGACACTCCCCCGTTTCTCCAGCCACTCCCGCGTTTTTCCCGGAAACGGTAGCGTTTTTATCCACACGCCCATAAAACGCCGTGTTTCCGCCCAGTAACACCCATTTCCTGTTAATCACATTACGATCGCCGGAGCGAAGAAAAAGCCGTGAGTAAAAAAAACTATCTTCATAGCAAAATTACTTGGCGCAGTCGCAGTGCGAACATTGCGCATGCGTACTAAGCAGAAAAACGCTGCGATGCGAAGAAAATTACCGAGCGAACGACTCGGAATGACCCCCATTATGTTGTTTATACGTGAAAGAGCATACTGTAATATGTACTTACATACAGATGTAAAAATGTTTATGACTGCAAAATACTGTATGAATAATATGACGGTAAAATAAGATTTTACTCACCGGTAAATCTCTTTCTCGTAGTCCGTAGTGGATGCTGGGAACTCCGTAAGGACCAGGGGGAATAGACGGGCTCCGCAGGAGACTGGGCACTCTAAAAGAAAGATTAGGTACTATCTGGTGTGCACTGGCTCCTCCCACTATGACCCTCCTCCAGACCTCAGTTAGGATACTGTGCCCGGAAGAGCTGACACAATAAGGAAGGATTTTGAATCCCGGGTAAGACTCATACCAGCCACACCAATCACACCGTATAACTCGTGATACTACACCCAGTTAACAGTATGAAATATAACTGAGCCTCTCAACAGATGGCTCAACAATAACCCTTAGTTAGGCAATAACTACATACAAGTATTGCAGACAATCCGCACTTGGGATGGGCGCCCAGCATCCACTACGGACTACGAGAAATAGATTTACCGGTGAGTAAAATCTTATTTTCTCTGACGTCCTAGTGGATGCTGGGAACTCCGTAAGGACCATGCGGATTATACCAAAGCTCCCAAACGGGCGGGAGAGTGCGGATGACTCTGCAGCACCGAATGAGAGAACTCAAGGTCCTCCTCAGCCAGGGTATCAATTTTGTAGAATTTAGCAAACGTGTTTGCCCCTGACCAATTTGCAGCTCGGCAAAATTGTAAAGCCGAAACCCCTCGGGCAGCCGCCCAAGATGAGCCCACTTTCCTCGTGGAATGGGCTTTACTGATTTAGGATGCGGCAATCCAGCCGCAGAATGCTCCAGCTGAATTGTGCTACAAATTCAGCGAGCACTAGTCCGCTTAGAAGCAGGAGCACCTATTTTGTTGGGTGCCTACAGGATAAAAAGCGAGTCAGTTTTCCTGACTCCAGCCGTCCTGGAAATATACATTTTTAAGGCCCTGACTACGTCCAGTAACTTGGAATCTTCCAAGTCCCTAGTAGCCGCAGGCACTACAATAGGTTGGTTCAAGTGAAAAGCTGATACCACCTTAGGGAGAAACTGGGGACGAGTCCTCAATTCTGCCCTATCCATATGGAAAATCAGATAAGGGCTTTTACATGACAAAGCCGCCAATTCTGACACACGTCTGGCCGAAGCCAAGGCCAATAACATGACCACTTTCCACGTGAGATATTTCAAATCCACAGTTTTAAGTGGCTCAAACCAATGTGATTTTAAGAAACTCAACACCACGTTGAGATCCCAAGGTGCCACAGGAGGCACAAAAGGGGGCTGAATATGTAGCATCCCTTTACAAATGTCTGAACTCCAGGCAGTGAAGCCAGTTCTTTCTGGAAGAAAATCGACAGAGCTGAAATCTGGACCTTAATGGAACCCAATTTTAGGCCCATAGTCACCCCTGACTGTAGGAAGTGCAGAAAACGACCCAGCTGAAATTCCTCTGTTGGGGCCTTCCTGGCCTCACACCACGCAACATATTTTCGCCAAATACGGTGATAATGGTTTGCAGTTACTTCTTTCCTGGCTTTTATCAGTGTAGGAATGACTTCTTCCGAAATGCCCTTTTCCTTTAGGATCCGGAATTCAACCGCCATGCCGTCAAACGCAGCCACGGTAAGTCTTGGAACAGACAGGGCCCCTGCTGTAGCAGATCCTGTCTGAGCGGTAGAGGCCATGGGTCCTCTGATATCATTTCTTGAAGTTCTGGGTACCAAGCTCTTCTTGGCCCATCCGGAACCACGAGTATCGTTCTTACTCCTCGTTTTCTTATTATTCTCAGTACCTTTGGTATGAGAGGCAGAGGAGGGAATATATAAACCGACTGGTACACCCACGGTGTCACTAGAGCGTCCACAGCTATTGCCTGAGGGTCCCTTGACCTGGCGCAATATCTAGTTTTTTGTTTAGGCGGGACGCCATCATGTCCACCTGTGGCCTTTCCCAACAGTTTACCAACAGTTGAAAGACTTCTGGATGAAGTCCCCACTCTCCCGGGTGTAGGTTGTGTCTGCTGAGGAAGTCTGCTTCCCAGTTGTCCACTCCCGGAATGAACACTGCTGACAGTGCTAAGACGTGATTTTCCGCCCATCGGAGAATCCTTGTGGCTTCTGCCATCGCCATCTTGCTTCTTGTGCCGCCCTGTCGGTTTACATGGGCGACTGCCGTGATGTTGTCTGATTGGATCAGTACCGACTGGTTTTGAAGCAGAGGCCTTGCCAGACTTAGGGCATTGTAAATGGCCCTCAGTTCCAGAATATTTATGTGTAGGGACGACTCCTGACTTGACCAAAGTCCTTGGAAATTTCTTCCCTGTGTGACTGCCCCCCAGCCTCGAAGGCTGGCATCCGTGGTTACCAGGACCCAGTCCTGTATGCCGAATCTGCGGCCCTCTTGAAGATGAGCACTCTGCAGCCACCACAGTAGAGATACCCTGGTCCTTGGAGACAGGGTTATCAGCCGATGCATCTGAAGATGCGATCCCGACCACTTGTCCAAGAGGTCCCACTGAAAGGTTCTTGCATGGAACCTGCCGAATGGAATTTTGCTTCGTAAGAAGCTACCATTTTTCCCAGGACTCGTGTGCAGTGATGCACCGATACCTGTTTTGGTTTCAGGAGGTCTCTGACTAGAGATGACAGTTCCTTGGCTTTCTCCTGCGGGAGAAACACTTTTTTCTGTTCTGTGTCCAGAACCATCCCCAGGAACAGTAGGCGTGTGGTAGGAACCAGCTGTGACTTTGGAATGTATAGAATCCATCCGTGCTGTTGTAGCACTTCCCGAGATAGTGCTACTCCGACCAACAACTGCTCCTTAGACCTCGCCTTTATAAGGAGATCGTCTAAGTACGGGATAATTAAAACTCCCTTTTTTCGAAGGAGTATCATCATTTCTGCCATTACCTTGGTAAAGACCCTCGGTGCCGTGGACAGTCCAAACGGCAGTGTTTGGAATTGGTAATGGCAATCCTGTACCACAAATCTGAGGTACTCCTGGTGAGGATGGTAAATGGGGACATGTAGGTAAGCATCCTTGATGTCCAGGGATACCATGTAATCCCCCTCCTCCAGGCTTGCAATAACCGCCCTGAGTGATTCCATCTTGAACTTGAATCTTTTTATGTATGTGTTCAAGGATTTCAAATTTAAAATGGGTCTCACCGAACCGTCCGGTTTCGGTACCACAAACAGTGTGGAATAGTAACCCCGTCCTTGTTGAAGTAGGGGCACCTTGACTATCACCTGCTGGGAATACAGCTTGTGAATTGCCTCTAGCACAGCCTCCCTGCCTGAGGGAGTTGTCGGCAAGGCAGATTTGAGGAAACGGCGGGGCGGGAGACGCCTCGAATTCCAGCTTGTACCCCTGAGATACTACTTGAAAGATCCAGGGATCCACCTGTGAGCGAGCCCACTGATCGCTGAAATTTTTGAGGCGGCCCCCCACCGTACCTGGCTACGCCTGTGGAGCCCCCGCGTCATGCGGTGGACTCAGAGGAAGCGGGGGAAGAATTTTGATTCTGGGAACTGGCTGACTGGTGCAGCTTTTTCCCTCTTCCCTCGTCTCTGTGCAGAAAGGAAGCGCCTTTGACCCGCATGCTTTTCTGAAGCCGAAAGGACTGTACCTGATAATACAGTGCTTTCTTAGGCTGTGAGGAAACCTGAGGTAAAAAATTTTCTTCCCAGCTGTTGCTGTGGATACGAGGTCCCAGAGACCATCCCCAAACAATTCCTCACCCTTATAAGGCTCTATGTGCCTTTTAAAGTCAGCATCACCTGTCCAGTGTCGGGTCTCTAATACCCTCCTGACAGAATGGACATTGCATTAATTCTGGATGCCAGCCGGCAAAATATCCCTCTGTGCATCCCTCATATATAAGACGACGTCTTATGTTCGCAAAATAGTATCCCTGTTTGACAGGGTTACAGACCACGCTGCAGCAGCACTATCTGCAGGTCTCAGTCTAGTACCTGAGTGTGTAAATACAGACTTCAGGCTAGCCTCCTGCTATTTATCAGCAGGTACCTTCAAAGTGGCCGTATCCTAAGACGGCAGTGCCACCTTTTTTGACAAACGTGTGAGCGCCTTATCCACCCTAGGGGATATCTCCCAGCGTAACTTATCCTCTGGCGGGAAAGGGTACGCCATCAGTAACTTTTTAGAAATTACCAGTTTCTTATCGGGGGAACCCACGCTTTTTCACACTTCATTCACTCATTTGATGGGGGAACAAAACACTGCCTGCTTTTTCTCCCCAAACATAAAACCCTTTCTTAGTGGTACTTGGGTTAATGTCAGAAATGTGTAACACATTTTTTATTGCCGGGATCATGTAACGGATGTTCCTAGTGGATTGTGTATATGTCTCAACCTCGTCGACACTGGAGTTAGACTCCGTGTCGACATCTGTGTCTGCCATCTGAGGGAGCGGGCGTTTTTGAGCCCCTGATGGCCTTTGAGACGCCTGGGCAGGCGCGGGCTGAGAAGCCGGCTGTCCCATAGCTGTTACGTCATCCAGCCTTTTATGTAAGGAGTTGACACTGTCATTTATACCTTCCACCTATCCATCCACTCTGGTGTCGGCCCCACAGGGGGCGACATCACATTTATCGGCATCTGCTCTGCCATCACATAAGCCTCCTCATCAAATGTGTCGACACAGCCGTACCGACACACCGCACACACACACAGGGAATGCTCTGACTGAGGACAGGACCCCACACAGCCCTTTGGGGAGACAGAGAGAGAGTATGCCAGCACACACCAGAGCGCTATATAATTTTGGGATTAACACTATATTGAGTGAATTTTTCCCAATAGCTGCTTGTATATACAATATTGCGCCTAAATTTTGTGCCCCCCCCTCTCTTTTTAACCCTTTGAGCCTGAAAACTACAGGGGAGAGCCTGGGGAGCTGTCTTCCAGCTGCACTGTGAAGAGAAAATGGCGCCAGTGTGCTGAGGGAGAAGCCCCGCCCCTTTTTCAACTGACTTTCTCCCGCTTTTTCTGGAATACTGGCAGGGGTAATTTTCTAGGACTATATATGATGTAGATTTGCCAGCCAAGGTGTCATATATTGCCCTCAGGGCGCCCCCCCCAGCGCCCTGCACCCTCAGTGACCGGAGTGTGTGGTGTGCATGAGGAGCAATGGCGCACAGCTGCAGTGCTGTGCGCTACCTTGGAGAAGACCGAAGTCTTCTGCCGCCGATTTTCCGGACCTCTTCTTGCTTCTGGCTCTGTAAGGGGGACGGCGGCGCGGCTCCGGGAACGAACACCAAGGCCAGTTCCATGCGGTCGATCCCTCTGGAGCTAATGGTGTCCAGTAGCCTAAGAAGCCCAAGCTAGCTGCAAGCAGGTAGGTTCGCTTCTTCTCCCCTTAGTCCCTCGCTGCAGTGAGTCTGTTGCCAGCAGGTCTCACTGTAAAATAAAAAACCTAAAATAAACTTTCTTTCTAGGAGCTCAGGAGAGCCCCTAGTGTGCATCCAGCTCGGCCGGGCACAGAAATCTAACTGAGGTCTGGAGGAGGGTCATAGTGGGAGGAGCCAGTGCACACCAGATAGTACCTAATCTTTCTTTTAGAGTGCCCAGTCTCCTGCGGAGCCCGTCTATTCCCCATGGTCCTTACGGAGTTCCCAGCATCCACTAGGACGTCAGAGAAATAAAAGTTACATGAGGGAAGTAACTGTCACTTCATTCCTGAATGCCTTATAAGATCTTAAAAATAATTTGAAAGTGGTAAGTTTAACTAAATAGAACTGAACATGCTACTGCAAATTATATTAATGTCTGATCACACATTTTTATGTAGATTTATATATTCCCATAAGTCATTTTACATACATGCAATGTGTATTTCAGTTTTGGTTTAGGAAAGAGTTTTAAGGTAGTTGGAGATAGTAGTATAGTACTGTGCTTATACTATGCTTCTAGAAATTCTCCTCAGATGTTACTCATTACTATTGTACCATGGGGGTGATTCAGATCTGGTCACATGCAGGCTGTTTTTTGCACTGCTGCGACCAGGTAATCGCTGCCTACAGGGGAGGTTGTAATCGCTGTGCAGGGTTGTGACCGGCTATGCAGAGAGCTGCACAAACAAAAGTTTGTGCAGTTTCTGCACAGCCCAGGACTTACCTGCTGTGACAATCCGGCCTGTTGCTGACGTCAGGAATCCACCTTCCGAATGGTTGGGCACGTCTGCGTTTTTCCGGACACTCCCTGGAAATGGCTAGTTGCCGCCCATGAACGCCATCTTCCTGTCAATCTTCTTTCAATCACCGCTGCGATTGCTTCATAGAATCCGTCACTGTCCGGCAACCCCCGTCACTGGCCTGCGTCACGACTGCGCATTGCGGTATATATGCATGCGCAGTTCAGAACCGAACGCACGGCTGCAAAAAAAGGCAGCGTGCAATTGGGTCTGAATGACCCCCTTTGTTATTAACTGAGATACTAGAAGTTTCTGTAATGCAATTACGCAGCAATGGAGAGGTACCTCTAAGATTAATATTTTTTCTCATGCTTTAAGTCAGAGATGACCAAGTGAAGCTCCTGACATACTGTATGCAGGGTAAGCATATATTGTAAACTGAAGTAGCACGTACTAAAGTTGGAAGCCATACCATTTTGTAGGAATGGATGTGGCATTTTGGGTGGGATTACAAATAGGGGCTATTGAAAGTAAAGAAAAAATAGATCATATTACTTACAGACATCTTCCTTTCAGACATTGACTGGGAGCTATTTGACTCTTTGAACATATACTTAAAAAAACTTATTTCAGAAACACGTTTGTCATAACTTTATATGCAAAGGTTGTGTTTTGTTTGCGCAGTATTTTACAGTACAATACTAAATTTTACTCTTCGTAAGATTATTTTTCCTACAAGCACTTGTATGTGTATGTATGGGTAGGTATGTGTATGTATGTGTAGGTAATGTATGTATATATGTGTACTGTATGTATTTATGTGGTTTTCCTTTTTTAAAACGTGATCAAAAGTAGTTTATGTTTCCTGTTATTATGAATTTTAAGCATGATATTAACATTACTATTCATTTCCACAGTGTTTAAGCACATATAGGTGGTCATTCCGAGTTGTTCGCTCGGTAAATTTCATCGCATCGCAGCGATTTTCTGCTTAGTGCGCATGCGCAATGTTCGCACTGCGACTGCGCCAAGTAAATTTGCTATTCAGTTAGGTATTTTACTCACGTTTTTTTCTTCGTTCAGGCGATCGTAATGTGATTGACAGGAAGTGGGTGTTTCTGGGCGGAAACTGGCCGTTTTATGGGTGTGTGTGAAAAAACGCTACCGTTTCTGGGAAAAACGCGGGAGTGGCTGGAGAAATGGAGGAGTGTCTGGGCGAACGCTGGGTGTGTTTGTGACGTCAAACCAGGAACGACAAGCTCTGAACTGATCGCACTGGCAGAGTAAGTCTGGAGCTACTCAGAAACTGCACAGATATGTCTTTTCGCAATATTGCGAATCTTTCATTCGCAATTTTAAGAAGCTAAGATTCACTCCCAGTAGGCGTAGGCTTAGCGTGTGCAAAGCTGCTAAAAAAGGGCTTGCGAGCGAACAACTCGGAATGAGGGCCATAGTTTGGACGATGATTAAATATTTATTTAATTCTCCCAGGAAAGGCGACAGCTAAGAGCGAAGTTTTTGGATACAGAAGGCTAGAAGATCGATGAGCAAGTCCAGCCGTGTCACCCTCACCACCAATCCTAACATTAACTTTGGGGTTAAAGTCCATTTGTCCAAACAGTCTTAAGAAACTGCCTAAAAGTAGTGATGTGCACCGGACATTTTTCGGGTTTTGTGTTTTGGTTCTGGATTCGGTTCCGCGGCCGTTTTTTGGATTCGGACGCGTTTTGGCAAAACCTCCCTGAAAATTTTTTGTCGGATTCGGGTGTGTTTTAGATTCGGGTTTTTTTTACAAAAAAAACTAAAAAACAGCTTAAATCATAGAATTATGGTTATTAACCTCAATAACCATAATTTACACTCCTTTTCAGTCTATTCTGAACACCTCACACCTCACAATATTATTTTTAGTCCTAAAATGTGCACCGAGGTCGCTGGATGGCTAAGCTAAGCGACACAAGTGGCCGACACAAACACCTGGCCCATCTAGGAGTGGCACTGCAGTGTCAGACAGGATGGCAGATTAAAAAAATTGTCCCCAAACAGCACATGATGCAAAGGTAAAAAAAGAGGCGCAATGAGGTAGCTGTGTGACTAAGCTAAGCGACCGAAGTGGCCGACACAAACACCTGGCCCATCTAGGAGTGGCATTGCAGTGTCAGACAGGATGGCACTTCAAAAAAATAGTCCCCAAACAGCACATGATGCAAAGAAAAAAAGAGGCGCACCAAGGTCGCTGTGTGACTAAGCTAAGCGACACAAGTGGCCGACACAAACACCTGGCCCATCTAGGAGTGGCACTGCAGTGTCAGACAGGATGGCAGATTAAAAAAATTGTCCCCAAACAGCACATGATGCAAAGGTAAAAAAGAGGCGCAATGAGGTAGCTGTGTGACTAAGATAAGCGACCGAAGTGGACGACACAAACACCTGGCCCATCTAGAAGTGGCATTGCAGTGTCAGACAGGATGGCACTTCAAAAAAATAGTCCCCAAACAGCACATGATGCAAAGGAAAATGAAAGAAAAAAGAGGTGCAAGATGGAATTGTCCTTGGGCCCTCCCACCCACCCTTATGTTGTATAAACAGGACATGCACACTTTAACGAACCCATCATTTCAGCGACAGGGTCTGCCACACGACTGTGACTGAAATGACTGGTTGGTTTGGGCCCCCACCAAAAAAGAAGCAATCAATCTCTCCTTGCACAAACTGGCTCTACAGAGGCAAGATGTCCACCTCATCATCATCCTCTGATTCCTCACCCCTTTCACTGTGTACATCCCCCTCCTCACAGATTATTAATTCGTCCCCACTGGAATCCACCATATCAGGTCCCTGTGTACTTTCTGGAGGCAATTGCTGCTGGTGAATGTCTCCACGGAGGAATTGATTATAATTAACTTTGATGAACATCATCTTCTCCACATTTTCTGGAAGTAACCTCGTATGCCGATTGCTGACAAGGTGAGCGGCTGCACTAAACACTCCTTTCGGAGTACACACTGGAGGGAGGGCAACTTAGGTAGAATAAAGCCAGTTTCTGCAAGGGCCTCCAAATTGCCTCTTTTTCCTGCCAGTATACGTACGGACTGTCTGACGTGCCTACTTGGATGCGGTCACTCATATAATCCTCCACCATTCTTTCAATGGTAAGAGAATCATATGCAGTGACAGTAGACGACATGTCAGTAATCTTTGGCAGGTCCTTCAGTCCGGACCAGATGTCAGCACTCGCTCCAGACTGCCCTGCATCACCGCCAGCATGTGGGCTCAGAATTCTTAGCCTTTTCCTCGCACCCCCAGTTGCGGGAGAATGTGAAGGAGGAGATGTTGACGGGTCACGTTCCGCTTGACTTGACAATTTTCTCACCAGCAGGTCTTTGAACCTCTGCAGACTTGTGTCTGCCGGAAAGAGAGATACAATGTAGGTTTTAAATCTAGGATCGAGCACGGTGGCCAAAATGTAATGCTCTGATTTCAACAGATTGACCACCCGTGAATCCTGGTTAAGCGAATTAAGGGCTCCATCCACAATTCCCACATGCCTAGCGGAATCGCTCTGTTTTAGCTCCTCCTTCAATGTCTCCAGCTTCTTCTGCAAAAGCCTGATGAGGGGAATGACCTGACTCAGGCTGGCAGTGTCTAAACTGACTTCACGTGTGGCAAGTTCAAAAGGTTGCAGAACCTTGCACAACGTTGAAATCATTCTCCACTGCGCTTGAGTCAGGTGCATTCCCTCTCCTTTTCCTATATTGTGGGCAGATGTATAGGCTTGAATGGCCTTTTGCTGCTCCTCCATCCTCTGAAGCATATAGAGGGTTGTATTCCACCTCGTTACCACCTCTTGCTTCAGATGATGGCAGGGCAGGTTCAGGAATGTTTGGTGGTGCTCCAGTCTTCGGTACGCAGTGGCAGTGTGCCAAAAGTGGAACTGTCATTTTTTAAATAATTCTGCACCACCAAATTCAATGTATGTGCAAAACATGGGACGTGCTGGAATTTGCCCAGATGTAACGCACGCACAATATTGCTGGCGTTGTCCGATGTCACAAATCCCCAGGAGAGTCCAATTGGGGTAAGCCATTCTGCAATGATCTTCCTCAGTTTCCGTAAGAGGTTGTCAGCTGTGTGCCTCTTCTGGAAAGCGGTGATACAAAGTGTAGCCTGCCTAGGAATGAGTTGGCATTTGCGAGATGCTACTGGTGCCGCCGCTGCTGTTCTTGCTGCGGGAGGCAATACATCTACCCAGTGGGCTGTCACAGTCATATAGTCCTGAGTCTGCCCTGCTCCACTTGTCCACATGTCCGTGGTTAAGTGGACATTGGGTACAACTGCATTTTTTAGGACACTGGTGACTCTTTTTCTGACGTCTGTGTACATTTTCGGTATCGCCTGCCTAGAGAAATGGAACCTAGATGGTATTTGGTACCGGGGACACAGTACCTCAATCAAGTCTCTAGTTGCCTCTGAATTAACGGTGGATACCGGAACCACGTTTCTCACCGCCCAGGCTGCCAAGGCCTGAGTTATCTGCTTTGCAGCAGGATGACTGCTGTGATATTTCATCTTCCTCGCAAAGGACTGTTGGACAGTCAATTGCTTACTGGAAGTAGTACAAGTGGTCTTCCGACTTCCCCTCTGGGATGACGATCGACTCCCAGCAGCAATAACGGCAGCGCCAGCAGCAGTAGGCGTTACACTCAAGGATGCATCGGAGGAATCCCAGGCAGGAGAGGACTCGTCAGACTTGCCAGTGACATGGCCTGCAGGACTATTAGCATTCCTGGGTAAGGAGGAAATTGACACTGAGGGAGTTGGTGGTGTGGTTTGCAGGAGCTTGGTTACAAGAGGAAGGGATTTAGTGGTCAGTGGACTGCTTCCGCTGTCATCCAAAGTTTTTGAACTTGTCACTGACTTATGATGAATACGCTGCAGGTGACGTATAAGGGAGGATGTACCGAGGTGGTTAGCGTCCTTACCCCTACTTTCTTACAGCTTGACAAAGACAACACACGGCTTGACACCTGTTGTCCGCATTTGTGTTGAAATAATTTCTCACCGAAGAGGTGATTTTTTTTGTATTTTGACCAGGCATGTCAATGGCCATATTCGTCCCACGGACAACAGGTGTCTCCCCGGGTGCCTGACTTAAACAAACCACCTCACCATCAGAATCCTCCTTGTCAATTTCCTCCCCAGCGCCAGCAACACCCATATCCTCATCCTGGTGTACTTCAACAGTGACATCTTCAATTTGACTATCAGGAACTGGACTGCGGGTGCTCCTTCCAGCACTTGCAGGGGGCGTGCAAATGGTGGAAGGCGCAAGCTCTTCCCGTCCAGTGTTGGGTAGGTCAGGCATCGCAACTAACACAATTGGACTCTCCTTGGGGATTTGTGATTTAGAAGAACGCACAGTTCTTTGCTGTGCTTTTGCCAGCTTAAGTCTTTTCATTTTTCTAGCGAGAAGATGAGTGCTTCCATCCTCATGTGAATCTGAACCACTAGCCATGAACATAGGCCAGGGCCTCAGCCGTTCCTTGCCACTCCGTGTCGTAAATGGCATATTGGCAAGTTTACGCTTCTCATCAGATGCTTTCAATTTTGATTTTTGGGTCATTTTACTGAACTTTTGTTTTTTTGATTTTACATGCTCTCTACTATAACATTGGGCATCGGCCTTGGCTTCAGCACGAGGTGGAAGTGGATCTTGATCTTTCCCTATTTTAACCTCCACATTTTTGTTCTCCATTTTTTAATGTGTGGAATTATATGCCAGTATAAATAGCTATGGCCTACTACTATATATACTGCGCACAACTAAAATGCACCACAGGTATAGAATGTAGATGGATAGTATACTTGACGACGCAGAGGTAGGTACAGCAGTGGCCTTCCGTACCGTACTGCTATATATACTGGTGGTCACTGTGTCAGCAAACTGCACAACTGAAATGCACCACAGGTATAGAATCTAGATGGATAGTATACTTGACGACACAGAGGTAGGTACAGTAGTGGCCTAACGTACCGTACTGCTATATGTACTGGTGGTCACTGTCAGCAAACTGCAAAACTATAATGCACCACAGGTATAGAATCTAGATGGATAGTATACTTGACGACACAGAGGTAGGTACAGCAGTGGCCTACCGTACCGTACTGCTATATATACTGGTGGTCATTGTGTCAGCAAACTGCAAAACTAAAATGCACCACAGGTATAGAATGTAGATGGATAGTATACTTGACGACACAGAGGTAGGTACAGCAGTGGCCTTCCGTACCGTACTGCTATATATACTGGTGGTCACTGTGTCAGCAAACTGCAAAACTAAAATGCACCACAGGTATAGAATGTAGATGGATAGTATACTTGACGACACAGAGGTAGGTACAGCAGTGGCCTACTGTACCGTAATGCTATATATTATATACTGGTGGTCAGCAAACTGTGCAAAGCTGAAATGCACCACAGGTATGGATGGATAGTATACTTTACGACACAGAGGTAGGTACAGCAGAGGCCTACTGTACCGTAATGCTATATATTGTATACTGGTGGTCAGCAAACTGTGCAAAACTGAAATGCACCACAGGTATGGATGGATAGTATACTTGACGACACAGAGGTAGGTACAGCAGTGGCCTTCTGTACCGTACTCCTATATATTATATACTGGTGGTCAGCAAAATTATGCACTGTACTCCTACTATATACTGTCTACAATGCAGCACAGATATGGAGTGTTTTTCAGGCAAAGTATACTGGTGGTCACTGGTCAGCAAAACTCTGCACTGTACTCCTCCTATATAATATTATACTGGTGGTCCCCAGTCCCCACAATAAAGCAGCACACTGAGCACAGATATGGAGTGTTTTTCAGGCAGACAACGTATACTGGTGGTCACTGTCAGCAAAACTCTGCACTGTACTCCTGCTATATAATACAGCAGTCCCCACAATTAAGCAGTGTGAGCACAGATATATGCAGCACACTGAGCACAGATAAGGAGCGTTTTTTTCATGCAGAGAACGGATAAAACTGGTGGTCACTGATCAGCAAAACTCTGCACTGTACTCCTCCTATATTAATATACAGCTGCTCCCCAGTCCCCACAATTAAACAATACGTAAAGCAAGCACAAATATTTGCATCAACAATACATGGAGAGGACGCCAGCCACGTCCTCTCCCTAACATTTCCAATGCACGAGTGAAAACGGCGGCGACGCGCAGCTGCTTATATAGAATCCGAATCTCGCGAGAATCCGACAGCGGGATGATGACGTTCGGGCGCGCTCGGGTTAACCGAGCCATACGGGAGAATCCGAGTATGCCTCGGACCCGTGTAAAAAGGGTGAAGTTCGGGGGGGTTCGGTTTCCGAGAAACCGAACCCGCTCATCACTACCTAAAAGGGAATGTGTTTTGAGTGAATTGTGTTTTAGCTGCTGTCTCGTGTATCAATGAAAAGTTAGATGTGTATACACATGGCGACAGAAGGCGTATGCTCGGAGTGTTTGTGTGTAGCGTTTATAGAAAAGAAGTAGCAGGGCCCTTTTATCTTAAGAGCTATTTCATTTTGTGCTGAACCAGTGTGTATATATTGATGGGGTATCACTTTTTATCCCAAAACCAAGCGATATCGGCAAAGAGTGGTTAAGTTTCATTTCTGTTTCAGGAAATCAAGCTCACAGCTGTATATCCCATGATCCTTTAGATCCTGGATATTAATACTTAAAAAAGTGCCTAAGTGTTGATATTACTTAAGTTTTGAGAATACTTAAAGGTTTTAGTTGTACACAACCTCCATGATAATGTTTAATATGTCATCCAAAAGAACAGTGGGACCAAATTGTTCCCTTGTTTATACAAAAATAACAGGATGAAAATGTGCAAAGAGAGATTGTCAAGCTTGTAATGTTCCTTGGTCTGCAAAATGCAAAACTAATAAGTTTGGGGTACCATACATACTGTAGCATGTAGTACTAGAAGCTGTGATAAGGAAAGCCTAATGGTTACTCACTATAAGCAAGGTTTCTGGAAGTGTGAATGTTCTCAGACCTAGTTCTGCATGACAATACGTCGTCTAAAAACAAAATATACAGACAGGCAAAGTAATCAGACAGAACCACAACTACAGCCCATTTATGTTGTAAAGCCACAAAAGTTGGTTCCATATGGGCAAAGTACTAGTATGAAGATCTAGAAGATTGCAAAATCAGTAAAATAGATGATTGCTCCATCAAAATTATTGGGAAAGTAATTCTGGCAATTATACTCTGACTGTTATTTTATGTACTGTGTAAATATACAGGTCAGGGATGTCAGGATATCGGATACTTACATTGTTGGAGCCAGTGTCTAGATTTTCAGTCACACATTACACTGCATATGTTGTAATTCCAAATAGAAGTCACATATATGATATTGTTATTTTTTCCCCTCTCCTTGTATTTGACACTATATCTACCGACATACAGTCATTTACATATTTTTCCTACCACATTTTCCTCATATTGCTGCTTTTTCTCTTAAATATTATATTTTAAACTTTTATGGTTTTTACTCAAGAGTTATTTGCCCATATAAAACACACATTTTGTTTTGTGACAAGGCTTTCATAAAGGGGGGGAAAGTAGAACATATTTGGTATAGGCAAAGATATTGTCAGGGCTGCCATCAGAAATTGTGGGGCCGGGACTGACAAAATAGGCAGCCCCCCCCCCCTTTTATATATATATATATATAGGAACATACGTGAGCGGCACTCTGCGGTTTTTCAACAAGAACAGGACATCACCCCGTTACTAGCAGCTGCTAGTAACGGGGTGATGTCCTGTTCTTGTTGAAAAACCGCAGAGTGACGCTCACGTATGTTCCTATTTGAAACAAACAGCTTTATATGAGAAGGCACCAGGTACTATCTACAAATTATTACCGGAGTGCCGAGTACATATATAAAATATGTGATATATATATATATATATATGTATATATGTATATATATAGGCGACTCTGTTCCATTCAGCGGCACTCAGAGACTTATAGATAACGTAAAACGTGCTTTAATGTGTCATGGTGACAATCTGCATACCAACGTTTCAGGGCGTAACCACCCCTTTATCAAGGTGAGCAAACAAGAAGTGAGTATATAAAAACTAGAGATGAGCGCCTGAAATTTTTCGGGTTTTGTGTTTTGGTTTTGGGTTCGGTTCCGCGGCCGTGTTTTGGGTTCGAACGCGTTTTGGCAAAACCTCACCGAATTTTTTTTGTCGGATTCGGGTGTGTTTTGGATTCGGGTGTTTTTTTCAAAAAACACTAAAAAACAGCTTAAATCATAGAATTTGGGGGTCATTTTGATCCCAAAGTATTATTAACCTCAAAAACCATAATTTACACTCATTTTCAGTCTATTCTGAATACCTCACACCTCACAATATTATTTTTAGTCCTAAAATTTGCACCGAGGTCGCTGTGTGAGTAAGATAAGCGACCCTAGTGGCCGACACAAACACCGGGCCCATCTAGGAGTGGCACTGCAGTGTCACGCAGGATGTCCCTTCCAAAAAACCCTCCCCAAACAGCACATGACGCAAAGAAATAAAGAGGCGCAATGAGGTAGCTGTGTGAGTAAGATTAGCGACCCTAGTGGCCGACACAAACACCGGGCCCATCTAGGAGTGGCACTGCAGTGTCACGCAGGATGGCCCTTCCAAAAAACCCTCCCCAAACAGCACATGACGCAAAGAAAAAAAGAGGCGCAATGAGGTAGCTGTGTGAGTAAGATTAGCGACCCTAGTGGCCGACACAAACACCGGGCCCATCTAGGAGTGGCACTGCAGTGTCACGCAGGATGTCCCTTCCAAAAAACCCTCCCCAAACAGCACATGACGCAAAGAAAAAAAGAGGCGCAATGAGGTAGCTGTGTGAGTAAGATTAGCGACCCTAGTGGCCGACACAAACACCGGGCCCATCTAGGAGTGGCACTGCAGTGTCACGCAGGATGTCCCTTCCAAAAAACCCTCCCCAAACAGCACATGACGCAAAGAAAAAAAGAGGCGCAATGAGGTAGCTGACTGTGTGAGTAAGATTAGCGACCCTAGTGGCCGACACAAACACCGGGCCCATTTAGGAGTGGCACTGCAGTGTCACGCAGGATGTCCCTTCCAAAAAACCCTCCCCAATCAGCACATGATGCAAAGAAAAAGAAAAGAAAAAAGAGGTGCAAGATGGAATTGTCCTTGGGCCCTCCCACCCACCCTTATGTTGTATAAACAAAACAGGACATGCACACTTTAACCAACCCATCATTTCAGTGACAGGGTCTGCCACACGACTGTGACTGATATGACGGGTTGGTTTGGACCCCCCCCCAAAAAAGAAGCAATTAATCTCTCCTTGCACAAACTGGCTCTACAGAGGCAAGATGTCCACCTCATCATCACCCTCCGATATATCACCGTGTACATCCCCCTCCTCACAGATTATCTTCACGTCCAGTGTTGGGAAGGTCAGGCATCGCAACCGACACAATTGGACTCTCCTTGTGGATTTGGGATTTCGAAGAATGCACAGTTCTTTGCTGTGCTGCTTTTGCCAGCTTGAGTCTTTTCATTTTTCTAGCGAGAGGCTGAGTGCTTCCATCCTCATGTGAAGCTGAACCACTAGCCATGAACATAGGCCAGGGCCTCAGCCGTTCCTTGCCACTCCGTGTCGTAAATGGCATATTGGCAAGTTTACGCTTCTCCTCCGACAATTTTATTTTAGGTTTTGGAGTCCTTTTTTTTCTGATATTTGGTGTTTTGGATTTGACATGCTCTGTACTATGACATTGGGCATCGGCCTTGGCAGACGACGTTGCTGGCATTTCATCGTCTCGGCCATGACTAGTGGCAGCAGCTTCAGCACGAGGTGGAAGTGGATCTTGATCTTTCCCTAATTTTGGAACCTCAACATTTTTGTTCTCCATATTTTAATAGGCACAACTAAAAGGCACCTCAGGTAAACAATGGAGATGGATACTAGTATACAATTATGGACTGCCTGCCGAGTGCAGACACAGAGGTAGCCACAGCCGTGAACTACCGTACTGTACTGTGTCTGCTGCTAATAATATAGACTGGTTGATAAAGAGATGTCGTAGTAGTATGTATGTATAAAGAAGAAAGAAAAAAAAACCACGGTTAGGTGGTATACAATTATGGACGGACTGCCTGCCGAGTGCAGACACAGAGGTAGCCACAGCCGTGAACTACCGTACTGTACTGTGTCTGCTGCTAATATAGACTGGTTGATAAAGAGATGTCTATGTAACTATGTATGTATAAAGAAGAAAGAAAAAAAAACCACGGTTAGGTGGTATACAATTATGGACGGACTGCCTGCCGAGTGCAGACACAGAGGTAGCCACAGCCGTGAACTACCGTACTGTACTGTGTCTGCTGCTAATAATATAGACTGGTTGATAAAGAGATGTCGTAGTAGTATGTATGTATAAAGAAGAAAGAAAAAAAAACCACGGTTAGGTGGTATACAATTATGGACGGACTGCCTGCCGAGTGCAGACACAGAGGTAGCCACAGCCGTGAACTACCGTACTGTACTGTGTCTGCTGCTAATATAGACTGGTTGATAAAGAGATGTCTATGTAACTATGTATGTATAAAGAAGAAAGAAAAAAAAACCACGGTTAGGTGGTATACAATTATGGACGGACTGCCTGCCGAGTGCAGACACAGAGGTAGCCACAGCCGTGAACTACCGTACTGTACTGTGTCTGCTGCTAATATAGACTGGTTGATAAAGAGATGTCTATGTAACTATGTATGTATAAAGAAGAAAGAAAAAAAACCACGGTTAGGTGGTATACAATTATGGACGGACTGCCTGCCGAGTGCAGACACAGAGGTAGCCACAGCCGTGAACTACCGTACTGTACTGTGTCTGCTGCTAATATAGACTGGTTGATAAAGAGATGTCTATGTAACTATGTATGTATAAAGAAGAAAGAAAAAAAAACCACGGTTAGGTGGTATACAATTATGGACGGACTGCCTGCCGAGTGCAGACACAGAGGTAGCCACAGCCGTGAACTACCGTACTGTACTGTGTCTGCTGCTAATATAGACTGGTTGATAAAGAGATGTCTATGTAACTATGTATGTATAAAGAAGAAAGAAAAAAAAACCACGGTTAGGTGGTATACAATTATGGACGGACTGCCTGCCGAGTGCAGACACAGAGGTAGCCACAGCCGTGAACTACCGTACTGTACTGTGTCTGCTGCTAATATAGACTGGTTGATAAAGAGATGTCTATGTAACTATGTATGTATAAAGAAGAAAGAAAAAAAAAACCACGGTTAGGTGGTATACAATTATGGACGGACTGCCTGCCGAGTGCAGACACAGAGGTAGCCACAGCCGTGAACTACCGTACTGTACTGTGTCTGCTGCTAATATAGACTGGTTGATAAAGAGATGTCTATGTAACTATGTATGTATAAAGAAGAAAGAAAAAAAAACCACGGTTAGGTGGTATACAATTATGGACGGACTGCCTGCCGAGTGCAGACACAGAGGTAGCCACAGCCGTGAACTACCGTACTGTACTGTGTCTTCTGCTAATATAGACTGGTTGATAAAGAGATGTCGTAGTAGTATGTATGTATAAAGAAGAAAAAAAAACCACGGTTAGGTGGTATACAATTATGGACGGACTGCCTGCCGAGTGCAGACACAGAGGTAGCCACAGCCGTGAACTACCGTACTGTGTCTGCTGCGACTGGATGATAAATGATATAAAAAATATATATATATCACTACTGCAGCCGGACAGGTATATATTATATATTATATAATGACGGACCTGCTGGACACTGTCTGTCAGCAGAATGAGTTTTATTTTTATAGAATAAAAAAAAAACAACACACAAGTGAAGTCACACGACGAGTGTTTAACTTTTTCAGGCAATCACAATATAAGTATACTACTAACTATACTGGTGGTCAGTGTGGTCAGGTCACTGGTCAGTCACACTGGCAGTGGCACTCCTGCAGCAAAAGTGTGCACTGTTTAATTTTAATATAATATTATGTACTCCTGGCTCCTGCTATAACCTATAACTGGCACTGCAGTGCTCCCCAGTCTCCCCCACAATTATAAGCTGTGTGAGCTGAGCAGTCAGACAGATATATAATATATATAGATGATGCAGCACACTGGGCTGAGCCTGAGCAGTGCACACAGATATGGTATGTGACTGAGTCACTGTGTGTATCGCTTTTTTCAGGCAGAGAACGGATATATTAAATAAACTGCACTGTCTGGTGGTCACTCACTATATAATATTATGTACTCCTGGCTCCTGCTATAACCTATAACTGGCACTGCAGTGCTCCCCAGTCTCCCCCACAATTATAAGCTGTGTGAGCTGAGCAGTCAGACAGATATATAATATATATAGATGATGCAGCACACTGGGCTGAGCCTGAGCAGTGCACACAGATATGGTATGTGACTGAGTCACTGTGTGTATCGCTTTTTTCAGGCAGAGAACGGATATATTAAATAAACTGCACTGTCTGGTGGTCACTCACTAGTAAACTCTCTGCACTCTCTACACTTCTACAGTACTCCTCCTAGTCCTAAGCTCCAGTAAATCTCTCTCTCTTATAATCTAAATGGAGAGGACGCCAGCCACGTCCTCTCCCTATCAATCTCAATGCACGTGTGAAAATGGCGGCGACGCGCGGCTCCTTATATAGAATCCGAGTCTCGCGAGAATCCGACAGCGTCATGATGACGTTCGGGCGCGCTCGGGTTAACCGAGCAAGGCGGGAGGATCCGAGTCTGCTCGGACCCGTGAAAAAAACCATGAAGTTCGGGCGGGTTCGGATTCAGAGAAACCGAACCCGCTCATCTCTAATAAAAACAGAACATACCTTTATATGTGAGGTGGACCCATCGGCGGGAAGAACAGCTGAGTACAGGGCAGCTCAGTAGCTTCCGTCCCAGGTAGTGTGACGTGTGTGAAAGCTGAGATCATGTGACCGCACTGCCCGGCGGAAGTCTCCGGCGTTGCCCTGGTTACCTCCAGTAAACGGATATGCCGGAGCGCTCGCGTCGTGGTCATGGCAACCGGGGGAGTCAGGGTATTTCAGTCCTCAGCGAGGCCACTGATCGGAGCTGTATAATATGAATAAAGAATGGAACAAGGTGTAAATAGTAATAATAAAAACCATTGAAAAATGGTTTAAAAAAAGCAATTGAAAAATAGTTTAAAAAAGCATATATATATGTGAGCCCAATCGTGTAGTGTACTATGGTCAGTTGCTCTTTATGGTACATGAATTCAGTCATATTTCAATTACTGTAAGGGAGCATTACTGCCACAGGTCGCACCTGATGATGAAACTACAAAAAGGGCTACATCTGCTATATATATATGTATACAGGACACCCTGAATCATATGAGATCACATATCTGCAGGGTGTGTGTAGCTATGTGTTCCTTCATGGGCTTACCGATCACACAATAGATCAAAGAATCACTCTACACTCAGGAATATATGTTGGTGGGCATACAAGCATAGCGGTCAGTACATAATGATGTAATGCTCTAAACAGAGAAGGAATTGGACATCAAAAATTAACATGACGTAGGCTTGCAAAAAGTCATTCAGAAAACACTCCATTGTATCCTGTCATTGAGGCCCATCGGTTTGGTGGTGTTAAGTATAAAATGCCTGTGCAAAGTGCTGTGCTTGACTCCTGTGGCTCCTCACTCACGTCCAGGTCGTGGTCTTGATAATGGGAAATATAGCGGTAACGATCAGGGGGTGCCTTATCCCAAGGGATGCTAATATATCAATCACTGTTGATGGAATACAAACAGACATTTATTACAAGCCCACTGATAAAAAGCACGCTGCTCCGATACAACAGCCACCATCCTGTGGCTTTGAAGAGAGGGCTACCTAAATCCCAGTACATGAGTGTAGAGTGATTCTTTGATCTATTGTGTGATCGGTAAGCCCATGAAGGAACACATACAGTAGCTACACACACCCTGCAGATATGTGATCTCATATGATGCAGGGTGTCCTGTATACATATATATATAGCAGATGTAGCCCTTTTTGTAGTTTCATCATCAGGTGCGACCTGTGGCAGTAATGCTCCCCTTACAGTAATTGAAATATGACTGCATTCATGTACCATAAAGAGCAACTGACCATAGGCCACTACACGATTGGGCTCACATATATATATGCTTTTTTAAACTATTTTTCAATTGCTTTTTTTAAACCATTTTTCAATGGTTTTTATTATTACTATTTACACCTTGTTCCATTCTTTATTCATATTATACAGCTCCGATCAGTGGCCTCGCTGAGGACTGAAATACCCGGACTCCCCCGGTTGCCATGACCACGACGCGAGCGCTCCGGCATCTCCGTTTACTGGAGGTAACCAGGGCAACGCCGGAGACTTCCGCCGGGCAGTGCGGTCACATGATCTCAGCTTTCACACACGTCACACTAGCTGGGACGGAAGCTACTGAGCTTCCCTGCACTCAGCTGTTCTTCCCGCCGATGGGTCCTCCTCACATATAAAGGTATGTTCTGTTTTTATATACTCACTTCTTGTTTGCTCACCTTCATAAAGGGGTGGTTATGCCCTGAAACATTGGTATGCAGATTGTCACCATGACACATTAAAGCACGTTTTACGTTATCTATAAGTCTCTGAGTGCCGCTGAATGGAACAGTCGCCTATGGAAATGGATCTCCAGGGGGCACCGGAGCATTTAGTCACCAGCTAGGTGAGTGCCGATCCGCCCGCAGCAGCTATATATATATATATATATATATATATATATATATATATATGTAAAGTAAACAAATAAATGAATAAATATATATTTAAAAAATAAATAAATCCTGTGCACATAACACTATATTGATGCCCCTTGCACCATATTAATGCCCCATATTAACACACATACCCATACATACTTTACATACACACACATGCATACACACACACACACACACACACACACACACACACATGGATACACACATACATACACACACAGACACACACACACACACACACACACACACACACACACACACACACACACACTTTCTCTCTTACTCTCCTTGTCGTAGCAGCCAGCCTGGTCCTGTGTATCCCTCCTTTCTGGTAGCTCCACCCCTTTTCATGCCTGAGTTCTGACATTGTCACAGAAGGGGAGAGAGGACGCTGGCCATTTTGGAAGGGATGCTTACAATTGATGCTTCCAGCGTCCTCTCCCCTTCCTGTGACAGTCAGATCTCGGGCATGAAAAGGAGGTGGAGAAGAGCAACGGTCGGACCGCAGACGGTGGCATGAGTGGCCCGGCCCTTTTCTCTGTGTTAGAGAGGCTGGGCCCTGGAGTATTGTGCCTGAAGCACGCCCCTGATGGTGGGCCTGGATAACGTTACTATCAATAGCTGTATGGCGCATATTCTGAATATTGTAGTAAGCAAGATAATGAGATGACACCTAGTCGTCCTACACAGAATGATGATATTTCAAATTCCCAAGGTAAACTGTACAGTCACAAAGAAGACAATAAAGACATTGATTCAATCTCCCTTGACAATGGACCAATATGAGAAACATATAATATCCTGATCCAAAGACAGAAGAAAATTTTATATAATAGAGAAATGTTAAACCTATGGAAATAACTAATGCAATTGTACCAGTTTTGTTTATAACAGTAAATATCCTTGTGGAAGGGAAAAAGGATGTGTACCAGATAATAATGGTATCTGGAGAGATTAAAGGTAAGACACTGCACTGAAATCACCATTACAGTACCTGGCCTGACTGAGAAAGCCCATAGGCTTGCTCATATTGGTAAGGGGGTTATGGTGACAACAGTTCAGCTTTATTTTCCTATGAATGTAAGAGGATGCTGTCATGCCTTCCCAGTCTAAAGAGAGAATACCCCGCTCCACACAATGACCATTCCCAGGCAATACAGATTGACTCTATCCACCCTATACAAAATATGTCTTAGTATATTGTAAAGTGTTTAGCAGGAAGCCAGAAGCACTGACTGGCCACACTGTTTAGAAAAAGAGTATTAAAACAAAATATATATATATATGCACATACAGCAGCAGCCGGCACTCCCACAATGATTTCAAGATGCTCAGGTGCCAGAAATAAAAATAAATATAGCTCCAACCATAAACGGCACTCAGAGACAGTATAGCAAAAAAAAAAACCAGTTGGGAATACAAGTTTTTTTTGCTATACTGTCTCTGAGTGCCGTTTGTGGTTGGAGCTATATATATATATATATATATATCGACCAAAGAAAAGACGGCGCTCGGAGACTGTGAAATAATCATATATTGGTGCAAGAAGCAATCATCAACGTTTCGGGGACCAGTTCCCCTTCTTCAGGATAAGTGTTAACAGTGCACTACAAACATTTAAATACTTAGAGGTAATACTTACCCCCCAACACACACCCATTCACCTGGCGTCTCCAGCCCGTCACGCCGCCAGTCTCTCCGCCCGGCGCCTCCGAGCGCGTCAGTCGCAGCCGGAAGTGACGTCGCGGGAGTCAGCCGCGTAACCATGGAGACGCTGGCAACAAAAAAGAGAAAAAACACAACCAATGTCATGCTAAAATAATGTGCAAAATACAAACTGGTTAAAGTGCTGATGCAGATCTAAATACAATACTCATACATATCTAAAAACGGTGCTTATTCACATTTTCTATCAGTGCATAAACAAACATGCAGCGTGTTGCTGCTATTACAAAATGCCGCTACTAGCTGTCCTGATCCATATCACAAATGAATAAAAATGCAATGTAATACATATTCTTGAATATATTGTACTTAAAGGAAACTACTCTCTAACTAAATGACAGCACGGTCGTCCACTAACTTCATAAACCCAGACAGGTTGGTCTATACGGTCCCATATTCCTGCAGCATAATCAGCTATGGTCATACTGATATGACTCCTCCTAACCTGACCGTGCTAAAAAACAGCCAAGGTATAATATATATATATATATATATATATATATATCTTCCCTTGCATAGATGCACTCTCCTATTCAACATGTAGGGTGCAACATTAATAGTCCCATTTTTGCGACCTCCAATATCTCCCGAAGCAAGTGCACTCACTACTTATTTCAATTCCAAAGTTTCACAGTTATTTTATTCAATTCAATCTGCAGGTACAGTTGTATTAATTCATTCCGTTCATGACCATGTCCATATGGGAGTCAAAACACCACTCCAAATTTATCCATCACATCAATGCACATTTATCGTTCCACTCAGGGTACATAAATATTCTGAATATCTGTAAATATCAATGGTGCAGCTCCATCTGTATATGGCTTTCACTTGTCATGAATTTGTAATACATCATGTCTTTTTATATCTGTCGACTTCGGCCGCTTTTCGTGCCGTTAAAGACCCACATCTAAAACATACCAAAAAACAAATAGACAAATACATACAGTTACAAACTTGAATGGATGCGTGTTACACCAGCGAAATCTTTGTGACTTGTGGCTACCTGGTCCGCCGTATTCCTCGGCGTGCGTTCCACCGTCCTGCGCATGTCTATACTCAATGCGGGAGTTCGGGCTCTACGTCCCGTCAATCCGGTCACGTGGTGCGCCTCGACCACTCCCCTCATTAGGGCCGCGTCCATCGCTTACCACGTCATCTTTAGACTCCTTATGCGTGTCACTTGCGTTCCACTTCATTCTCCCTTTACATAAAGATTCGTCCCCAGTTCACTATACACTAAAATATCTCTCTGGCTATCCATTTCTACTTCGCTGATGATCACTCATCCATACAATTACAAGTTGCAATACACACCAACATTTAGATTAAAATTAAAAACAATTCATGATTTCCTATTCTATTTTAAAAAACACTTAAATTTCATATTGTTGAATAATGATCTTCCTGGCAGTTTTTATCAAAGTGACATTCCCCTCATCTATTTTTTATTATTATTTTATTATTTTTATGGGCCCCCAACCTTAACTTCCCAAAAAACATTTGAAATTTATTAATAAAATAATAATAAAAAATAGATGAGGGGAATGTCACTTTGATAAAAACTGCCAGGAAGATCATTATTCAACAATATGAAATTTAAGTGTTTTTTAAAATAGAATAGGAAATCATGAATTGTTTTTAATTTTAATCTAAATGTTGGTGTGTATTGCAACTTGTAATTGTATGGATGAGTGATCATCAGAGAAGTAGAAATGGATAGCCAGAGAGATATTTTAGTGTATAGTGAACTGGGGACGAATCTTTATGTAAAGGGAGAATGAAGTGGAACGCAAGTGACACGCATAAGGAGTCTAAAGATGACGTGGTAAGCGATGGACGCGGCCCTAATGAGGGGAGTGGTCGAGGCGCACCACGTGACCGGATTGACGGGACGTAGAGCCCGAACTCCCGCATTGAGTATAGACATGCGCAGGACGGTGGAACGCACGCCGAGGAATACGGCGGACCAGGTAGCCACAAGTCACAAAGATTTCGCTGGTGTAACACGCATCCATTCAAGTTTGTAACTGTATGTATTTGTCTATTTGTTTTTTGGTATGTTTTAGATGTGGGTCTTTAATGGCACGAAAAGCGGCCGAAGTCGACAGATATAAAAAGACATGATATATTACAAATTCATGACAAGTGAAAGCCATATACAGATGGAGCTGCACCATTGATATTTACAGATATTCAGAATATTTATGTACCCTGAGTGGAACGATAAATGTGCATTGATGTGATGGATAAATTTGGAGTGGTGTTTTGACTCCCATATGGACATGGTCATGAACGGAATGAATTAATACAACTGTACCTGCAGATTGAATTGAATAAAATAACTGTGAAACTTTGGAATTGAAATAAGTAGTGAGTGCACTTGCTTCGGGAGATATTGGAGGTCGCAAAAATGGGACTATTAATGTTGCACCCTACATGTTGAATAGGAGAGGGCATCTATGCAAGGGAAGATATTGGACGGACTAAAAATCTAATATAGATGCACCCCAGCTGGAATTGAAGAAGAAATAAGATTGACAGAATAATTGATTGCTTTGTTGAATCATTTCATTCTACAGGCATTTGTGCAATAACACTAACTGTGGTGATATATAATTGTTTTTAAACGGTTCTTTATTGATTGTTGAATGGTCGAAATCCTATAGTAATCTCAATTGGTAGTTGACTGATTACTAATTGGTATAATTGTGAACATTAGATCAAACAGTTAGTTTGTATAAATTATAAAAATGACACAATCAGGAAGTAGATTTTTGGATGAAACTCTGTTGGCACAAGCAGAGAATAAACAACTGAGTTTGACAGATGATGATGCAGAGAAGGTATTATTTGCTAAGGAGGAATTTGGTGAATTACCAGCAGAGACTACCCTAGATCTTTATCATAAATTACTAAGATTGTCCAAAAAAGAGGTAGACCTAGTCTTACATGGACAATTCCTCTCGGATTATTATAGACAAAAGAAAATCCCCAGAGGTTTTAGAATCCCCAACGTACCAACTATCGGACGAACAAATCCAGCTTTCTGTAGTAAATGGTGTAGTGTTTTGAACAAATGTTCAATGGACCTTAA
The DNA here is from genome assembly GCF_028390025.1 of Pseudophryne corroboree. Taxonomy (NCBI): domain Eukaryota; kingdom Metazoa; phylum Chordata; class Amphibia; order Anura; family Myobatrachidae; genus Pseudophryne; species Pseudophryne corroboree. The sequence continues at coordinate 182,036,280 of NC_086451.1, read as the reverse complement.
AAAAATAAAAAATAAAAATAAAAGGAGAGTTGGGGGATTTTAAATTATCTCACCAATCGAAATTAGACGAGGATGTGGGTGAAAAATGGATGGAGAAATTAACTGTGAATGTAGAACGGTATAGAAAGGACCTAGTAGCATTTAAAAGAAATAAATTGGATGTAGTATTAAATGACTACAAAAACCATAATGTGTACAGGTGGTTAAGTGGGGATAATTTCAAATACCCCAAACAAAGACAGAGATATTTCAGACAGAAACAACCCTATTCAGTAGATTCCTCATGCTCCTCCTCAGAGGTAGAACGGACGGAAGGAATTCCACCTAGTGGCTCGGATAATTTTTTAGGGGTGGACATGGACAAAGGTCCAATTACAGATACAAGAGCAAAAAGAGGCCGCACCCGAGGAGGGGGAAGAAGAAGGGGAAGAAGGAGGCATTAAAAAATAATGTCTTCAATTTATCAAAATACCCACTAACTGAGTCAGAACTATCTGTCTTAGCGTTAGGATTCACATTTGTTCCCACGTTTATAAATAGTACTTTTGACACTCAGGTTGACTTATATAAATTAGGAAGAAAATTAAGGTTAAAGGAATTCTTTAAAGAATCACGCGAGGAAAGTGAGCGAAAATATGGATCCCTTAAGGGGAAACCAAGCACATTTGACCCCCAGTCAAATAACGCAAGTATAAAAACCTTCTTGCGTATGGTTGAGGGGGATTATAATGAAATGAATAAGGAACATCATTATAGATTTAACCTGAGTCTGGATCAAAAGAAAGCACTATCTTCGTTGCAAAAAAATTATGAAATAGTCATTAGGATGGCAGATAAGGGAGGAGCAATAGTGGTGTTAGACTATGACTATTATGATCGTGAGATTAAACAACAATTGGCTGATACAAGAACTTATAGGGAGGTGAAAGATAACCCCATGTTACAAATAAAATCAAAGATTGACATATTATTAGAGAGGGGTATTCAACATGGTTGGTTGGACATGGAATTGGTAGAATTACTGACAGTAGATGAACCAGCTTGTCCAATCTTCTATAGTATTCCAAAAATACATAAATCAATTATTGCCCCACCAGGAAGGCCCATAGTATCGGCTAGAGCAGGCCTGGCCAACCTGTGGCTCTCCAGATGTAGTGAAACTACACATCCCAGCATGCCCTGCCACAGTTTTAGCATTCCCTAATAGCAAAACTGTGGCAAGGCATGATGGGACTTGTTGTTTTACAACAGCTGGAGAGCCACAGGTTGGCCAGGCCTGGGCTAGAGGCTCGGTCCTACAACCAATTGCCCAATATATAGACATTCTGCTCCAACCTGTAGTAACATAAAGTAAAAGTTACATCAAGGATACACCCCACCTTCTTTCAAAATTGAAAAAGATAGAAGGATCACTGGATGAGATATATTTTGCAACATTGGATGTTGTGTCACTGTATACTGCGATTCCTCATGAGTTAGGAGTTGAGGCAGTAAGAAAAAGATTAACTGGGGCAATTTTTGATGGTCCACCAATTGAATATGTTTGTGAACTGGTTCTGAGTGTTTTGGAAAACAATCATTTCAGATATGGTACATCTTATTATGTACAGTGTGCTGGGACCGCAATGGGATCTAATTTGGCTCCGGTGTACGCAAATATATTTATGACAGAGTATGAAGAAGAGCATATATATCCCAGTTACGGTCCCAGCATTCTCCATTATTTCCGTTTCATAGATGATGTTCTAATCCTATGGAGAGGGACAGAAGCACTGTTCCAGGAAATGGTGGAGAATTTAAATTCATTGGATAGTCCGATTCGCTTTACTAGTAACTTTCAGGCTGAAAAAATAGAATTCTTGGATATTTCTATTTTTAAGACAGATGAGGGTTTAGGAACCACACTATATAGGAAAAGCACGGACAGGAACTCCATATTATTTGGCACAAGTCACCATCCAAAACCATTGATGGAGGGCTTACCAGTTTCACAATTTATACGTGTTTTGAGAAATAATACGGAGAAAGATAGAGCACAGGTACAGCTGGTGGAAATGAAGGAACGATTTCTAGAAAGAGGATATACACCTCAGGTCTTAGAGAAATGCCTAAGAAGGGCATGGAAAATTTGGGAGGAGAAGGAGCATAAAAAACCTGTTAAAGACGATAAAAGGTTTATAGTGTTGAAACAATTTGACACAAAAGCCATTTCATTTAGTAAGTCAGTGAAAAAACACTGGCCTATAGTAAGATCTGATAAGATTTTAATGAAAACTCTGGGAAAACCGTTGGTAGCCTTTAAAAGAGGTCCAAATTTAAAACAACTATTAATGAAGCCAACTAAAAACTTTGATAGAAAAATCACAAGAACTTGGTTGAACACGAATCGATTTGGCTGTTACCGTTGCACAGGGTGTACAACATGCAGCGGTATGTTATCAGGTAGAACCTTTTCCCACCCACATTCAGGAGCTCAAATTGAAATCAAGTATCGGCTTACCTGTACCTCCAAATATGTGATCTACATATTAATTTGCCCATGTAGCTTAGTCTATGTGGGGAAGACCACTAGGAATTTTAGAGAAAGAATGGCCAATCATAGGAGATCAATTAGGGAAGCCATCAGTGAAGGTAAAAGTGATAAACCAGTGGCCCGGCATTTCTTGCAAAATTCCCACACAGTAGCATCCCTACGGTGTATGGTGATAGACTACGAGCCACCGTTAGAACGAGGTGGCAATAGGGACCAGAAATTATTAAGGAGAGAAGCCAGATGGATCTACGACCTAGATACAATAGCCCCAAGGGGGATGAATGAAAATATAAATTTCAAATGTTTTTTGGGAAGTTAAGGTTGGGGGCCCATAAAAATAATAAAATAATAATAAAAAATAGATGAGGGGAATGTCACTTTGATAAAAACTGCCAGGAAGATCATTATTCAACAATATGAAATTTAAGTGTTTTTTAAAATAGAATAGGAAATCATGAATTGTTTTTAATTTTAATCTAAATGTTGGTGTGTATTGCAACTTGTAATTGTATGGATGAGTGATCATCAGAGAAGTAGAAATGGATAGCCAGAGAGATATTTTAGTGTATAGTGAACTGGGGACGAATCTTTATGTAAAGGGAGAATGAAGTGGAACGCAAGTGACACGCATAAGGAGTCTAAAGATGACGTGGTAAGCGATGGACGCGGCCCTAATGAGGGGAGTGGTCGAGGCGCACCACGTGACCGGATTGACTGGACGTAGAGCCCGAACTCCCGCATTGAGTATAGACATGCGCAGGACGGTGGAACGCACGCCGAGGAATACGGCGGACCAGGTAGCCACAAGTCACAAAGATTTCGCTGGTGTAACACGCATCCATTCAAGTTTGTAACTGTATGTATTTGTCTATTTGTTTTTTGGTATGTTTTAGATGTGGGTCTTTAACGGCACGAAAAGCGGCCGAAGTCGACAGATATAAAAAGACATGATGTATTACAAATTCATGACAAGTGAAAGCCATATACAGATGGAGCTGCACCATTGATATTTACAGATATTCAGAATATTTATGTACCCTGAGTGGAACGATAAATGTGCATTGATGTGATGGATAAATTTGGAGTGGTGTTTTGACTCCCATATGGACATGGTCATGAACGGAATGAATTAATACAACTGTACCTGCAGATTGAATTGAATAAAATAACTGTGAAACTTTGGAATTGAAATAAGTAGTGAGTGCACTTGCTTCGGGAGATATATATATATATATATATATATATATATATATATATATATATATATATTTTTTTTTAATAATAGGAGTCAAATCCACAATTATACTGCCCTATAGGTTTATGGCCAGAATCCCACTGTGATATTAATTATGTTGTCAAAAGTCACAGGGAACACAGTGCGGAGTTGGCATAGTCTTGCATAAGCTCTGGTTGATGTCTATCGCTCCACTAACACTGTTCCCAAGAACCTGTTTCCAATATTAGATTTTCACTGGGACATGCCCAGATTATTTAAGAAGCCCAAAAAGAAGACCATGCTGAATTAAATAACAGCACCACAAATTATACCCATGCTCAGAAAAAAGGAGTTTTAGGATGATACACCAGAGCGTACAGGCAAACAGCAGCGCAAGGACCAGCTGGCATAATATAAAGCCTGGGGAGTTTATGAATGGTTCATAATTCTCTTTTCAGGTCTCCCTATAGATCATTGGGGAAGGAACAGGTCAAAGACTACCTCCATTTGCAGAAAAGTTGCTGAGAAAAGCCCATCTGGAGAAGCTAATAACACCAATGAGGGGGGCTAATTTCACCCTAGATTTGGAGGAACTGTTTAAAGGACAGTAAATAATTTAATACCTTGCTTGGTAAGGATGGTAAAGTAGAAGGATGTGGGACAGATGAGACTGTCCTGCAGTCCTGAACCAGCTAAATGAAAAGAATTGCTAATCCCTCTGAGGTATATAGTATTTAAGAAAAAAGCTGTCCACAGTAGATTGGATGGCACATAAGATATATATTTCATACAGGGTCGAACAAGGCGGATCAAACAGGACATAGGCCCTCATTCCGAGTTGTTCGCTCTGTATTTTTTTCTCGCAACGGAGCGATTAGTCGCTAATGCGCATGCGCAATGTCAGCAGTGCGACTGCGCCAAGTAAATTTGCTATGCAGTTAGGTATTTTGCTCACGGCATTACGAGGTTTTTTCTTCGTTCTGGGGATCGTAATGTGATTGACAGGAAGTGGGTGTTTCTGGGCAGAAATAGGCCGTTTTATGGGTGTGTGCGAAAAAACGCTACAGTTTCTGGGAAAAACGCGGGAGTGGCTGAAGAAACGGAGGAGTGTCTGGGTGAACGCTGGGTGTGTTTGTGACGTCAAACCAGGAACGACAAGCACTGAACTGATCGCAGATGCCGAGTAAGTGTGGAGCTACTCAGAAACTGCTAAGACGTGTCTATTCGCAATTCTGATAATCTTTCGTTCACAATTTTGATAAGCTAAGATTCACTCCCAGTAGGCGGCGGCTTAGTGTGTGCAAAGCTGCGAAAAGCGGCTTGCGAGCGAACAACTCGGAATGAGGGCAAGTAAGGTAACAATTCACCTGTGGGTTCTATGTGACTGATGACATTTCTCCCTACACCATGGTCAATAATGGGGTAAGAAAAATAACATACAAGATATTCCCCGCACAGACCATGGCATATGAAAATATAATGAGCAATGCTAGGAATATGTACTAAATGATGTTTGAATAAGATAATGATGAATATGTACAGTACTTCAGCAGAAGAAGAATTACCTATCAATTGAGACAAGCTTATCAAAAGTATCTATTTATATCTCGTGTTTATAGAGCTGAAATAAAATTATTTTCAATTAAATTACTATAAAATCATACCCTTACTAATATGCTTTTTTGGCTTGTTATATAGACTTGTGATAGATCTAGGAAGTTTAACTTTCTCCGGCTGGGTCCACAGGTTATCCACAGGATAACATTGGGATACGCCGGAGCGACAGCGGAAATGGCACCAAATAGTCACAAGCTTTCTGGCCTCCCAGGATGCATCGGGCTCCTCCATATAATCCCGCCCACCGACTTAACCTGCTGTTAAGGCAGCCCTAAGCTTTTATTATTTTATTTTTATAGTCTTACTATGTTTTGAGTGATCTTTCTTAACAGCATCTTAAACGCATGCTAGAAAGAGTTGCTCCAACAACTCCCCACCGGGTCGCAACAACGCTTAACCTCGGGTATTGGTCTCGACGGGCGTCTGTGTCGGATGTTCTAGCAGGTCCAGCAGATGTTACCAGGCTGTGGCCGGAGCATGGGGAGAAGGTAAGGCATCGGTTCCACTTACTAGGGGAATTCAGACACAGCCACACTGTATTGGAGGAGACTACAAACAGTGGCTGATGCGCCGCCACTTTTAAGTGCTCCAGCGCTATGCTTTAGGGATCATAGGCGCCAGGACTAGGTTGAGGCCGCGATCCTTGGAGTTTGTCAGCAGGGGGAGTTGGACGCTCTCCTGGTCGCCCCTCCCCCCAGTTCATGACCAGTTTCCGTGCATCTCCCGTCCATGAACTTATGACCTCACTTCCATCTCAGACGCTACCACGAGGGTACTTGATCGCAGCTTAGGCTGCTGCGGTTGTGTACGCTAAAGTTGCCACCGAGACCGGGTCGCAGACAGGAGCGTCTACATACACGCATCGTTCACTGAGCGTCTGGGTCCGTTATTGAGTGTCTGTGTCTCATCAGTTACCGGAGCGGCAGTGTACACTAGTAGCGTCTGAATCCACTCAGCATCTTTCATGCATATTATTCGATCCTGGAAGTGGGGTGAGTCTCCCTGTATCCCACTCTAACGGAGTAAGGGTTATACAGTACTAAGATTCTATCTACTTGTTAGTATGAATAGTTAATTTTGGTACACAATGCATATGAGACCTGTACAGTACTGATGTCTGAAAAACTTGTGGTAATAGCTGTTTAAAAACAGAAGTGCAGTAATTGTACTCCTACATACTGGGAAAGTATTTTGTGGTTGATTATATTCTCATATGACAATGTCTAATAATTAACATGTGACTGACTGCTAGTGTGATTGCTGACTTTTTTATGTTTGTCAAGTATTGTTTCTGAACCTCAATTCAGGTGCACGGATTGTGGTCAGATTGATATCACTTCTATATCTATATAAGTGATTTTCAGTGACAGAGAGTGTAGCTTTGTAAAGACAGTTTTTTTACCATGTCTGTGAGCGGCAAAAGTGATGAGGACACTTTAGCAGGGGCTCCTACACCCTTAACATGCTTATCTTGTAAAATTGGGATTTTGGATGGAATAGCCCAGTATCTTACTTATGAGAGGTTATGTGCAAACTGTTTTGCGTATAAGCAAACTAAAAAGCAGGCTCTAGTTCAGCAACCAGTAGAGCCACCATGGGGTGTGTTCGCACAGACTTTGTCTACAATAGCAGACAGATTAACACCTGCAGTTCCACCCCCAGGAATAGGTTACACTCTTAACCCATACATGCAGCTCCCTTCCTATGGTTCGATGCCAACAGCTTCTACAAGTAGCCAGGCTATTAATACCAGGGTAGATACATCCATGTTACAGACTACACAAGATGATACAACAGATGAGGATACAGTGTATTCAAATACCCCATATGATGGCCAGTCGGAGGGTTTCAGCACAGAGGATATAGCTGAGCTTATTGATGTCATGAAGGCTATTCTGTGTCTGGAGGAACCAGCCAAATTGGGCTACACCCAATAAGAAGTATAAGATTTCAAAGAAATGGGATTCTTATTCTCCTTTTCCAGCTGGGGACTGTTCAAAAAGAGAAGTTCCTCCTAAGGTTGATGCACATGTTGTACGAATTGTGCGTAAATCTGTTTTACCATTGCCGTCTACCTCACTGGATGATGTCACAGATAGAAGAGTAGATGATTTCTTGAAAAATATTTTTTCTCTCTCAGGAGTTGTGGTAAGGCCAGCTATGGCTTCAGCCTGGATGGCGAAAGCAATGGTAGAATGGGTGGAGGAACTAGAGAATGGCCTCTCCGCACCTACCAGGGAGCAGGAGTCTCATCTAGGCTATATAAAACAAGCTGTGCAATATTTGGAAGAAGCAGCAATTGATATGGGTACGATTGCTTCTAAAGCATCAGCCTTAACGGTAGCCGCTCGTAGAGCAGTCTGGCTACAGACTTGGAAAGCGAATGCAGAATCCAAGAAAGCTCTTGAAGCATTGCCTTTGGCTGGGAATATTCTGTTCGGAAAGCAATTGACAGATATTCTGGAATCGGAAGCTGAATCCAAAAAGGTCAAGTTTCCAGCTGGTTATAACCCTAAACCGAGGGGGTCAAAATTTCGTTCATTTCGATGGCAAGGTAGATAAAAAGGAAAGGTTGATGCTAACCAACCCCAGTACAATAAATCAGCTATGGTTGGGAAGCAATGGGCCTATAGACTGCCAGCTTCCAAACCAGAGCAAAAGCCATCAGTTTGAGAGTCCGGGCCTCCGCCTGGAGGATTCCAGGGTTGGGGGCCGACTCCTTCACTTTGCACACAAATGGCAGCAGTCGACGACATATGCTTGGGTGCAGAAGGTGGTATCTCTTGGTTATGGTTTCCTTTTCAAGAAGCATCCTCCTCAGAGGTTTTTTTGCACCAGCCCATATCATATAGAGTCGAAGGCCAGGGCTCTGCAAGAAGCAGTTCAGAAATTGCTTCAGTCTGGGGTAATTATCCCAGTACCCCTGAAACAATGGGGACAGGGGTTTTACTCAAACCTATTTTTGATCCAGAAGCCAAATGGATCATTCCTACCAATTCTCAATCTCAAGAAGTTAAATGAATACATTTGGGTTCCAAAGTTTCACATGGAGACGTTACGCTCCATAGTACTGGCCATGGAAACAGGAGATTACATGGTATCTCTGGATGTACAGGATGCTTACCTGCATGTGCTCATAGCACGGTCCCATCAGTGTTACCTCAGGTTTGCCATCCTCCAGCAACATTTTCAGTTCCAGGCTTTGCCCTTTGGGCTAGCGACAGCCCCCAGGGTATTTACCAAAATGATGGTGGTTATGGCAGCTTATCTCCGCAAGCAGGGGATAAGAATTTTTCCATACCTCGATGATCTTTTAATCTTAGCTTAATCCCATGAGTTAATCTTGGACAATCTCCAACAGATGATAGCTTGTCTACAAAGACACGGATGGCTCATAAATTGGGAAAAGTCTCTGAGTCCATCCCAATGGATGGTTCACTTGGGGGCCATATTGGATTCAGGTCTACAAGGGATTATCTTACCGGGGAAGAAGATATCCAAGGTACAGGTAATGACTCAGGACTTGTTGCACAGTCAGACAGTATCAGTCCATGCAGCAATGCGACTGATGGGTCTGATGGTGTCAACATTCGACATGGTGGTATATGCACAATTCCACTCCAGACCCCTGCAGCACCTCATTCTATCCAAATGGAATGGAAAACATCAGACAATAAAAAGACAGATGATAAAGCTTCCACTAAACGTAAAAAGGTCACTAGCTTGGTGGCTACAAACGGACCATCTAGACAAGGGGAGACCCTTTTGGATAGCAGATTGGCAAGTACTGACAACGGATGCCAGTCTTCAAGGCTGGGTAGCAGTGTTCGAAAACGTTTGGTTCCAGGGAAAATGTACCACGAAGGAAAGTTGCCTGCCAATAAATCTGTTGGAAATAAGGGCCATATATATGGCTCTAGTTCAGGCAAAGGACATTCTGCAGGGAAGACCAGTCCAGATCCGTTCAGACAATGCAACAGCAGTAGCGTACCTCAACCATCAGGGAGGAACTCGCAGCAAAAGACTGATGGAGGAAGTAACTCACATACTAAGATGGGCAGAACTCCATCTTCCGGCATTGTCCGAATTGTTTGTGCTGGGAGTGCTGAACTGGGAAGTGGATTTTCTCAGTCGACACACCATTCAGGAGACTGAATGGGCATTACACCCGGAAGTATTTCAAACTCTAGTAAACAGATGGGGCCTGCCAGAGATAGATCTCATGGCGTCCCATTGGAACAACAAAGTTCCGGCATACGGGTCAAGAACAAAGGATCCCAGGGCAATCCTTGTAGACGCACTGTCAGTGAAATGAGAATTTCATCTGGCATATCTGTTTCCTCCAATCTCCCTGCTACCCAGGGCGGTGAGGAAAATAAAGCAAGCAAAGGGAGCCATAATTCTAGTAGCTCCAGCCTGGCCCAGAAGGCATTTGTACATGGATCTACTAAGGATGTCCATGGAAGCTCCAATTCTGCTTCCTCAATGTCCAGATCTACTAATGCAGGGGCCTTGTTATCACAGCCATCTGGAACGGCTGTCTTTGAAGGCGTGGCTGTTGAAACCTCTATCCTAAGATCAAAAGGATTTTCACAACAGGTAATTCAAACCATGCTTAGAGCTAGAAAGCCTTCTTCAGCTCGTATTTATTATCGAATATGGCAAGCCTATATTCATTGGTGTAACGAAGGAGGGATGGATCCAAGATCTTTCAAAGTATCCAGGATTTTGGATTTCCTCCAAGCAGGAAGTGATAAAGGTTTAAAAGGTGGCTTCCTTGAGAGTTCTAGTATCAGCATTAACTGTATGGTTTCAGAAGAAGATTGCTAACTTACAGGATGTGCGTACTTTTTTTCAGGGAATGTTGCACATCCAACCACCGTTTGTTCCTCCTACAGTACCCTGGGATTTAAATGTGGTTCTTAAATTCCTTCAGGGGGCTCCGTTTGAACCACTTAAGAGAGCAGATCTTAAATGGTTAACAGCTAAAGTTCTCTTTCTACTGACAATGGCGTCAGCTAGAAGAGTGTCAGATTTAGGGGCACTATAGTGTAAGTCTCCTTTTCTGATATTTTTTCCAGATAAAGCAGTTCTCAGAACTAAATCTGGTTATCTTCCGAAGGTGGTCTCAAAGTTTCACCTGATTGAAGAAATTGTAGTCCCGGCTTTTCAGGTATCGGGACTTTCTGCGGGAGAAGCGTCGTTGGACGTAGTCCGTGCATTAAGAATTTACGTAGATCGTACTAGTGCCATCAGAAAGACAGATTCTCTCTTCATTCTCTATGGATTTCACAAAAAAGGATTGCCTGCTACTAAACTGACGCTAGCAAGATGGCTTCGAATGACGATTTCAGAAGCATATTCTCGTGCTGATCTCCCTGTTCCGGCTAATGTCTATGCGCACTCTACACGTAGGGTAGGTCCTTCATGGGCTGCACAACATGGTGCTTCAGCAGAACAGATTTGTAAGGCAGCCACATGGTCTTCCATTAACACATTCATTAGACATTATGCCTTGGATACTTTTGCCTCTCATGACGTGGAATTTGGGCGAAAGGTTCTCCTAGTTAATCAGGTGCGTCCCCACCACTAATAATGGCTTTGGGAATCCCAATGTTATCCTGTGGATAACCTGTGGACCCAGCCGGAGAAATATATTGTTATGGTAAGAACTTACCGTTGATAACAGAATTTCTCCTATATCCACAGGTATCCACAGGGATCCCACCCTGATGCACCTGATTTGAGGATCTATACAATCACTAAGCCTCTTCCCTCTTGTATGGAAGGGTGTGCATGTGTGTTCTTATCGCCTGAATACGGTTCTACATGATGCTCCTGCCTAATTGCTGTGAAAACAACTGATTTGACTGAGTCAGTGGGCGGGATTATATGGAGGAGCCCGATGCATCCTGGGAGGCCAGAAAGCTCGTGACTATTTGGTGCCATTTCCGCTGTCGCTCTGGCATATCCCAATGTTATCCTGTGGATACCTGTGGACATAGGAGAAATTCCGTTATCAACGGTAGGTTCTTACCATAACGGTATATTTTATGGACTAGCTACAAGCACTGCTATCGCACTTATTAATGAAGAATTGAGAGACATTAGAGAAGGTATTGGTTGTGAACAATTTAAAGGAATGTGTTGTTTCAATATTTCTGACAATTATAATCCCATTGAACAGAAGGTTAAAGTACTACAAGATTTACAGGAACACATGAACCAATCAACTGATTGGGTTCCTTTTGGATGGATGGAAGCTGGTATTTCTAAGTAGCTATATCAAATGTTACATTATGTCATGATGATAATTCTTATAATTTTCATAATCTATGTAAGCATCAAATGCCTGCCGGCCCTTAGTCGACAGTGTGGCAAAAATACAAACACCCCAAAGAAAGACAAAAACGAATCTTATGGTGATGACCCCAGTTACTTACACTACAGTAGCCCATGAATGATCACACTGACAGAAACATACCGTACCAGGTGCTTACACACTTTTGCTATATAATAAGACACATACTGTAGTAATAAGAGCCTCAGCCTGACTCTAGGTTGAAGAAACAAAACTCTGTCGCTACCTCTTTCATTTCCAAGTCTGTCAGTTTTCGCATCCAGCCAGCAATTGCATCCAGAGAACGAATATATTTATATATAATAAATATTTGATTTATTAAAGAATTGTTTAAAGAGTCAACAAAATGGAGGAATGTTGAATGTTCCTTCAACCAGTGTTATATACTAGTATAGAGTTAATATGCACAGGGAAATATTCTCCCTCAGCCCTTGAACATCATTTGATTAGGTGTATACGTGTTGCGTAGCAAAGTAACAAAGGCCTCGGTCCAGGTAGTGTGTGCAGATTGCTGCTTCCAGCCGTGGATGTTTCCCAGTGCTCCGATGCCAATGCGGGCGCCTCAGTACAGGTGGAGTATAGTTTGCAGGTCAGGAGATCACCGGTCACAATACTTGGCACCTACATCCCAGACCCTCACTATCCCGACGGTCAGCATGCCGACCAACAGTGACTATTCCCATTCGTTGGTGTCCACGACACCTATAGATTAGTTTAGTAATGCAGAGACAGGATAGTATGCAAACAGGCAGACAATGGCAGGTGTTCATGATTTCCAGGTTAGCTTAGTAATGCAGACACAGGGTAGTATATAAACAGGCAGACAATGGCAGGTATTCAGGATTTCCAGGTTAGCTTAGTAATGCAGACACAGGGTAGTACATAAACAGGCAGACAATGGCAGGTATGTAGGATTTCCAGCAACAGAATAAACATACCTCTCAACGGTCCCGATTTCGTGGGACAGTCTAATTTTTTTTAACTGTCTCACCCGTGGGCCGCAGTGTCCCGCAGTGGGGGGAGGCACTTTGGAGGCTTCTGTCAGTCACTGCTCTACCTAGCAGAATACCAGTGAATAGATGCTGCGCACGTACGTACAGCGTCTATTCACAGGAGACAGATGGACTGGGGGCATGCCAGCAGTTCACAGAGCGCTGGATATTCCCCAATAGTGATGGAAACTGGGGGCATGGCTCGCGATTGCAGCTCTCCCACAAAACCATGCCCCCTTTTGTATAGGCCAAACCCCTTTTCTGGAGCGGCACGGCTTTGTTGCGTCTGGAAGTCCCGCTTTCCCATCCCCGATGTTGGGAGGTATGGAATAAACATGTTTCATACCATCGAACAGGGGCAGCAGCCCAGACAGGAGTGTGGCATAGAATTCCAGGAAGTAACAACAGAACAAAAGCAGGGAACCGAAGCTCATGAACCATGAAACAGCATACGACCAGCCATACCTGCTTGTCCCAGGCAGCCTAAATTGGCCAATATCAGGTGTTGTCCATGTTGATAATTAGCAGTTGTCTGACAACACACCAGAGTCAGGAGGCCTAGTGACCTCTAGTGGTGCGGAAATATATTGCAAAAGAACATGACAGACACACATAACAAAAAGGAATACATGAAAGACAAATTATCAACCAGTTCCAGATCACCTTAAAGAAAAACATCCTTTTAGTTCCAATAAATACATGATTAAAGTAAGATCGCTGCATGGATGTAATGGGAGCTGAGTTTGAGCCGAGTTTGTAAAATGTCCGATTTGGTCACAAAAATCGGAAAATTTTCAAATTTGGCCAATGTAATAGCACCCGAGTTTATGAAAAGTCGGATATTTTCTACTCTGCGCATAAGCGCTCTGTCAGCCGCACATACTTTTGTTAAGTTCTGGAGTTGCCCCTAACTCTGTTTCAGGTTTTAGTTAGAGGTTCCCCTTGTTATCACCCCGTCTCAGTTTACGCCTTGTCTCCAACTAAGACTGGGGGGCATCGGAGTTGGGCAGACTTAATCCGCCCTTCAAACGCAGCTGCCGTGGGCCCAAGCAAACATAGTCTCGCAGGCGTAGACTGACCACGAGGGTGAGACAACGGAGTCAGGGTCCCTTAGGGGTTGCTGCTGAGCTCCGTTTCCACTGCAGCATTACCTTCCTGTGCTCGGGGCTTGTCTACCCTGAGTACCAAGTACAATGAACGGAACACCGTCGTTACATTGTCTGCCTGCTCCTGAATGGCTTGATCTTGCAGAAGATGGGCCGCTTGTAGAAGACCATTGTACACGGCTCTTAGTTCCAGAATGTTTATCGGAAGGATGGATTTCAGACTTGACCACCTTCCTTGGAAGTTTTCCCCTTGGGTGACTGCGCCCCAACCTCTGAGACTTGCATCCGTGGTTAGAAGGATCCGAGTCTGAATCCCGAACCTGTAGCCCTTGAGAAGGTGAGGCATTTGTAGCCACCATAGGAGGGAATTCCTGGCTTTCAGCGACAGACGTATCCTCTGGTGCATGTGCAGGTGAGATCGCGACCACTTGTCCATGAGATCCGGTTGGAAGGAACATGCATGAAATCTTCCGTACTGTAGAGCCTCACAGGAGGCAACCATCTTCCCCAGCAGGCGAATGCACTGATGAACCGATACCAGAGCAGGCTTCAAGACATCCTGGACCATTGATTGTATCACCAACATCTTTTCCACCGGTAGAAACACCCTCTGCACTTCCATGTCGAGGATCATCCCTAGGAAAGACAATCTCCTTGTCGGCTCCAAATGTGACTTTGGAAGATTCAGGATCCATCCATGATCCCTGAGTAGTCGAGTTGTGAGAGCAATGTTCTGCAACAACTTTTCCCTGGAAGATGCTTTTATCAGCAGATCGTCCAGCTTTACCCCCGGCGATAAGTGAGACCTTACAGTCCCACACCCACAACCTCCAGCCGAGGACACCAGATAGAGTCTGACAGGCGGGATGCCGCAAACTGTCACACTCACAAGAATACACTAACAGAAAATTAACCAGAAGCACATATGCCAACCACACCTATGGTAAAGGTGACCCGTAATAAGGTACACCCGACAATAACCCCAGCTGGGGTCCTTCTGAGTATGGTATACCATCAGGAGGGTATACATATAAAGGGTGGTCTGCAAGACACACCTGATAGTGTCATTTTGGACACATTGACTGTAAGGGCCCAAGCACAGGTGTACCATTTAGGAGGGTACACTCAGAAAGGGTAGTCTGCAGGACATACCTGAAGAGGGACGTTCACTCATACGTAACAGACAATCAATAAATATACACAATCCATCTTGTCTCACGGGTTATCATTAAACTTACAGGGAACATAAATATCATTGGTTATCCTCATACAAGGTCAATCCCCCCCCTCATTTCTATCTTCCCCCCCTCCTCAACATCCACACCCTTGGAGTGCGCTGACCCATTCCTTCCAATTATCTGCAACAGGAGGTAGGACACCTCCAGGTCTATCAGCACTCATCCTAACCTTCCCCCAGTGAGCGCTATCTCTCCCCATTCCAAATATAAAGTCTATTTAACCACTATTGCAAATGATAGGAACAATTACAGCTGTGTTGTTTCTGATGGCACTCAGTGGTTTGCAGTATGAGCTGTGGCACCGAGAGCGGAGAATGACGAAGGTACTAATTAACCAGGTCTACGTCTGTTGGTACTCAGTGGGACGTAGTATGATCAGCTTTTTTCTTGGAGTAATTATTAATTCTTATAACTAGTTCTGGATACAGGACGAGCTCCGTTAAATAATTTCATAAATTAAAAAATAAGCATTTTAAGCCTTGTCCAGAGCGGCAACAACTGTAAATTTTGTACCAATTTGTAGCCTTTGGTTATCAGAGTACTCTGACCTTTTTTTATAAGCACTTAATATAAGTCAATGAGATGGCAGGATGGGGATCCAAAGTGACTTCTAACATCCATGACTATTCATAATGGTGGCCGCTATATCGACCAGCCATCAACAATCACACTGAATAACATGCAGATGTCATTTGCAGGAATGTATAGGTTAACTTGCCTTGTGTATTATAGTAGTGTTAAAAAGTGATCTATTTGTCTTTATACATTTATCTATATTCTCAGAAAGTTCCGTTGTAGAATAATTGAATGACATGCTGACAAGATCAACAGATTACACTATTTAATTAAAGACATTTGGTGATAAAAAAAATGAAAAAGAAAAAATTCCCCAGCAAAGGTCTGCATAACTGAACGCCTGAAATAAAAAAAACATTTACAGTGTTTAGAAAGTAAAAACCGAACCTTCAGCATCCACTATAATATTTTCATGAGACATTATGTATTCAGGAGGCACGTGATGTCAATTGCAAAGCTTGTTCCTGCTAAACAATGCCCCTCTCCCAGCAACCTCACTAGCGAGGGATTATATCATTATACATTCACAATGCCTTGTATAACAAGAACTAATTTTATGCCTAGTCAGATAAACCGCTAATACCGTATAAATGCTAAAATGTTAGGATTAGAATACAACCCCTTTGAACTACATTTCACCAGCTATATCTATCCAATGCCAAATTATAAGTAAACACTGTTACTGCGACAACTGGTTTTTTTTTTTCAGGGCTTCCAATGCTAATACTGTTAGCAAATTCAAATGGGTCTATCAACATGGAAGATCCCAGAAGGCTAAACACATCAGTGCTTGGGGGCTGCAGATACCACTGCCCTGTGTAGACAACAAATATTTAATTTTACATCATACTTGCCTACTTTTGATAAAGCATTTCAGGGCTATTGTGAAATTAACACATATCAGCGCTGGCGCGTACTGTTACAGCTGAGAGGTGTGTCATGAAAATGACTTACATCCAAATGTTTTACACCTAATTGTTTATTATTTTTATTAAGTGTTTTGAAAGTAAAAAGGGGAATGCTAATATGCATGAATAATAACTAAGCCCTCTGTATTATGAAACTGGTTATCCAAAGCTACCAAGACGAGACCATTCCTCTGCATCGAGACAATCAATAATGAACACGTTCTACCAGCTGCCTCTTCTCCAGTCTAGAGGAGGACTGGGGCACCAAACCCCCAACTGGGGCATGGAATTGTTAATACTTCCTGACAAATACTATCACCCATTATATATATTTTTTTTTTTCCCTTCTTCATTTTCCTAATGTGCATTCCTGACAAATACAGTGTGGTGCATTTATCAATGTATAAAACTGAATATTATTAATATTAGCATCAGCATGCAGACTAAAGCCAGTACCCCCTCCCAGTGGCGGGACTAGCGAGCGGTGGGCCCAGGTGCGACAAAATGCTTTGCCCCCCACATCCCATCCAAGTCCACCCCCTCAACCCTGGAGAGGATCTGGTGAGGGGGACCTGCTCAGGGCCAGAGAATTGGATACCTAGCAACAGTGCCGTAACTAGACATTTTAGCACTGTGTGCAAGAAACAGCATTGGAGCCCACCCCTGTATGCAAAACAGGGGCAGTGCGCGCCGTAGGCGCACGCAAAAATACATAGTGGCGTGGATTCGTGGGGAAGGGGTGTGGCCACAAAATAATACCAATTGATAAAACGGTGCACAGTTGTCTCCATTATTCAAATTACGCCACACAGTAGCACCACTACACCAGGTAGAGACCCTTTTACACCTTACAGCGGACAGATTCCTCTTTTTACACATTACGGCAGACAGCGTCCCCCTTTTTACACATTACGGCAGACAGCGTGCACTTTTTACACATAACAAAAGACAGCATCCCCTTTTTACACATAACGGCAGACAGCGTGCCCTTGTTACACATAGCGGCAGACACCGTGCACTTTTTACACATAACGGCAGACAGCGTGCCCTTGTCAAACATAGCGGCAGACAGCGTACACTTTTTACACATAACGGCAGACAGCGTCCCCCTTTTTACACATTATGGCAGACAGCGTGCACTTTTTACACATAACGGCAGACAGCGTCCCCTTTTTACACATTACGGCAGACAGCGTGCCCTTGTTACACATTACGGCAGACAGCGTCCTCCTTTTTACACATTACGGCAGGCAGATTTCCCCTTTTTACACATAGCGGCAGGCAGATTCCCCATTTTTACACATAGCGGCAGGCAGTCCCCCATTTTTACACATTGCGGCAGGCAGATTTCCCTTTTTACACATTGCGTCAGGCAGTCCCCCTTTTTTACACATTGTGGCAGGCAGAGTCCCCATTTTTACACATTGCGGCAGGCAGATTCCCCCTTTTTACACATTGCGGCAGGCAGTCCCCCTTTTTACACATTACGGAAGGCAGATTCCCCTTTTTACACATAGTGGCAGGCAGATTCCCTATTTTTACACATAGCGGCAGGCAGTCCCCCTTTTTACACATTGCGGCAGGCAGATTCCCCCTTTTTACACATTGCGGCAGGCAGTTCCCCATTTTTACACATTGCGGCAGGTAGTCCCCCGTTTTTACACTTTGCGGCAGGCCGTCCCCCATTTTTACACATTGCGGCAGGCAGTCCCCCATTTTTACACATTGCGGCAGGCAGTCCCCCATTTTTACACATAGCGGCAGGCAGTCCCAACAAAGAAAGAAAGAAAGAAAGAAAGAGACAGAAAGAAAGAGACAGAAAGAAAGAAGAATTATACTTACCCTCTCCGCTGGCTCAGGCTCCTCGGTGCAGCGTCAGACGATTCCCGGGCTGGAGAGAAAGAGAAGGAGGGAGGTGGAGGAGGGAGTCGCAGCAGCGCTATGTCATTGGTGGAGGCGCTGCTGCTGCTGCCCCTCTGCTTCACTATAGGCTGTTCTCGGAAGACAGCCTATAGTGAAGTAAAGGGCCAGCAGCAGCAGCGCCTCAACCAGTAAAGCGCTGCTGCGGCTCCCTCCTTCGGCTCCCTCCTCCTCCTTCTCCCCCGTACCACTGCTCCTCTCCTCTCTCCGGGCGGCTGTGCGCTGCGGGCAGCGGTTGCCCGCAGCGCAAAGCGGCATGTAATGAGTCAGTTTGACTCATTACATGCTTTGGGCCCCTGGACAGAGGCGGGCCCCAGTGCAACGCACTGGTTGCACTGGTGGTAGTTCCGCCTCTGCCCCCTCCTTATCTAAACTGGGAAAATGGCTTCTGCGGTGTGCATTAAATAAACAACAAGTTTGCAAAAAAAAGTGCACTTTTTTTGTGTTGCAATGACTCAGCATCTTCTGTGTTACAGATTTCAATGCTGTGATGGAATGGATACAGGAGGCCCCTTATAAAGCTGAAATGCTGTTGACACATGCAAAACTCAGACCCTACGGGTGGAGCTACAGGGGTCATGTTGTACAAACCGAGTTTCAAAAAACAGCTTATTTATTAATAAACACATCATTTTACAACTGATAATGTTATACAATTAATTTATACAGCTTTATCTTACATAGAACAATGCCACCATTTTGAATATAAACATGCAATGTTTTCACAAATGATATTAAGATATATATATATATATATATATATATATACATGATCAGCTCTATCTCGCATTTATTTTTGGCAACATTTAGGTTTAATACGAATGTCTGTCAAGTGTTGTTAATGTATCCATAGCATTAAAAAAAAACTATGCAGCTTGTCAGTACACGGCATTAATATGTATAAATATTTTGCTCGTCAAATGATAAAAGCAGTTTAGTTTCTATATGATTTGTACTTCTTGTTATATGTATTATTTTATATCCCCATTAGGCAATATCAATACAGATCAGCAGCTACAAACCATCAATTAAGTATTATTCTTATTATTAGTTGGATTAGTGCAGCGCTGTTAAATCTGGTTTCTCTCTCTCACCTAACCGCTGTTAATTGCTAATATATCATTATCCATAGCATGTATGCAATTTTACATCCGACAACCAGTCAATTACAAACCTGAATTCTCATACCTGGTCATGTCTGTTTGCACTATTAGTTCAACCGTCGGTCACTAGCAAATTCCCGTACAACTTGTGTGAGCTCATTATGTTTTTGGGGATCTGTTTGCATGACAATTAGCTGTAACAGACCTTAATTACCCTGCAGCTTTCTTGTCTGTTTGCGTGGAGCACTAAGATCTATCTTATCGGTAAATATAAACAATCATAAGGACTACCTAGGTCTCAATGTCAAATCTTTATTAAAGCAAACTGGCTTGTCTATGTGTACTGGTCAATAATGTATTACTTCTCTGTAATTAAAACAAAATGACTTGTCTGTGTGTACTGGTCAATAAAGTATTACTAGTCTCAATGTCAACTCTTAATTAAAACAAATGGACTGTCTGTGTACTGGTCAATAATGGTTTACTCATCTGTCACAAACCTCAATTATTGAGTTCAACTATCTGTCACAGAAAGGTGAACTCAAGCTATGAGGTTTGTGTGCAAATATAATGCTAGATACTTTTAATCAACATTTAAACACAGATTTATTCGGGTTTAATACTGCGTAATATGCATTCTTCATATGCTTTTTTTTGGTTTGCCGAGCGTCGTAACACGATGCTTCTTTTGTCCGCAGGCATAGCAGTGTACACTTTTATAGATATCACACTCGAATCCAATAAACAGCAGTCGTAGCTTGCACGTTTATTTTCTAAATCAATTGGAAATAGCATTTACTGGTGCAACTAAGCGTTAACAACACACAAATCAATTGGAAATTATATACAATGATGTAACATCTAAGAGTTAATACAGAGGAGGCTTTTCAATGATTAAACAACGCTTATAACTCCTTTTGTAAGCTTATTTCATATAAAACAACATCAGAAGGGGATGAAAAGTGGGAGTGTTGGAGGTGTGGTTAGGGGTGGTGGTTAGAGGCGTGATTTTCATAAGTAGGGGCGTAGCCCACCTGTCACTTTGCGTTTGACAGAAAGTGGTGCTCTCTCTACTCTAATCAGTGACATACCTGGACAGTACTTGGATGGGAAACCTCCTGCGAATACCAGGTGCTGAGCACCTTTTGGTTAAAAGCAGAAGTTTTAATTCCACATTTTACGTGAGAGAATCTCTTTAATTCTTCTGTACCAAGCCCTATTAAACAGTCATATGATAACCCTACACGACTGCATGTTATCAGAAACTTTGCAGGTGACACAAGTTCCATTCCTGTTTACTGCATTGCAATTTACTATTGTTATGATGCTACATTATATTTGAAGTACAGTACATACATGGTTTTTATTTTGACAGGATTAGGATGCTGGACTAAGGGATTTTCTTCCTTAGCAAGCACCAGAGAAACATTAAGACTGAGACATTCGTATTTGATAATTACAGTTTTCAGGTCATCTTTAATAAAACATAGTAATATACTGTATATTACATATCCCATACATACCCGGATGGGTATTAACAGTCAAAAATTAGGCACTTTGTTTGGAAGTCCCACACGAAGACTGTAAACTGAAATATGAAAAGGAGAGATTATCCAGCGCTCATGCAGGTGGGTATTTGGTATGCCCTAAGGCTGCTACCTATTTGCAGAAGTTCCTCCAACTTCAAATAAGGTAAATACAGTCTAGGGGCGGACGGTATGTCCGGAGCCCTCATTACCTAATCCTAGCATACACCAGAACCGCTTGCCGCACCGACCCTCCGGGGGGACCCCCACCTTTTATCTTTTTTCCACAAATCTTTTTTCTGCAAAGAACTTTTTTCATTTTTTCCCTGACTCAACCAAAGTTACCATATACAGGCTCTGGACAGCATCATAAGACTATAGGCACTACTGAAGGTGGGACGCCACTGACCAGAGTGCCTTCATACACTAGACTAATCCACCAACCTTGTCCAATTACGGATTTTTGAGACAATTACTTTAACCCATCGAGACATTCACTCCCCCCCCCCCCCTTTTTTTTCATCTATACCCATATCATCCCCTCCCCCTATCCCCCTTTTTTCTCTGATTTAATAAAAGAATCTTTTTGTGATATTTACAAGTCTTTTGACCATCATTTCACACATCATCCCCTTTTCAAATACATACCAACTTGCCCCCTTGGCGCACCTAACCCCTTACTGTAAACTGAAATATGTTTTTATCTCTGGCTTACTCGAGTCAAAATGTGTGTCTTACAGTATGTCAACATTTTATTTGAAAAAAGTTACTTTTTATCTCTAATATATGTGATAATCTTCTTTGCTTCTATGAGATATGAATTTTTACATTGAATAAAAATAAAAGTTGTTTTATCTATCCTTCTAAGAGTGCCCCAACACTCTTCCCTTTCCTTTTGTACTAATTTACTCACTCTGGGTGCACCGTCGACCAGGTAATGACTGCTTCACAGTACTACTAGTTATTGTCGGTATCAGTTCTTTTGCTCTGTCTGGTGCCCTAGTCCACTATTGGACCTTGTGCGTAACTCATCTCCCCTCTGATTATAGCTAATCAGAGGCATCGCAAAGGGGGTGCAGGTTGCACCCGGTTGTCACCCTTCCAGGGGGTGACACCAAAATGCGTGCTCCTCCGCAGTGACAGGGAGCCAGGTGCTGCACTGTGAAATTCTCTTGCAGCCCCTGGCTCTTATCACTGAGGAGGATCTGGCAGGGAAGGCGTTGTCTCCGGGGGCAGCCCAGAATCCCCATAAAAGTTGGGTGCACACCCCCATAGTGATGTAAGTGGGAGGCTTCGCACAAGACCATGCCACCACTGTGAGTCCACCCCCCTTACCCCACTCTTTCCCACAAGGCCATGCCCCCTTCCCACAAGGCCACACCCCTTTTGGACATACACGGGGCTAATTATCGCACTGGGCATCACTAACCTCTGTGCCTCCACTGTACCTAATTACACATTTTAAAGATGTACTGTACAGTAGATTTCCTTTACTAGTGGTTTTGGTACTTCACAGTATGCAGCAAAGGCAGATTTCAAGGAGGAAAAAGTTTGGTTGAAATTTGAATTTTGAGAAAAACTATGATCTGTCCGCCAAATGTATCAAATTACTTAAAATAAAAGCTAAAACATTTTATCTAAAAAAAAAAAATCATATAATTTGTATATTTGATAATTATAATTTATTTAGAAAACAGTCCAAAATATTTTACCTTCCACATCTTTCATCTATTATCTTACATAGACTACCCATTCAATAAATTTGAATGATTACCATTATTTAACCTCCCACACATTTGCGTATGACATGATATTATGACATTAATAAGACTCATTTTACAATATACAAAATGTTTCTACCTTCGCTGCACAGCGGTTATTTATAATTTGCTCACCTTATGCAATATCAGTCTCTGAATTTGAGATGGAATTTAAGATTTTTTCAAAAATGGAATTATGAAAAAATGTGCTTTGAATGGTCAAATCATTAATAAGTGTATGCAGTAATGTATATGCTACTTGTATCTTGTATATGCATCTTCAGCAGCAATTGATCTGTTCTGCTAAATCTTTTCTAGACATAAATGTTTTGACATTAATTCTATTTGGACCTTTTATCACAACAAGCATATTCAGTATTTTTTTATTTTTGCTTTGGCAAATAATAGCCACATAAACACAGAATGTCAATTATAAAGCCTATATTTATATGTCAAATGTATTTACCCTCATTTCTTACTATCTTTCTACTATAGGAATACACTATAGATGTGTTCTTTAGACAGAGTTGGCTGGATGAGAGATTGAAATTTGATGGACCAATAAAAACTCTGCCACTGAATAACCTATTGGCTAGCAAGATATGGACCCCAGACACATTCTTCCATAATGGAAAGAAATCAGTTGCACACAACATGACCACACCCAACAAGCTGCTGAGACTCACCTATAATGGAACCCTACTGTACACTATGAGGTGACGTATTTGTGTAGCATTTACTGCTGCTTATTTCTACTGTACGTCAGCGTACCAGCTCATTGTCCATCATTATGAGACTGAACCATTATCCATCATCCATTGACAGTCTGTTATTTCCCTTCATGACATACAATTTACACGCAATTGTTTGCATTCCTTATTGTAACATTTACATTTTTTTAAGAAGAATCACTAGAAGCATTTGCCTGCTTATTCTCTAGTGTCTTCACTATCTAGGCTGGGCGCCATGAATCACCAGTTACATATTTTATTACAGCAAAGTATTGTGGATTTGCATTATGCAATTTTTTAAATTTTGACTGGGAATTTTCTCATGCCAAAGTTCAGTTTATACATATAATAATATATATATATATATATATATATAAAATAATATATGTATATATGTATATATATATATATAGAATTAGCTGCTTCCTGTGTGTACAGTTAAGTGAATATGTCAAGTTCCTTAGAAGGCTATATCACTAGGGAGTGCTGATATAGTAGTCTGTGTATTCTGTGTTTGCATAGATTTATCTCTTATTCTGGGTTTGACACTTGTTTACAAACAGCAGAATTAATCGTTATTGGCCTGATTCTGAGTTGCACACAATTCCTACTGCGGATGGATCAAGTGATTTTAAGTAAATGTCACCGCCTGTATCCACATCTTAAAATACTTATGAGTGATTCTAATCATTGTAAATGCCTATTATATATCCTATATTACTAAACACGCTATAAGGTTAATGAACACAGTACGCAATTGGCGTATGGAATACCGTAAGAGTATGCACGTAGCGTACAAACGCGTAGCCGTGGACGTGACGCACGAGCGGCACGTTCGCTCATGGCTTAAAGCGTAAAGGCAAGCACGCTATAGGCTGCCGACTAACGTAATGATACGCTAGCAGCGCAGCGGACGCTCGAGACCACGAGGAGATCACGAGCGGCGCTGACGCTCACAGAGTTAAACCTTTGTAACAATATCATAAACAATGTACTTCAATTGTAAACCTTTGTGCAGTGATAAGGTGTAAATGCAACACAGTGTAACTTTGTTAGTTTAAAAGCTGTATGAGCGATTCTTACGCTCTGAGAACCGTTTAGCAATAGAATAATCACTCAAATACCGGTCTAAGGGTCTAACACCTTTTAAGGAAATGAATGAACGTTCAATCGCAAAAGAATACACAATACAAGTTATACACTACCAAACTAACATAAAATACCTAACCGAGTTACTACACGTTAAAATACAACAAAGACACAATTACATTTAAAAGGGGGAAGGAGAGAGAGAATGGCTTACAACAAAATAGGAGATAAATATGGTTGCAGAGAACTTACGCACAAGGGGAACAATCGCATGCGCCTTCCTGGATATCCAGCTCCCGATTATCAGTGATGAGAACCGTTGAGTAGAGAATAGAGAGCTGGCCCAGGTCGGCTTGTCTTTATATACACTTACACACAGTACAGTACAATGGTCCCTACATTCTTATTGTTCATTGGACACAGGAATCCGTCTCTGTATTATAACAAAAGGTCATAGGTTGGTTCATACAGGTGGGCTGTGACTATTTCAAACTGCTCAGGTGGGAGGGAAACTGGGTTTCCCGCCGCATGGATAATAAAGTGCAAATATAGTAAATGTCCATAAACTTCTTATGTCCATAACTATACGCACGAGCGAGTAATCCGCTTCAAACCAACACCGGAATATTGCTAATTATATTCTCTTCCGATGGATACTAAACACCACTGTGTAACCCCTGTCTGACCCTTCGTATCAAACAAAGAGGAATCTCTCTGTCCCCGAACATGCTATATTAACTAAACTTTCAGATTCTATCAAAGGGACCATAATCTACAAAATACATTATATGACTAAAATATGTTACGATTGAGTCGCCCGCTAGACGAACACAAACTCTACCGTAAATGGGAGGGCTCATGCACGTGCAGCGGGCACACGCATGAGGTGCATATATGGCAATGTGCAGCGTGATATTTTTCTGACTTTGACAGTCCACCCTTTGGCAGTCACCAATAACTGCCACTTCCTAAAACAGTTCAAAAAGAGAAAAATATATGTCATGTATAATACATTTCTATGATTGGGTAGGGGAGGAGAGGAGAAGGTAGGAAAAGGGTATGACCTAGTGAGATAGCAGAAGCATGTGTGTATGAATCCATGTTTGGGGGGGTCATGTATCATAAGTGCCGTACGTGTTTTAAATCAAGCTTCGAGGTATTGCGAAGTATACATTTGAATTCCTTCTTATCCCATGGTACGGGTCTGTGGATGGGCTGTCAAACTTTACCGAGCTCTTTTCAGCTTTTGGTTGCAACAAAATGGGGGAGCACATTTTAGTTGATGATACATGAATAGGGGGATATGTGAGTGCTGGTATCTGTGCCTATATTCCCTATCGACTATGTGTGTTATTACCTGAAGGTTGTAGAGATGAAGATAAGGAGCAATTATGGTAAATGCAGTCATAAACTATGTGAGTTTAATATACATTTGCCGATTGAGGTCTTGTCTTGTGTCTTGTCTTGTCTTGTCTCGATGTACATGTTGACTGTAGTCTCCCGATGCTTTTGCTATAAACGGTGTGCAAAAAGCTTTTTCAATGTCCATAGACTTACAAAAAGTGTTGGGCTAGCGTAAAATTAAAGGTACTAGGGATATGGGGGGTCTATGGCATAGTCCATCAGTTGTCTGTGTAAAAGGTTGTCAAATTCTTCTTCCAAGCGGATGTCTTTGTACCTTGGAGAAAAACAAAGGAGACACGGGTGAAAGAAACGGACCGTGGAATCACATTTTCATCACAACATTGTCTCTATTGTTGGGTCATAAACCAAATCAGTCGTTGTTATTACAGTATCTTCACTTCTTAAACTCATCACTCGGGCACTACGTTTACACTTTGTTAAAACCCGAACGCATCTAAATATCAGACCGACCAATATGATGACATCCAGAATACACAAAAGAAATTTCCCTACATCCATGATAATACCTTGGGTCCATTCTCCTAAACCAGAGAACCAATTTCGTGGGTTCAACCATGACACCCAACCGGTCAGCTCATTACCCACAGCGGCAAGGGTGAGATTGTGTTTCCTTCGGAACTCCCATTTTAATTGCAAAAAGTCATCCATCTTTTGGTCTATAACCTCGGCCGGGTCCTCGGTGCTGTTTGTAATATACGTGCAGCACTTTATTCCATACTGAGTCGCTAAGGTAACACAATACCCGCCTGTCACAGCTGTGAGATAATTGAGAATCATCCTATGCTGAACCAGTTCTGTTTTATAAGCTTGGAGCTCCCTTCCGGTATACCTGAATGTGTCATCATACATTTCAGTGATGTTGTCTAATAAATTTGCAAGCACAGATATATATTTATAATTTATCACTCCTCTGGCGGTACGAGTGATATCTAACGCGATTAGGAATTGAATCCCGGTGGATTCATGGATCAGGTCAGAGGCCGGATGCTCTGTTCTTTCTATTAGGTGCCGTTTAACGATGTGTTCGTAATGAGTGTGAGTATAAGGAGCTTGGGCACTGCGGTGAATATCCTTCATTTTAGTGTGGGATACGGTCATTACCTCAGGCAGTACTTTTCCAATATAACATAATCCTTCTGAGTTTGGGGCAAGCCACTTATACGCCTTCCTCCCGCATATGAAGTATGCATCATCGGGGAGAACATATGAGACGGAGTAGGACATTACCATATTACACATTTTCCATATGAAATCTCCTAACCCTAATTCTCCCATTTGTTTAGTACACATATCAGTTTGTACGATATGTGCACAGTATCTTGGTGATACTTCTCCAACTCTCATGATCCTACTTCCTAGGGTATACCTATATCGGAAATATTTTCCACTACCGGCTATGTAGCGTATAAGTTCTGTATCTGTTGGCATTCTATCGGCTCTGTATGAAAAGGTCATGGTTTGGTTATTCCATGACACTTCCCAATTTCCCGGCTTTCGGGGATTGGAAATGTTAAAACATACTAGGGATCTATCCACATGATATTGGTGGAGCTTCAAACTAGGAGGACTGGAGATATTAAACCTCCTGTCCACCGGCCTCCCACCACTTAGCTCAAGTACCTCCCCTATAGTTAGAGGGAATGGTACTAACCCTGATTTGCTATGGCCTTGAGGTACTTGAGAGCATACCCAACAATCTGTCTGATTTAACACTTTACCCACTAAGGAGTGATAGTCACTCAATGGATGCCGGTCCATGTGGATATTAAAACTGGATTGGCATTTCTTGATACACCCATCCTCAACTACACTGTCACAGTGTCTACAGATACAGTTCTTTTCAGCTAACAATCCTTCACAATGTTTACAAATAACATGGCTGCTAGATCGTTTCCGGTACTCGCCTTTGCTCTGTGATTGTGCTTCTATTGGAAATTTACGCCTCTGTCTCTGTCATCAGAACCTTTCTGGATCCTTTCTTGACCTCACTGGTACTCTCACCGAAACAGACTGCTCTGGTCAACATCATGGTCAACAGGAAAATCCGTATCACAGTCTCTTGGGGCAAGTCCATCTTACAGGAGGAGAAAAGGAGAAATTTGTAATGGGGGTACAGAAAAACAGTTTGAGGGGGAGAGAAACTTGTTACGATAATTAGTTCTCTAGTCTTGTTGTTCTTCTTGTTCTGCTGTCATCTCAAAGATGCTGTCTCTCAGTCTTCTAATCATTCTGGTGATACAATATTTCTTCTAGCTCAGCGCTCTTTCTGTAAGGAGAATAAATCTTGCATTACCATTTGTCCAACTAATGTGTGACATACCATCTGTAACGTTATGAGATCATGAGAAAGAAGAGAGAGAGAGAAAAGAAAACAACAAGAGAGAGAGAACCGTTCATATATATATATGCGTCACATAAATCAACAATAAACAACAACAAGAAGAAAAAAAAAATTCAAACATTTTTCAGGAGAGAAACAAAACAAAACATTGTCAGTTCTTCCGTTCATCATCAGGCTGTCACACCTACATGTCCAATGGTATCTTTGCGCAGTCCCTCCCACCAGCATTTCCAAACTCCACCCTTTGTATCTGGCCAGGATACATTGATGCGGGTAGGTCATGCTGGGGTTTGGTAGACTTCTGCAAAGACCAAGTAGCTATGTAATGTTTGAGTCCTACCGATAACCGTCAGAGATGGGGAGAGAAAAAAACATTTTTACAGATACATTACAAATTTTACCCGGTCATTCCTGTGTCTTCAGGGAATGACCTCCCAATTTATTAACTGTTACCTCAGGCTTACCATCAGTCCTAATTATCACCTCTCCTGACTACATATCATGGGTGTGGCCCAAAATTCTTCCTATGTGATCCCTGATTATAATTTCGTGTGTCATAACTTTGCTCATATTCATGTCTAGGGTGTCTGACTTTATGTGGGCTGTTGCAGTTGCTGGCATAATGCCCTTCTCTTTTACAACGATAACAAACCCTTGGCTTCCTCCATGTGCCAGTGGCCTGGGGTTTCGGTCGATTTGATGTCTCCTCTAATGCTTGGATGTCCATCGCCACCAACCGCTCTTCCTGTGTTTCTCTGGTTCTTTGACTATTATGGTCATGTCGTTGTCTAGGGGGTGTATATACCTTGTGAGACCTACAATCTCGTGCAACATGACCTTCCCTTAAACAGTTGTAACAGCTTTTCACCTTTAACTTTCCCACAGGGATCTGGGGCTTCTTTGTTTCCCTGTGCTTGATGATGCTTTGCTCATGCCCAACGGCAGAGTCCCTTAATGCAGTTACTGATTTATCTTTCCAGTATGGGTTGGTGATCTGTATCCTTGCTCTCAACACTTCCTTTAAACCATCCATTAGCACAGATACTGCTACTTCTCTGTGCGGTGCACTTGTTTCGATATTTTCTATACCTGTATACATAGTCATGTCGTGCAATGCCCGATGGAAATAATTAGAAGTACTTTCCCCTTCGTTTTGTCTTATGGAGAAGATTTTGTTCCACTTGACAATGGCTGGGAAATATACTTCTAACTGTCGGTTGATCTGCTTAATACATTCCTGATTGTGTTCCTCCGTACGAGGTACCTCTGTGTCTAATTTGCAATCAGCAATAAATTTCGCAGGGTCAACACTGGAGGGCAAACATGCCCTCAGCACTGTCCGCCAATCTTTGTTGGTGGGTTCTGTGGAGTTTCCTAGTTCTTTAATAAACCTCTGACATGCAACTAAATCTTCCCTGGGATCAGGGAATTCAGACATGATTGATCTCAATTCTGTCCGGGACCAGGGATGGCGCATTGCACTGTCCTTGACGGGAATGATTCCCTGATCGTCAGTCTTCCCATTGGGGACTGTGATCACCCTGACAGGACTAAACTCAATTACATCACCTTTTGTAGGTCTTACAATATGGGGTACATTTGTTTGTGCGTGATATATTGTTAGGGTCTCCTGCCCTGTGCTGCCACGTCGTCATGGCAACCGGGAGACAAGTGCTAGTGGAGTAACCTGAGCGCAGCTGATACTCCGGTTCGGGTCTTTTGCTGTGCAGTGGTTATAGGCTCTGTGCACGGCAGGGGATCCGGTGCTGGTTTTTGTGCTCACAGTCTGTGAGGTCTGAGTGGGGCGTGGACAGCACCTGCTTTATAAGGCCTCTTTTCAGGGTAAGCAGATGCTGCTGAATCTCTGTTGGTTAGTCAGTTCATGAAAGTTAGCCAGTACTGTGTAGCTTTGTATTTGTTTGTTGCTTACTGCAAATAGGCCTGGGGATTTGGTATTACACTCTGCCAATCCAGACCTAGCAGTAAGACTGGAGTCAGTCGTTTAGCTTGCTGGGGTTCTGTTATTACTCTGTGAACTTAGCAAGTTTGCGGCTGTATTCTAACACTTGCCTGTCTAATCCTGTCTCACTGTGCTAGGTGTCAGGGGTCAGTTTAGTGGCAGTAAGCTTAAACCTGTGCACTGCAAGTGAGAATCAGGATTGTGGAGGCTCTCCTTGTGTCTATCATTCCATCTCTGACCAAGGAGTTTACTGCCACACCCGTTGGTAACCCTTTAGGGTTTTGCTGTTGCCCTTAGCAACAGCATTTCGGGTTCTCTACGTATTAAAACACAACATCTTGCTTTTTACATCTGAGCAGTTCTAATACAAGGGAGATACCCAGTTCCTTAGCCTCTGGGCTTCTCTGTTCACTGTGTGTGTATTTTGTTACCCTATCACCTTCTGTGTACGTTATGTCATATTCCCCAGTTTGTCTGTGAGTCCATTTGTTTTGCATAACAGTTCAAACACCAGTACATTCCTGCAGACACTGGAGTGCATAACAGTTCTGACACTAGTACTTTCCTGCAGGCACTGGTGTGCATAACATATTCAGCAGCCTAATACTCCTGTTGAAATTTTGTGGGAATATGGAGCATACCCCTCAAAATACGTTGCAACAGGTGGTCGATCAGGTGCAGGTCCTGACTCGACAATTTAATGATTTGTCCATTAAAATGCACACCTCCCAGGCTGCTGGCGGAGCTCCCGCAGGAGCAGCACCTGCAGGGGTTAAGGAGCCGAAAGTAAATCTCCCGGATCGTTTTTCTGGAGATCGCTCGCAGTTCTTTTGTTTCAAGGAGAGCTGCAAGCTATACTTCCGGCTTAGGCCTCAGTCTTCTGGGTCGGAGATTCAGCGGGTGGGCATAGTGATTTCCTTGCTACAAGGAGACCCACAGGTCTGGGCATATGGGTTGCAGCCTGACTGTCCGTCGCTTAAAAGTGTTGATGCTTTTTTTACGGCACTGGGCATGTTGTATGATGACCCTGACAAGACGGCCTCAGCCGAGGCTCAGATTTCGATCCTTAAGCAAGGGCGAAGGCCAGTTGAGGTTTACTGTACGGAGTTTCGGAGGTTGGCCCATGATACCCAGTGGAATGACCCAGCCCTGAGACACCAGTACCGAAGAGGTCTTTCTAACCAGATAAAGGACCAACTGGTACAATATCCCTTGCCTGATAGCTTGGATCAGCTCATGCAGTTATCCATCCGGGTGGATAGACGGCTGAGAGAGCGTAGGCTTGAAAGGGAGACTGAGATTTCCTTCCTTCCCAAGGGAACCTCAGACTCTGAGGAATTTTCTGAGGAGCCTATGCAGATTGGGGCTACCCGCCTCTCCTCGCGTGAGAAGACGCGGAGGAGACAGCAGGGGTTGTGTTTGTACTGTGGGAATAAAGGTCATGTGGTAGTATCATGCCCAGAAAAGCCGGAAAACTTCAGGGCCTGAGGGTGATGGGAAATATCCTGTCAGGCCAGAAGTCAGAATTTCCCAAGAAGACTTTTATCATTCCGGTGACCTTGAAGATCCTCGGTCAAACTGTCAAGACTGAGGCCTTTGTGGACAGTGGGGCCGACGGGGTTTTTATGGACCGCCAATTCGCCCTAAAACACTCTGTTCCCTTAGTACCCTTGGCATCGGAAATTGAGATTTGTGGGTTAAACGGGGAACCATTATCCCAAGGTAAAATTACCTCTTGCACTAGCCAGATTTCTTTGTTTATTGGAGCCACACACTCTGAAAAATTGTCCTTTTATGTGACTGTCTGTACTTTTGCCCCATTGGTGTTGGGGTTACCCTGGTTAAGGGCCCACAATCCTCAATTTGACTGGGTCTCTGGGGAGATTCTTAGTTGGGGTACTGATTGTTTCAGGAGTTGCTTGAGCCTTCCAGTCAGGCTCTCGCAGCTAAGTTTGCCAGGATTGCCAGGGTGTTATGCAGATTTTGCGGACGTGTTCTCCAAAAAAGTTGCAGAGGTACTACCTCCCCATCGCCCCTATGACTGTGCCATTGATTTGTTGCCAAATGCTAAGCTTCCCAAGAGCAGGTTGTACTCCCTGTCACGTCCTGAGACTCAGGCTATGGCAGAGTACATTCTGGAGAACTTGGCTAAGGGATTTATCAGACCTTCACAGTCTCCAGTTGGGTCGGGGTTCTTCTTCGTGGGTAAAAAGGACGGTTCGTTGCGACCCTGCATCGACTTCAGGGAATTGAACCGTATCACGATTAAAAACTCATACCCACTGCCTCTCATTTCGGTCTTGTTTGACCAGCTTCGTACTGCCACCATTTTTTCTAAGATTGACCTACGCGGTGCGTACAATCTAATCCGAATAAGAGAGGGGGATGAATGGAAGACTGCCTTTAATACCCACTCAGGGCATTATGAATATTTGGTGATGCCTTTTGGGCTCTGTAATGCCCCGGCAGTCTTCCAGGATTTCATGAATGATGTGCTCAGGGAATATTTGGATAGATTCTTAGTTGTATACTTAGATGACATCCTAATCTTCTCCCATTCCCTGGAGGAACATCAGAAGCATGTACGCTTAGTCCTCCAGAAACTCAGAGACCACCGGCTTGGGGCGAAGCTGGAGAAGTGCGAATTTGAAGTTCAGCAAATCGCATTTCTAGGATATATTATCTCCCCAGAAGGTTTCCAAATGGAGGGTTCCAAGGTACAGGCAGTCCTGGATTGGGTGCAGCCCACTAGTTTGAAGGCGCTTCAGCGTTTCCTGGGCTTTGCGAATTTTTATAGACGATTTATCGCTGGATTTTCGTCTATAGTGGCGCCCTTGGTGGCACTCACTAAGAAAGGGGCGGATGTTGCTCACTGGTCTTGTGAGGCTAAAGCGGCTTTTGCCCGTCTCAAAAGGGCATTTGTTTCGGCCAAGGTGCTGCGACACCCAGATCCAGAGCGTCCTTTTGTGGTGGAGGTGGATGCCTCTGAGATGGGTATTGGGGCAGTGCTTTCTCAGATGGGAGTGTCTGATAATCGCCTTCATCCCTGTGCTTACTTTTCCCGTAAATTTTCGCCTGCCGAGATGAATTATGACGTGGGTAACCGGGAATTGTTGGCTATTAAGGATGCACTCGAGGAGTGGAGACACTGGCTTGAGGGGGCTAAGTTTGTGGTCTCAATTCTCACTGACCATAAGAATCTGGCATATTTAGAGTCAGCGAAGCGTCTCAATGCCAGGCAGGCACGATGGGCTTTGTTTTTTGCTCGCTTTAATTTTTTGATAACATATCGCCCTGGGTCAAAAAACATCAAGGCTGATGCGCTCTCGCGGAGTTTTGCTCCAATCCAGGAGACCACCGAGGAGCCGTTGCCCATTGTTTCCCCATCATGTATTAAAGTGGGCATTACCCAGGACCTCTTATCATTAGTCCTTAGAGCACAGGAGCAGGCTCCTCCAGACCTTCCGGTAGGTCTTTTGTTTGTGCCTCCTAGGTTAAGACAGCGAGTGTTCCTGGAATTCCATGCCAAGAAGTCGGCAGGTCACCCGGGTATTGCCAGAACTCGGGAGTTGCTATCTAGGGCGGTGTGGTGGCCCTCGGTGGCTAAGGATGTGGATCAGTGGGTTCGGGCATGTGACATCTGTGCCCGAAATAAGACTCCTAGAGGGGTTCCTGTTGGCCCATTACATCCACTCTCTATCCCATCTAAGCCATGGACCCACATTTCAATGGATTTTGTGGTGGACTTGCCCAAATCCTCGGGGATGACAGCCATCTGGGTTGTCGTTGACAGGTTTTCGAAGATGGCGCACTTCGTTCCACTGGTTGGGCTGCCATCAGCCAGACGCCTGTCTGAATTATTTATGCTGCATGTTGTGCGTCTCCACGGGTTGCCACTTGATGTGGTCTCTGACCGCGGATCCCAGTTTGTGGCCAAATTCTGGAGGGCATTTTGTTCCGATCTCCAGATTTCTGTCAGCTTGTCGTCAGGCTACCATCCGCAGTCTAATGGGCAGACTGAAAGGGTGAACCAGTCCTTGGAGCAGTTCCTCAGGTGTTATGTCTCCAAGTGTCAGACTGACTGGGTTGCTCATCTGTCCATGGCGGAGTTTGCCTATAACAACGCGGCTCACTCTGCTACAGGGATCTCTCCCTTCCTTTGTGTGTATGGGCATCATCCTAAGGCCAATTCTTTTGACCCCCTGGACTCCACGCCTGGTGGTTCCTCTGTGGTTTCGGTCCTTAGAGGTATTTGGCAGAAAGTGAAGAAAGCCCTTGTGTCTGTGTCATTAGTGACCAAAAGGGTTTTTGATAAGCGGAAAAGACCCTGCAGCTTCAAATTAGGAGACTTCGTCTGGTTGTCTACCAAGAATTTGAAGTTGAGACAGCCATCTCATAAGTTAGGGCCCCGGTTCATCGGCCCTTATAAGATCACCAGGGTTATCAATCCGGTGGCATTTCAGTTAGATCTGCCCCGTTCTTTGGGTATCAATAAAACATTTCATTGTTCCCTTTTAAAACGGGCGATTAGTAATCCTTCTTCCAGTGGAAGACCTTCCCCTCTTCTGATACGTGGCCAGAGGGAGTTTGTTGTTGAAAGGATTCTTGACTCCAAGGTGGTTCGGGGTCGGCTGTCATTTTTGGTGCACTGGAAGGGGTATGGCCCGGAGGAGCCGTCGTGGGTGCGCAGTTGTGATCTTCATGCCCCCAGACTGATACGCTCTTTCTTCTCGCAGTTCCCCGATAAACCCGGTGGTAGGGGTTCTTTGACCCCTCGTCAGAGGGGGGGTACTGTTAGGGTCTCCTGCCCTGTGCTGCCACGTCGTCATGGCAACCGGGAGACAAGTGCTAGTGGAGTAACCTGAGCGCAGCTGATACTCCGGTTCGGGTCTTTTGCTGTGCAGTGGTTATAGGCTCTGTGCACGGCAGGGGATCCGGTGCTGGTTTTTGTGCTCACAGTCTGTGAGGTCTGAGTGGGGCGTGGACAGCACCTGCTTTATAAGGCCTCTTTTCAGGGTAAGCAGATGCTGCTGAATCTCTGTTGGTTAGTCAGTTCATGAAAGTTAGCCAGTACTGTGTAGCTTTGTATTTGTTTGTTGCTTACTGCAAATAGGCCTGGGGATTTGGTATTACACTCTGCCAATCCAGACCTAGCAGTAAGACTGGAGTCAGTCGTTTAGCTTGCTGGGGTTCTGTTATTACTCTGTGAACTTAGCAAGTTTGCGGCTGTATTCTAACACTTGCCTGTCTAATCCTGTCTCACTGTGCTAGGTGTCAGGGGTCAGTTTAGTGGCAGTAAGCTTAAACCTGTGCACTGCAAGTGAGAATCAGGATTGTGGAGGCTCTCCTTGTGTCTATCATTCCATCTCTGACCAAGGAGTTTACTGCCACACCCGTTGGTAACCCTTTAGGGTTTTGCTGTTGCCCTTAGCAACAGCATTTCGGGTTCTCTACGTATTAAAACACAACATCTTGCTTTTTACATCTGAGCAGTTCTAATACAAGGGAGATACCCAGTTCCTTAGCCTCTGGGCTTCTCTGTTCACTGTGTGTGTATTTTGTTACCCTATCACCTTCTGTGTACGTTATGTCATATTCCCCAGTTTGTCTGTGAGTCCATTTGTTTTGCATAACAGTTCAAACACCAGTACATTCCTGCAGACACTGGAGTGCATAACAGTTCTGACACTAGTACTTTCCTGCAGGCACTGGTGTGCATAACATATATAACACCGTACGTACCTGTGGACACGACCTCACCTGACCCTCCGTTAGGGGGTTTGATTACTGCATTTACCGATTTGGTCGCATCCACCTGGATGTCTTGTGTGATGGCTGCTGGGAAAGGTGCCGACATCGTGCTGGGCTCACTTTCTTGCTTGTAGTCCTGAGGGAAGTTTGACATGGGGTGCGACTTGCACAGGTTAATATTTGTAATTTTTACACTTTCATTTTTATAAACATCATTACATTTGTTACTTTCATTCTTAATACAGTTACTAAGTGCATTTTTATCGCACACCATTGCGCCATTCTCTGCAGCCATAATCCTCTCCATTGCCATGTCTCTCTTCCCAAGGTGAGAGTCAGATATGTAAGTTAAATTTCTTTGCATTTCACTTTCCTGTTGCCACAATTTTAAATAATCATAATGTCTAATACGCCTTTTTGAAGATTTAATCAGGCACACTCTTCTCCTTAAATTCTGTAACACTTCTGGATTAAAACTACCTACCCGAGGAAACTTTTCCCTGTCATGCACAGTCATCCTTTCCCATTCATTGCATAACATTTCTGTGTGACGACCATCTTGATCTGATTTCTCACACATGACCTTGCCGACCTGATTGATCGGTTTCAAATCAACCTGAACCTGGGTTGATCGCCCCTTACCTGAACAAATGGCCCCCATCTCTGCAGGTGCTGCTTTCACTACCTCTGACTTCAAATCAGGGTCTTCGGCAACCCTTACAGAAAACCAAGATGTCCGGGGTAAGGCTGCGGTGGGGGTTTTGCAACGAGGTCCGCCCACTTAACTCCGCCCACGCTGGCCAATACGGCGACCAAAGTTCCCAGAAGTTCCGTACCCAACCTAGGGCACCTAAGTACGTCTACTTGCTCGGGCGTGTGGGAGTGTCTTACCCTCCCCAGCAAGTATCAGTCGCTGGAATGTCCCTGAGTGATCAGGCTACTTCCCTTAAAATAAAAAAAATTACACAAATCACGTTAACAATGTGCAAGTAGCGTTCTTTTGAATTCAAGACACGCTAATGCACACAATCACATGCGGTACAATCGTATCTGCACACAAGCAACTAATCTTATGTGCGGAACGATCAGTGGAATCGAAAATTTCGGCTGCGAATTCCTTCAGCAATGAGCTTC
The DNA here is from genome assembly GCF_028390025.1 of Pseudophryne corroboree. Lineage (NCBI taxonomy): Eukaryota > Metazoa > Chordata > Amphibia > Anura > Myobatrachidae > Pseudophryne > Pseudophryne corroboree. Next base: position 181,998,993 of record NC_086451.1, on the reverse strand, counting down.
TTTGGCCTATATGGGTCTAGCACCAACCCTCTTCGGTTGTGCTTCTCTACTTCTAGTCTGCTGTACCTGAACCTCCTGTTCTGTGACCTCCTGTTCTGTTATGTACAGCAGACTCTACTGCTCATAAATATGTCGAGACTAACAAGGGACGCCTCCCAAGCCACCCCACGCTATCACTCTCGCTGGTGTACCTCTTTCTACTGGCCTATGGTTCCCACTTCCGTAATAAAAAGAGAAATCTTATATATTCACACACTCTTACCACATGTACACTTTAATTTTTATTTCTGCGCAGAAATCCTTTTATTCGGTATTAGCCTAACCCAGAAGAATTGCAACAGAGAAGGTTATTTCTTTTAACTTTAAACTTTTGGATTTGAGATAGATCTGTGTTATTATCGCGTTATTTCCTTATCGCTTATTAAAACAATAGTATCGTGTGGTTTGTATTATGTGGGCGTATCCGTACGCTTCGCTGCGTGATATACGCTCCGTGCGTCGACCCTTGCGTTGCGTACACCCTGCCCTTGTAAGGACACGTGTACGCAGACCAAGTACGTCCACAGTTACACACTACACGTTTATCAATGTGAATGATCTTTAACAGTAATCTTTCACTGACCACCACTCAAATCTCCCTTGTATTCTAGGCGAGATTGTGTGCGTGCCTTTTACAATTATTCCCTTAAATATTACTTTTAACTATTAATAACAACAAATGTCTCAACACGTTTATCACTAGTATATGGCAATCAGGAGAATGAGGCACGAAAACAATACTAAACAAGAAATACAGATGTGTATGCTTATTGCTTACGTTCGCAAAACAGAAACTAAACAGGTTTTAAAAGACAATAACGTACTGTTCCTACCTTTTGGTTCCGGATTCCTTCAGCACTCCTTACTAAGCGAAGCAGACGCTTATCTGGTCAGCACTACGAGGAATATTACCTCCCGCAGAGCCGGCCCAAGCCAATTTGATGCCCTAGGCAAAATTTTGTCTGGTGCCCCCTAGCTCCGCCGCTAGTTCTGCATCTGTACCTGCAACGCTCAGGTAGTGGGGCCCACCGGGGGGTTACCCTGTGGGCCAGTTCAACTCTGCACAATGCCACACAGTAATGACCATAATACATATAATTCCACACAGTAAAGGAACCTTACACATATGCCCCACATTAGTAATGCCCATAATACACATAATGCCACACAGTAATGCACCTTACACATATGCCTCACATTAGTAATGCCCATAATACACATATACTGCCACAGATACTGCCACACTTGCTGGTTATACAAAAAGATCAGTATCAAACATGTAGAAACTGTCCATTCTCTTCACTATTCAGTGTGTTTGCTGGTGTCTGTTACTCCCGTTAAGGCGTTAACTACATGCACTTTACTTTATACTGTGGGAGCTAAATGCTCTGCCCTCCAGTCTGATGTGTCCAAAAGTCACGCTGCACTGATGTTTCATATAGAAATAGCACAACGCAACTTACTGACCACGTTACAGTGCTAGATGGCAGGGGAATTTTACGGTATGGACTGACTAGGAAATAAAGTGTGGGGAGAACACTGCCCATGTTATGTCCCTGCAGACACTTGGGGTTTGCACAGGGATAAGGGACACACACAGGATGGCAGGGTCCCCCTCCCCCATGTGCACAAGCAGTATAGGTGATGTCAGGTTTCTGTGAAGCAGTCTTCCAAAATACACATGTGTTATCATAAGAAGCCATCCAGTAATAACCTTATATAGTCAGTAAAAATGTCACAGGTCCAGGAATTGCATTTACTGGGCTTCTGCTGTCTGTCTGAGGTCTCACAAGTCAGGGGCATTCAAGCATGTCAGAGGAAGTTTAAGGCACAGTGTGCATTTTTTTTGACAAATGTAAACAGCAGTGTATACAAGTACTGATTGAATACATTTGGAAAGTAACAGTTAGTTTGCGGACTGTCCCTCTCAGCATGAGATACTGCAGGGACATGCTTGGATGCCCCTAGACATGCTTGAATGCCCTAGGCAAATGCCTAGCCTGCCTATAGCTAAGGCCGGCTCTGACCTCCCGCCTTTTGCTGACCGATAATGTCTGCTGAAATTACCTAGTGCAGATATGTGAAGAGCGGACGAGCCCCCAATTGTAAATGCTTATTATATATCCTATATTACTAAACACGCTATAAGGTTAATGAACACAGTAAGCAATTGGCGTATGGAATACCGTAAGAGTACGCACGTAGCGTACAAACGCGTAGCCGTGGACGTGACGCATGAGCGGCACGTTCGCTCACGGCTTAAAGCGTAAAGGCAAGCACGCTATAGGCTGCCGACTAACGTAATGATACGCTAGCAGCGCAGCGGACGCTCGAGACCACGAGGAGATCACGAGTGGCGCTGACGCTCACAGAGTTAAACCTTTGTAACAATATCATAAACAATGTACTTCAATTGTAAACCTTTGTGCAGTGATAAGGTGTAAATGCAACACAGTGCAACTTTGTTAGTTTAAAAGCTGTATGAGCAATTCTTACGCTCTGAGAACCGTTTAGCAATAGAATAATCACTCAAATACCGGTCTAAGAGTCTAACACCTTTTAAGGAAATGAATGAACGTTCAATCGCAAAAGAATACACAATACAAGTTATACACTACCAGACTAACATAAAATACCTAACCGAGTTACTACACGTTAAAATACAACAAAGACACAATTACATTTAAAAGGGGGAAGGAGAGAGAGAATGGCTTACAACAAAATAGGAGATAAATATGGTTGCAGAGAACTTACGCACAAGGGGAACAATCGTATGCGCCTTCCTGGATATCCAGCTCCCGATTATCAGTGATGAGAACCGTTGAGAAGAGAATAGAGAGCTGGCCCAGGTCGGCTTGTCTTTATATACACTTACACACAGTACAGTACAATGGTCCCTACATTCTTATTGTTCATTGGACACAGGAATCCGTCTCTGTATTATAATAAAAGGTCATAGGTTGGTTCATACAGGTGGGCTGTGACTATTTCAAACTGCTCAGGTGGGAGGGAAACTGGGTTTCCCGCCGCATGGATAATAAAGTGCAAATATAGTAAATGTCCATAAACTTCTTATGTCCATAACTATACGCACGAGCGAGTAATCCGCTTCAAACCAACACCGGAATATTGCTAATTATATTCTCTTCCGATGGATACTAAACACCACTGTGTAACCCCTGTCTGACCCTTCGTATCAAACAAAGAGGAATCTCTCTGTCCCCGAACATGCTATATTAACTAAACTTTCAGATTCTATCAAAGGGACCATAATCTACAAAATACATTATATGACTAAAATATGTTACGATTGAGTCGCCCGCTAGACGAACACAAACTCTACCGTAAATGCGCATACCGCGCGTCTGCGAGTGCACGCGACCGCGAGTATACGCACGCACGGGAGGGCTCATGCATGTGCAGCGGGCACACGCATGAGGTGCATATATGGCAATGTGCAGTGTGATATTTTTCTAACTTTGACATCATACACATCTTGGTGGCTTCTCACTTGTGGTTGGAAGTGCCATATTGGGTGTCAGTGGGTCACTATGGAGTGTTGTTAATGTATCAAATAAGTTTGCCATAGGCGTGCACACAATGTTTTGTCCTATTTTCAACTGAGCATATGCAGAGATCCATCTGATTTCAGTAGGATTTCCTGCACCAAGGATGTGTATGGTTCAAATGCTGATGGCTGGTCACTGTGCAGTTGCATAGATGTGTCTGATTCATAATACTGTAGAGGACTTCGTATCACAGAAAGTGGACAGAATTGCAGAAGTTCTTCAGCGTGTCATTATGCAATCTTAGATATCTGGGTGGGTAGTGTTAGACACACACCCTGGGCGGAGCAAGCTATACAACTCACTATGCATGCCACATTCATTTTCCTGCAGTTATATCACTGAAGTGATTATTCCACATTACACTTACAAACTGGTGCCTGGCTGACCTGCTTTGTTAACTGATCATTTGTTAATGTTGCATTTGCTGGCTGAGATGTTAGTCGCGATCAGGCATACGCAGCGTGCCTGGGTGCAAGGAGGCTTTCCTAGTCGTAGGGAGGCACAGAGCGTTTGGCGTTAAAATGGTAGTGTATACAGACGCAAACTAATGTGTTACAGGTATTGTCTATTGATGTTAGGGATATGTGAGCATCCAAATCCCATAGACATTACGGCATAATCAAAACCAATGGGCTTATGTATCTGTCATGCGACGACGTGTCCAAGTGGTGAAGTGTGACGCTTCCCATGCTTAGAGTTCCGGGTTCGATTCCCAAAGTGCGAATGCATGTTCATTTTTTCCTGACGCTGTATTCATTTTTTATTTTTGTATCTATCGTAATATACCTTCAGATTCAGTAGAAGTGTGCACACAAGTTCTACATAAAGCAAGGCAAAACTGCAGGAGTGTATCTAAAATAAATAGTGGCTATTAGGATAAGCGAGCTCTATGCACCGTACGGTACACATACAATACTGTAGCAGGCCAGACTCGCTTGACATGGCTACCACCCATGACCCTGTACCTCTTGGAAGCCCTCAGCTATGGAGCGAGCAACAACATCGGTTTTGCAAAAATCAGGGCAATGCGAAGAAGCATCTCAATACCCTAGTTATATTACACAGGAGCAATAGGGATAAGCGAGCTCTATGCACATTACGATACACCAGACTTGATTGCATAGCAAGTTGACAAAATGGCTGCCGACCGTGACCCCTTGCCTCTTGGAAGCCCTCAACTATGGAGTAAGTGACGATATCGGTTTTGCAAAAATCAGGGCAATGCTAAAGGAGTGTCTCAATACCCTAGTTATATTAAACAGGAGCAATAGGGATAAGTGAGCTCTATGCACATTACGATATACCAGACTCAATCGCATAGCAAGTTGACAAAATAGCTGCTGCCCGTAACCCCTTGCCTTTTGGTATCCCTCAGTTATGGAGCGAGTGACGGCATAAGTGTTGCATGAATCAGGGCAATGCTGAAGGAGTGTCTCAATACCCTACAAATACACAGTGGCAATGAAATCCCATAGAATGAGCAATTAATAAATATAGTGTATACAGATGCAAAACAATGAGTTAAACTCACAGTATGGTCCATTGAAGTTAAGGATACAGTACAGTACAGTATGTGAGTGGCCAAGTCCCATAGACATTAGGGCATAATCTAAAACCAATGGCAAGGGATCACTGCTTACATTTAGACATGAGCTTATGTAACTGTCATGAGGTGTGCGCATGCCTTTTTTTCTGACATTTTGTAAAAATTATTATATTGTAATACACTGTACTGTACTGTACCTTTACATTCAATAGAAATACTGTATGTACACAGGTTTTACATAAATCAGGGCAAAGTTGCAGGAGCGTCTCATTATGCAATCTAAAATACATGGGTGGCGATAAGCAGTGCCGTAACTAGGCATTTTAGCACTGTGTGCAAGAAACGACATTGGCGCCCCCCCCCCCCCCCATGTAAGATAGGGGCAGTGCAAAAAATATATAGGGGTGTGGCTTTATGAGGAAGGGGCGTGGCCACAAAATAATAGCAATTCATACTACGGTGCACAGTAGTCTCCATTATTCGAATTACTCTGCACAGTAGCGCCACTACACCAGGTAGAGACCCTTTTATACATTACAGCAGACAGCATCCCCCTTTTTACACATTACGGGAGACAGCATCCCCCTTTTTACACATTACAGCAGACAGTCCCCCTTTTTACACATTACGTCAGACAGCGTCCCCCTTTTTACACATTATGGCAGATGGTGTCCCCCTTTATACACATTGCAGCAGCCAGCATCCCCCTTTTTACACATTGCGGCAGCCAGTCCCCCTTTTTACACATTGCGGCAGCCAGTCCCCTTTTTACACATTGCGGCAGCCAGGCCCCCTTTTTACATATTACGGCAGATGGTGTACCCCTTTTTACACATTGCAGCAGCCGGTCCTCCTTTATACACATTGCGGCAGCCAGGCCCCCTTTTTACACATTGCGGCAGCCAGTCCCCCTTTTTACACATTGCGGCAGCCAGGACCCCTTTTTACACATTGCGGCAGCCAGTCCCCTTTTTACACATTGCGGCAGCCAGGCCCCCTTTTTACATATTACGGCAGATGGTGTACCCCTTTTTACACATTGCTGCTGCCGGTCCTCCTTTTTACACATTGTGGCAGCCAGGCCCCCTTTTTACACATTGCGGCAGCCAGGCCCCCTTTTTACACATTGCGGCAGCCAGGCCCCCTTTTTACACATTATGGCAGATGGTGTCTGAGAGAGAGAGAGAGAGAGAGAGAGAGAGAGAGATACTTACCATCTCCCCGCTGACAGGCTCCTTGTGCAGCTTCCTCGGTGCAGGCAGGTGAGAAGGAGGAGGAGGGAGGGGGACTGGAGCCGCAGCAGCGCTATTTCATTGGTAGTAAGCACCGCCGCAGCAGTCCCCTCTTCTTCCATATTGGCTGCCTGGCGCTGCTGTGGATGCTGGGATGGAGGAACCACATCCCAGCATCCACAGCAGCGCCAGGCAGCCAATACGGAAGGAGAGGGGGCTGCTGCAGCGGCGCTTACTACCAATGAAATAGCGCTGATGCGGCTCCAGTCCCCCTCCCTCCTCCTCCTTCTCACCTGCCCGGCGCTGCTCTCTTCTCCCTCCACAGCGCGGCGGCATGTAATGAGTCAATTTGACTCATTACATACCGCTGGCCGTGCGCCCTCTGGGCAACTGCGCTGTGTGCCATGCCCACTTGGCACACACGTAGTTACGGCCCTGGCAATAAGTGGGTCCTGTCACCATAAGCTGTCTGCTGTACTGTACAGTACAACAGATTTGCATCTGGGATGCATTTGTGTGTTTGTAATAAAAAAAAATCATTTACTGTACATTTACTGTATACAGTATACCTCTAATACACATTTCCTGTGGAAAATAATGTAAAAATGACATGTACCTGTACAGTCCTGTACAGGACTGTGCATGGAGAATTTTCTTTACTGATCCATTTATTTAATTTTGTTAAACTTCACAATGTACAGCAGGGATGGTGAACCTTCGGTCCTCCAGCTGTTGTTGAACTACACATACCAGCATGCCTTGCTACAGTTTTACTCTTTGGCCATGCTAAAACTTTTGCAAGGTATGCTGGGATGTGTAGTTCAACAACAGTTGGAGGACCGAGGGTTCCCCATCCCTGATGTACTGTACAGTATTGAACAGTGTTTTTTTGGGGGGGGAAACTGACTTAATATACAGTATATATTTACAGACCAGCCTACTGTGCACCCAACAATTTTCTTTGCCATAATACAGTAGAATATGTATAAAGTACCATATTAAAGAAGCAATTTAAGGAAAATCATAAGGCTGTACTATAAATCTTATAGTCTATGAGATTTCAAGCCGTGCCATACTGTACATGGCAGGATAAAGGAAATACTGTTTGTACAGTACAATACTGTGTGGACAGATCTCTACTGTATGCAATTAAATTCCAAATGCAATTTAGAGTAACCTTGTCTAAAATCTTTTGTCTGTTTAACTAAAGACTAGATGGTCCAAATGGTTCTTACAGTATCTTCCGTCAAAATCTAAGTTACTTTGTACAGTACCTACTGTATTACTAATAATAAGAATTTACTTACCGATAATTCTATTTCTCGGAGTCCGTAGTGGATGCTGGGGTTCCTGAAAGGACCATGGGGAATAGCGGCTCCGCAGGAGACAGGGCACAAAAAGTAAAGCTTTAGGATCAGGTGGTGTGCACTGGCTCCTCCCCCTATGACCCTCCTCCAAGCCTCAGTTAGGTACTGTGCCCGGACGAGCGTACACAAAAAGGAAGGATTTATGAATCCCGGGTAAGACTCATACCAGCCACACCAATCACACTGTACAACCTGTGATCTGAACCCAGTTAACAGTATGATAACAGCGGAGCCTCTGAAAAGATGGCTCACAACAATAATAACCCGATTTTTGTAACTATGTACAAGTAATGCAGATAATCCGCACTTGGGATGGGCGCCCAGCATCCACTACGGACTCCGAGAAATAGAATTATCGGTAAGTAAATTCTTATTTTCTCTATCGTCCTAGTGGATGCTGGGGTTCCTGAAAGGACCATGGGGATTATACCAAAGCTCCCAAACGGGCGGGAGAGTGCGGATTACTCTGCAGCACCGAATGAGAGAACTCCAGGTCCTCCTTAGCCAGGGTATCAAATTTGTAGGATTTTACAAACGTGTTTGCCCCTGATTAAATAGCCGCTCGGCAAAGTTGTAAAGCCGAGACCCCTCGGGCAGCCGCCCAAGATGAGCCCACCTTCCTTGTGGAATGGGCATTTACATATTTTGGCTGTGGCAGGCCTGCCACAGAATGTGCAAGCTGAATTGTATTACACATCCAACTAGCAAAAGTCTGCTTAAAAGCAAGAGCACCCAGTTTGTTGGGTGCATACAGGATAACAGCAAGTCAGTTCTCCTGACTTCAGCCGTCCTGGAACCTATATTTTCAGGGCCCTGACCACATCTAGCAACTTGGAGTCCTCCAAGTCCCTAGTAGGCGCAAGACACCACAATAAGCTGGTTCAGGTGAAACACTGACACCACCTTAGGGAGAGAACTGGGGACGAGTCCGCAGCTCTGCCCTGTCCGAATGGACAAACAGATATGGGCTTTTTTGAGAAAAAAACCACCAATTTGACACTCGCCTGGTCCAGGCCAGGTCCAAGAGCATGTTCACTTTTCATGTGAGATGCTTCAAATCCACAGATTTGACTGGTTTTAAACCAATGTGTTTTGAGGAATCCCAGAACTACGTTGAGATCCCACAGTGCCACTGAAGGCACAAAAGGGGGTTGTATATGCAATACTCCCTTGACAAACTTCTGGACTTCAGGAACTGAAGCCAATTCTTTCTGGAAGAAAAATCGACAGGGCCGAAATTTGAACCTTAATGGACCCCAATTTTAGGCCCATAGACACTCCTGTTTGCAAGAAATGCAGGAATCGACCGAGTTGAGATTTCTTCGTGGGGCCTTCCTGGCCTCACACCACGCAACATATTTTCGCCACATGTGGTGATAATGTTGTGCGGTCACCTCCTTTCTGGCTTTGACCAGGGTAGGAATGACCTCTTCCTGAATGCCTTTTCCCTTAGGATCCGGCGTTCCACCGCCATGCCGTCAAACGCAGCTGCGGTAAGTCTTGGAACAGACATGGTACTTGCTGAAACAAGTCCCTTCTTAGCGGCAGAGGCCATAAGTCCTCTGTGAGCATCTCTTGAAGTTCCGGGTACCAAGTCCTTCTTGGCCAATCCGGAGCCATGAGTATAGTTCTTACTCCTCTACGTCTTATAATTCTCAGTACCTTAGGTATGAAAAGCAGAGGATGGAACACATACACCGACTGGTACACCCACGGTGTTACCAGAAACGTCCACAGCTATTGCCTGAGGGTCTCTTAACCTGGCGCAATACCTGTCCCGTTTTTTGTTCAGACGGGACGCCATCATGTCCACCTTTGGTAATTCCCAACGGTTTACAATTATGTGGAAAACTTCCCCATGAAGTTCCCACTCTGCCGGGTGGAGGTCGTGCCTACTGAGGAAGTCTGCTTCCCAGTTTCCATTCCCGGAATGAAACACTGCTGACAGTGCTATCACATGATTTTCCGCCCAGCGAAAAGTCCTTGCAGTTTTTGCCACTGCCCTCCTGCTTCTTGTGCCGCCCTGTCTATTTACGTGGGCGACTGCCGTGATGTTTTATCCCACTGGATCAATACCGGCTGACCTTGAAGCAGAGGTCTTGCTAAGCTTAGAGCATTATAAATTTACCCTTAGCTATATTTATGTGGAGAAAAATCTCCAGACTTGATCACACTCCCTGGAAATTTTTTCCTTGTGTGACTGCTCCCCAGCCTCTCGGGCTGGCCTCCGTGGTCACCAACATCCAAAACTGAATGCCGAATCTGCGGCCCTCTAGAAGATGAGCACTCTGTAACCACCACAGGAGAGACACCCTTGTCCTTGGATATAGGGTTATCCGCTGATGCATCTGAAGATGCGATCCGGACCATTTGTCCAGCAGATCCCACTGAAAAGTTCTTGCATGAAATCTGCCGACTGGAATTGCTTCGAAGGAAGTCACCATTTTTTTTACCATGGCCCTTGTGCAATGATGCACTGATTTTAGGAGGTTCCTGACTAGCTCGGATAACTCCCTGGCTTTCTCTTCCGGGAGAAACACCTTTTTCTGGACTGTGTCCAGAATCATCCCTAAGCACAGGAGACTTGTTGTCGGGATCAGCTGCGATTTTGGAATCTTTAGAATCCACCCCTGCTGTTGTAACAGTATCCGAGATAGTGCTACTCCGACCTCCAACTGTTCCCTGGACTTTGCCCTTATCAGGAGATCGTCCAAGTAAGGGATAATTAAGACGCCTTTTCTTCGAAGAAGAACCATCATTTCGGCCATTACCTTGGTAAAGACCCGGGGTGCCGTAGACAATCCAAACGGCAGCGTCTGAAACTGATAGTGACAGTTTTAGACCACGAACCTGAGGTACCCTTAGTGATAAGGGCAAATTTGGGACATGGAGGTAAGCATCCCTGATGTCTCGGGACACCAGATAGTCCCCTTCTTCCCGGTTCGTTATCACTGCTCTGAGTGACTCCATCTTGATTTGAACCTTTGTAAGTGTTCAAATTTTTTTAGATTTAGAATAGGTCTCACCTAGCCTTCTGGCTTCAGTACCACAATATAGTGTGGAATAATACCCCTTTTCTTGTTGTAGGAGGGGTAATTTTAATTATCACCTGCTGGGAATACAGCTTGTGAATTTTTTCCCATACTGCCTCCTTGTCGGAGGGAGACCTTGGTAAAGCAGCCTTCAGGAGCCTGCGCAGGGGAAACGTCTCGACATTCCAAACTGTACCCCTGGGATACTACTTGTAGGATCCAGGGGTCCTATACGGTCTCAGCGTCATGCTGAGAGCTTGTCAGAAGCGGTGGAACGCTTCTGTTCCTGGGAATGGGCTGCCTGCTGCAGTCTTCTTCCCTTTCCTCTATCCCTGGGCAGATATGACTCTTATAGGGACGAAAGGACTGAAGCTGAAAAGACGGTGTCTTTTTCTGCAGAGATGTGACTTAGGGTAAAAACGGTGGATTTTCCAGCAGTTGCCGTGGCCACCAGGTCCGATGGACCGACCCCAAATAACTCCTCTTCCTTTATACGGCAATACACCTTTGTGCCGTTTGGAATCTGCATCACCTGACCACTGTCGTGTCCATAAACATCTTCTGGCAGATATGGACATCGCACTTACTCTTGATGCCAGAGTGCAAATATCCCTCTGTGCATCTCGCATATATAGAAATACATCCTTTAAATGCTCTATAGTCAATAAAATACTGTCCCTGTCAAGGGTATCAATATTTTTAGTCAGGGAATCCGACCAAGCCACCCCAGCTCTGCACATCCAGGCTGAGGCGATCGCTGGTCGCAGTATAACACCAGTATGTGTGTATATACTTTTTATGATATTTTTCCAGCCTCCTGTCAGCTGGCTCCTTGAGGACGGCCCTATCTCTAGACGGTACCGCCACTTGTTCTGATAAGCGTGTGAGCGCCTTATCCACCCTAAGGGGTGTTTCCCAACGCGCCCTAACTTCTGGCGGGAAAGGGTATACCGCCCATATTTTCTATCGGGGGGAACCCACGCATCATCACACACTTCATTTAATTTTTCTGATTCAGGAAAAACTACGGGAGTTTTTTCACATCCCACATAATACCCTCTTTTGTGGTACTTGTAGTATCAGAAATATGTAACACCTCCTTCATTGCCCTTAACGTGTGGCCCTAATAAGGAATACGTTTGTTTATTCACCGTCGACACTGGATTCAGTGTCCCTGTCTGTGTCTGTGTCGACCGACTAAAGTAAACGGGCGTTTTAAAACCCCTGACGGTGTTTTTGAGACGTCTGGACCGGTACTAATTGTTTGTCGGCCGTCTCATGTCGTCAACCGACCTTGGCGCGTGTTGACATTATCACGTAATTCCCTAAATAAGCCATCCATTCTGGTGTCGACTCCCTAGAGAGTGACATCACCATTACAGGCAATTGCTCCGCCTCCTCACCAACATCGTCCTCATACATGTCGACACACACGTACCGACACACAGCACACACACAGGGAATGCTCTGATAGAGGACAGGACCTACTAGCCCTTTGGAGAGACAGAGGGAGAGTTTGCCAGCACACACCAAAAACGCTATAATTATATAGGGACAACCTTATATAAGTGTTTTCCCTTATAGCATCTTTTTTATATATTTCTAACGCCAAATTAGTGCCCCCCCTCTCTGTTTTAACCCTGTTTCTGTAGTGCAGTGCAGGGGAGAGCCTGGGAGCCTTCCCTCCAGCCTTTCTGTGAGGGAAAATGGCGCTGTGTGCTGAGGAGATAGGCCCCGCCCCTTTTTCGGCGGCCTCGTCTCCCGCTCTTAACGGATTCTGGCAGGGGTTAAATATCTCCATATAGCCCCCGGAGGCTATATGTGAGGTATTTTTAGCCAAAAAAGGTTTTCATTTGCCTCCCAGGGCGCCCCCCTCCCAGCGCCCTGCACCCTCAGTGACTGCCGTGTGAAGTGTGCTGAGAGGAAAATGGCGCACAGCTGCAGTGCTGTGCGCTACCTTAAGAAGACTGAGGAGTCTTCTGCCGCCGATTCTGGACCTCTTCTCGTTTCAGCATCTGCAAGGGGGCCGGCGGCGAGGCTCCGGTGACCATCCAGGCTGTACCTGTGATCGTCCCTCTGGAGCTAATGTCCAGTAGCCAAGAAGCCAATCCATCCTGCACGCAGGTGAGTTCACTTCTTCTCCCCTAAGTCCCTCGTTGCAGTGATCCTGTTGCCAGCAGGACTCACTGTAAAATAAAAAACCTAAGCTAAACTTTTCTAAGCAGCTCTTTAGGAGAGCCACCTAGATTGCACCCTTCTCGGCCGGGCACAAAAATCTAACTGAGGCTTGGAGGAGGGTCATAGGGGGAGGAGCCAGTGCACACCACCTGATCCTAAAGCTTTACTTTTTGTGCCCTGTCTCCTGCGGAGCCGCTATTCCCCATGGTCCTTTCAGGAACCCCAGCATCCACTAGGACGATAGAGAAAAAACATTTGCACCTCACACTTCCTAGTATTAGCAGACATTGATATACTGTACAATACAGTAAGAAGCTTGCTGGTACACAGGATGTGTTCTCTACTGCAGGCGGGGGGCTAGGAGGGGATTGCTTAGAGTCAGGACTGCTTTACACAAATACTGTACAGTAGCAGTCATACTGTACCTGTATTGACTGGTGCAAATCACTGTCCATACAAATTCCTTGTTGTAACCCAGGCTGTGGTAAACATTCTGGGAGATTTGATTTACTGTACTGTATGATGCAGGCGATTAGGAGATAAGAATTGCAATTTGGTGACTCCTGCAGTATCCGTGAGGTTTGGCAACTACTGTACTGTAGAAAATACGTTTTTATTGCATAAAATAATTAAAAACAAATACACACATCATTTATAACTGTGTAACAATAGGGTATTATACTGAAAAATGTAAGCACAATTGTGACTTGAACACAGTAATGTTTAGTGCATAAAAAGTACTGTACAGTATGCAGCTTAGACAAATCACATTTCTTCATATTGGTGCTTATTAGAATTCATGTTACTCTAAAACAGCAAAAGTACTGTATACAGTAGAGATGAGCGCCTGAAATTTTTCGGGTTTTGTGTTTTGGTTTTGGGTTCGGTTCCGCGGCCATGTTTTGGGTTCGAACGCGTTTTGGCAAAACCTCACCGAATTTTTTTTGTCGGATTCGGGTGTGTTTTGGATTCGGGTGTTTTTTTCCAAAAACACTAAAAAACAGCTTAAATCATAGAATTTGGGGGTCATTTTGATCCCAAAGTATTATTAACCTCAAAAACCATAATTTACACTCATTTTCAGTCTATTCTGAATACCTCACACCTCACAATATTATTTTTAGTCCTAAAATTTGCACCGAGGTCGCTGTGTGAGTAAGATAAGCGACCCTAGTGGCCGACACAAACACCGGGCCCATCTAGGAGTGGCACTGCAGTGTCACGCAGGATGTCCCTTCCAAAAAACCCTCCCCAAACAGCACATGACGCAAAGAAAAAAAGAGGCGCAATGAGGTAGCTGTGTGAGTAAGATTAGCGACCCTAGTGGCCGACACAAACACCGGGCCCATCTAGGAGTGGCACTGCAGTGTCACGCAGGATGTCCCTTCCAAAAAACCCTCCCCAAACAGCACATGACGCAAAGAAAAAAAGAGGCGCAATGAGGTAGCTGTGTGATTAAGATTAGCGACCCTAGTGGCCGACACAAACACCGGGCCCATCTAGGAGTGGCACTGCAGTGTCACGCAGGATGTCCCTTCCAAAAAACCCTCCCCAAACAGCACATGACGCAAAGAAAAAAAGAGGCGCAATGAGGTAGCTGTGTGAGTAAGATTAGCGACCCTAGTGGCCGACACAAACACCGGGCCCATCTAGGAGTGGCACTGCAGTGTCACGCAGGATGTCCCTTCCAAAAAACCCTCCCCAAACAGCACATGACGCAAAGAAAAAAAGAGGCGCAATGAGGTAGCTGTGTGAGTAAGATTAGCGACCCTAGTGGCCGACACAAACACCGGGCCCATCTAGGAGTGGCACTGCAGTGTCACGCAGGATGTCCCTTCCAAAAAACCCTCCCCAAACAGCACATGACGCAAAGAAAAAAAGAGGCGCAATGAGGTAGCTGACTGTGTGAGTAAGATTAGCGACCCTAGTGGCCGACACAAACACCGGGCCCATCTAGGAGTGGCACTGCAGTGTCACGCAGGATGTCCCTTCCAAAAAACCCTCCCCAAACAGCACATGACGCAAAGAAAAAAAGAGGCGCAATGAGGTAGCTGACTGTGTGAGTAAGATTAGCGACCCTAGTGGCCGACACAAACACCGGGCCCATCTAGGAGTGGCACTGCAGTGTCACGCAGGATGTCCCTTCCAAAAAACCCTCCCCAAACAGCACATGACACAAAGAAAAAAAGAGGCGCAATGAGGTAGCTGACTGTGTGAGTAAGATTAGCGACCCTAGTGGCCGACACAAACACCGGGCCCATCTAGGAGTGGCACTGCAGTGTCACGCAGGATGTCCCTTCCAAAAAACCCTCCCCAATCAGCACATGATGCAAAGAAAAAGAAAAGAAAAAAGAGGTGCAAGATGGAATTGTCCTTGGGCCCTCCCACCCACCCTTATGTTGTATAAACAAAACAGGACATGCACACTTTAACCAACCCATCATTTCAGTGACAGGGTCTGCCACACGACTGTGACTGATATGACGGGTTGGTTTGGACCCCCCCCAAAAAAGAAGCAATTAATCTCTCCTTGCACAAACTGGCTCTACAGAGGCAAGATGTCCACCTCATCTTCACCCTCCGATATATCACCGTGTACATCCCCCTCCTCACAGATTATCAATTCGTCCCCACTGGAATCCACCATCTCAGCTCCCTGTGTACTTTGTGGAGGCAATTGCTGCTGGTCAATGTCTCCGCGGAGGAATTGATTATAATTCATTTTAATGAACATCATCTTCTCCACATTTTCTGGATGTAACCTCGTACGCCGATTGCTGACAAGGTGAGCGGCGGCACTAAACACTCTTTCGGAGTACACACTTGTGGGAGGGCAACTTAGGTAGAATAAAGCCAGTTTGTGCAAGGGCCTCCAAATTGCCTCTTTTTCCTGCCAGTATAAGTACGGACTGTGTGACGTGCCTACTTGGATGCGGTCACTCATATAATCCTCCAGTATTCTATCAATGTTGAGAGAATCATATGCAGTGACAGTAGACGACATGTCCGTAATCGTTGTCAGGTCCTTCAGTCCGGACCAGATGTCAGCATCAGCAGTCGCTCCAGACTGCCCTGCATCACCGCCAGCGGGTGGGCTCGGAATTCTGAGCCTTTTCCTCGCACCCCCAGTTGCGGGAGAATGTGAAGGAGGAGATGTTGACAGGTCGCGTTCCGCTTGACTTGACAATTTTGTCACCAGCAGGTCTTTCAACCCCAGCAGACCTGTGTCTGCCGGAAAGAGAGATCCAAGGTAGGCTTTAAATCTAGGATCGAGCACGGTGGCCAAAATGTAGTGCTCTGATTTCAACAGATTGACCACCCGTGAATCCTTGTTAAGCGAATTAAGGGCTGCATCCACAAGTCCCACATGCCTAGCGGAATCGCTCCCTTTTAGCTCCTCCTTCAATGCCTCCAGCTTCTTCTGCAAAAGCCTGATGAGGGGAATGACCTGACTCAGGCTGGCAGTGTCTGAACTGACTTCACGTGTGGCAAGTTCAAAGGGCATCAGAACCTTGCACAACGTTGAAATCATTCTCCACTGCACTTGAGACAGGTGCATTCCACCTACTATATCGTGCTCAATTGTATAGGCTTGAATGGCCTTTTGCTGCTCCTCCAACCTCTGAAGCATATAGAGGGTTGAATTCCACCTCGTTACCACTTCTTGCTTCAGATGATGGCAGGGCAGGTTCAGTAGTTTTTGGTGGTGCTCCAGTCTTCTGTACGTGGTGCCTGTACGCCGAAAGTGTCCCGCAATTTTTCTGGCCACCGACAGCATCTCTTGCACGCCCCTGTCGTTTTTAAAAAAATTCTGCACCACCAAATTCAAGGTATGTGCAAAACATGGGACGTGCTGGAATTTGCCCATATTTAATGCACACACAATATTGCTGGCGTTGTCCGATGCAACAAATCCACAGGAGAGTCCAATTGGGGTAAGCCATTCCGCGATGATCTTCCTCAGTTGCCGTAAGAGGTTTTCAGCTGTGTGCGTATTCTGGAAAGCGGTGATACAAAGCGTAGCCTGCCTAGGAAAGAGTTGGCGTTTGCGAGATGCTGCTACTGGTGCCGCCGCTGCTGTTCTTGCGGCGGGAGTCCATACATCTACCCAGTGGGCTGTCACAGTCATATAGTCCTGACCCTGCCCTGCTCCACTTGTCCACATGTCCGTGGTTAAGTGGACATTGGGTACAACTGCATTTTTTAGGACACTGGTGAGTCTTTTTCTGACGTCCGTGTACATTCTCGGTATCGCCTGCCTAGAGAAGTGGAACCTAGATGGTATTTGGTAACGGGGGCACACTGCCTCAAGAAATTGTCTAGTTCCCTGTGAACTAACGGCGGATACCGGACGCACGTCTAACACCAACATAGTTGTCAAGGACTCAGTTATCTGCTTTGCAGTAGGATGACTGCTGTGATATTTCATCTTCCTCGCAAAGGACTGTTGAACAGTCAATTGCTTACTGGAAGTAGTACAAGTGGGCTTACGACTTCCCCTCTGGGATGACCATCGACTCCCAGCGGCAACAACAGCAGCGCCAGCAGCAGTAGGCGTTACACGCAAGGATGCATCGGAGGAATCCCAGGCAGGAGAGGACTCGTCAGAATTGCCAGTGACATGGCCTGCAGGACTATTGGCATTCCTGGGGAAGGAGGAAATTGACACTGAGGGAGTTGGTGGGGTGGTTTGCGTGAGCTTGGTTACAAGAGGAAGGGATTTACTGGTCAGTGGACTGCTTCCGCTGTCACCCAAAGTTTTTGAACTTGTCACTGACTTATTATGAATGCGCTGCAGGTGACGTATAAGGGAGGATGTTCCGAGGTGGTTAACGTCCTTACCCCTACTTATTACAGCTTGACAAAGGGAACACACGGCTTGACACCTGTTGTCCGCATTTCTGGTGAAATACCTCCACACCGAAGAGCTGATTTTTTTGGTATTTTCACCTGGCATGTCAACGGCCATATTCCTCCCACGGACAACAGGTGTCTCCCCGGGTGCCTGACTTAAACAAACCACCTCACCATCAGAATCCTCCTGGTCAATTTCCTCCCCAGCGCCAGCAACACCCATATCCTCCTCATCCTGGTGTACTTCAACACTGACATCTTCAATCTGACTATCAGGAACTGGACTGCGGGTGCTCCTTCCAGCACTTGCAGGGGGCGTGCAAATGGTGGAAGGCGCATGCTCTTCACGTCCAGTGTTGGGAAGGTCAGGCATCGCAACCGACACAATTGGACTCTCCTTGTGGATTTGGGATTTCAAAGAACGCACAGTTCTTTGCGGTGCTTTTGCCAGCTTGAGTCTTTTCAGTTTTCTAGCGAGAGGCTGAGTGCTTCCATCCTCATGTGAAGCTGAACCACTAGCCATGAACATAGGCCAGGGCCTCAGCCGTTCCTTGCCACTCCGTGTGGTAAATGGCATATTGGCAAGTTTACGCTTCTCCTCCGACAATTTTATTTTAGGTTTTGGAGTCCTTTTTTTACTGATATTTGGTGTTTTGGTTTTGACATGCTCTGTACTATGCCATTGGGCATCGGCCTTGGCAGACGACATTGCTGGCATTTCATCGTCTCGGCCATGACTAGTGGCAGCAGCTTCAGCACGAGGTGGAAGTGGATCTTGATCTTTCCCTAATTTTGGAACCTCAACATTTTTGTTCTCCATATTTTAATAGGCACAACTAAAAGGCACCTCAGGTAAACAATGGAGATGGATGGATTGGATACTAGTATACAATTATGGACGGGCTGCCGAGTGCCGACACAGAGGTAGCCACAGCCGTGAACTACCGCACTGTACTGTGTCTGCTGCTAATATATAGACTGGTTGATAAAGAGATAGTATACTCGTAACTAGTATGTATGTATAAAGAAAGAAAAAAAAACCACGGTTAGGTGGTATATACAATTATGGACGGGCTGCCGAGTGCCGACACAGAGGTAGCCACAGCCGTGAACTACCGCACTGTACTGTGTCTGCTGCTAATATATAGACTGGTTGATAAAGAGATAGTATACTCGTAACTAGTATGTATGTATAAAGAAAGAAAAAAAACCACGGTTAGGTGGTATATACAATTATGGACGGGCTGCCGAGTGCCGACACAGAGGTAGCCACAGCCGTGAACTACCGCACTGTACTGTGTCTGCTGCTAATATATAGACTGGTTGATAAAGAGATAGTATACTCGTAACTAGTATGTATGTATAAAGAAAGAAAAAAAAACCACGGTTAGGTGGTATATACAATTATGGACGGGCTGCCGAGTGCCGACACAGAGGTAGCCACAGCCGTGAACTACCGCACTGTACTGTGTCTGCTGCTAATATATAGACTGGTTGATAAAGAGATAGTATACTCGTAACTAGTATGTATGTATAAAGAAAGAAAAAAAAAACACGGTTAGGTGGTATATACAATTATGGACGGGCTGCCGAGTGCCGACACAGAGGTAGCCACAGCCGTGAACTACCGCACTGTACTGTGTCTGCTGCTAATATATAGACTGGTTGATAAAGAGATAGTATACTCGTAACTAGTATGTATGTATAAAGAAAGAAAAAAAAACCACGGTTAGGTGGTATATACAATTATGGACGGGCTGCCGAGTGCCGACACAGAGGTAGCCACAGCCGTGAACTACCGCACTGTACTGTGTCTGCTGCTAATATAGACTGGTTGATAAAGAGATAGTATACTACTAATATTATATACTGGTGGTCAGGTCACTGGTCACTAGTCACACTGGCAGTGGCACTCCTGCAGCAAAAGTGTGCACTGTTTAATTTTAATATAATATTATGTACTCCTGGCTCCTGCTATAACCTATAACTGGCACTGCAGTAGTGCTCCCCAGTCTCCCCCACAATTATAAGCTGTGTGAGCTGAGCAGTCAGACAGATATATAATATATATAGATGATGCAGCACACTGGCCTGAGCCTGAGCAGTGCACACAGATATGGTATGTGACTGACTGAGTCACTGTGTGTATCGCTTTTTTCAGGCAGAGAACGGATATATTAAATAAACTGCACTGTGTGTCTGGTGGTCACTCACTATATAATATATTATGTACTCCTGGCTCCTGCTATAACCTATAACTGGCACTGTAGTAGTGCTCCCCAGTCTCCCCCACAATTATAAGCTGTGTGAGCTGAGCAGTCAGACAGATATATATAATATTATATATAGATAATAGATGATGCAGCACACTGGCCTGAGCCTGAGCAGTGCACACAGATATGGTATGTGACTGAGTCACTGTGTGCTGTGTATCGCTTTTTTCAGGCAGAGAACGGATTATATTATGTACTCCTGGCTCCTGCTATAACCTATAACTGGCACTGCAGTAGTGCTCCCCAGTCTCCCCCACAATTATAAGCTGTGTGAGCTGAGCATTCAGACAGATATATATAATATTATATATAGATAATAGATGATGCAGCACACTGGCCTGAGCCTGAGCAGTGCACACAGATATGGTATGTGACTGAGTCACTGTGTGCTGTGTATCGCTTTTTTCAGGCAGAGAACGGATTATAAATAAAAGTGGTGGTCACTGGTCACTATCAGCAAAACTCTGCACTGTACACTACTGAGTACTCCTAATGCTCCCCAAAATTAGTAAATCAAGTGTCTCTCTAATCTATTCTAATTCTAAACGGAGAGGACCAGCCACGTCCTCTCCCTATCAATCTCAATGCACGTGTGAAAATGGCGGCGACGCGCGGCTCCTTATATAGAATCCGAGTCTCGCGATAGAATCCGAGCCTCGCGAGAATCCGACAGCGTCATGATGACGTTCGGGCGCGCTCGGGTTAACCGAGCAAGGCGGGAAGATCCGAGTCGCTCGGACCCGTGAAAAAAAACATGAAGTTCTGGCGGGTTCGGATTCAGAGAAACCGAACCCGCTCATCTCTAGTATACAGTACCAGTGCTGTATGAGAAACTAATGTCCAAGATTCTTGAGGGTGCATAGCCTCTCTGAGTTTGGGGGCTGGTACTATCATACTCCTTTGTTCCTGATGTTGCCAGACCTGGCTGCTGTGTCCACCAGTGACTGAAATCACAATACATGTCGGCCAAGTTGTGACATCATGCATGACACATTGGTACAGTCAGGGGGAGATAGGACATAGGCGTCACCAGGAAGAATCCTGGTAGGCCGATGTGTCGATGTGTCTGTGTGGCCTGTTTAGGTTTTGTCATGTGGCTCCAGCCCACAGATGACAGGCGGCCCACCCACCACACTTATTACACTGCATTGTCCCGATTCATGGCTTCACGGTACGTTATACTATACCTCTTGTGCTGCCCATGTTGAGACACTTCTAGACAATAGTACAGGGCCAATTTTAGTTCCCAATCTGCCCCTCTTACCCTGGGGAGAAACTTGCCACCCCTTGCGCTCAGTGTTGGACTGGGGCATGAAGGGGGAATGCAGTGGTAGGGGCCCATGCATAAGGGTGTGGCCAGCCACCACATTGGGTTGCCTAACCATTAGAGACTGCATGGGCTGGGGCCCTTGATATATATACAGTCAATATTGCCAGTGCATGCATGATAACACAGCAGATTAATAACAGCAATGAATGATAGAAAATACACCAAAGTACTGTGCATTATAATGGAACATACTGTATGCATAATTTATAATTCAAGTGCGCAGTCTGGAACCTCTTCCCTAGAGGAGGAGGTGGGGTCCCACCAGGTAGTAGGGCCAGTCTGACCCTGCTTGCACTCCCCAGTATCCAGACCTGAACATGGCACAGCAGAAGAGGCCAGCGCAGGCCACAAGAATCCTGCCCAGCACAGAGGCTGCCATGTCCTGTAGCTGCCTGTAACAGAGCTGGACCCGGAAGAGTGGGGACACACTCCTGTCATTGGAACTGACCACTTTGAAATAGACTCATACAGTAGTAACATACTGTACTGTTTCTAATGAACATAATGGTCCACCTAGGGTGGTCAATCCCGTAATCGGCGGAATCCTGACCTAACATTGTCTGGAATTCAATCCCGGGATTTGCCAGTCACCTAATTTTTTATATGCTGGCCAGTTTTGAATGTCCTCGGGAGGCTGAGATGTTGCCCGGCTCCCCCTGCTCCCCTCCCCCTGGCTCCAGCTGGGCGCACTGCGCAACGTGACAAGAAGTCAGAGGTGATGCTGTGCAGCCAGCCACCCGCTGGACCTCACCGCTGCCCTGCACGTCCGGGCCACCGGATCTCACAGGAAGTGTCCCACCCTCCCTCCCGCCCAGATTGCGGTGAGTTATCCGGGCTGATCAGGGCAGGGGGGTGGGACACATTGAAAATACTGTATAAATCACAAGGTACAGTACTGTACTGTACTTGACAATACTTATAAGCTTGGCAGCGCCTTTGCAGCCTTCTCTGGCATCGTTCTGCCAGCCCTGTAAAAAAAATATACGGTATACAGTGTAATGGCAGCATACTGTACAGCCAATGAAATTCAACATTGACAGCATCTTTATTACATCACAATCAATGGAATTGTTCATTCTAGTACCCGGCGCCTAATCACTCAGGCGGGCATAGTGTACTGTACTGTCTTAAAAACTTAATGGCCGATTTTTTAAATGTGACATACAGTACACTTACAGTATCGCTACGGTACAGTAGTACACAGATTACATTAGGTCCAGGGTATTAGACAGAACACTACCTTTATAGACATTGTAACACACATTAGCATTGCCCTTATAAACATTATGACACACATCAACATGCGGCCCTCCCACCCTTAACCATCTCAGTACTGTTCATTACAGTATAAATTGATTTCATGACAGATGATGCAGCACTCACCTGAATTCATCTTATTCATGTCACGTCACAGTAGTGCAGTTTTTTCACATCACGTCACAGTACTGCCCTTGATTAACGTTACTGTACGTCACTGTAGTGCAGTAGTACTATATATTCACATTACGCCACAGTCATGGACCTTATAATACATTATGCAAGAGTAATGCACCTTATAACACATTAGGCCACAGTAATTTTCCCTTAGAATAAATTCTGCCACAGTAATGCCCTTAGAATACTACTGTATCTGAAACACAAATCTCCATTAGAATTAGAGATGAGCGGGTTCGGTTTCTCTGAATCCGAACCCGCCAGAACTTCATGGTTTTTTTCACGGGTCCGAGCGACTCGGATCTTCCCGCCTTGCTCGGTTAACCCGAGCGAGCCCGAACGTCATCATGACGCTGTCGGATTCTCGCGAGGCTCGGATTCTATCGCGAGACTCGGATTCTATATAAGGAGCCGCGCGTCGCCGCCATTTTCACACGTGCATTGAGATTGATAGGGAGAGGACGTGGCTGGCGTCCTCTCCGTTTAGAATAGATTAGAGAGACACTTGATTTACTAATTTTGGGGAGCATTAGGAGTACTCAGTACAGTGCAGAGTTTTGCTGATAGTGACCACCAGTTTTATTTATAATCCGTTCTCTGCCTGAAAAAAGCGATACACAGCACACAGTGACTCAGTCACATACCATATCTGTGTGCACTGCTCAGGCTCAGGCCAGTGTGCTGCATCATCTATTATCTATATATAATATTATATATATCTGTCTGACTGCTCAGCTCACACAGCTTATAATTGTGGGGGAGACTGGGGAGCACTACTGCAGTGCCAGTTATAGGTTATAGCAGGAGCCAGGAGTACATAATATATTATATAGTGAGTGACCACCAGACACACAGTGCAGTTTATTTAATATATCCGTTCTCTGCCTGAAAAAAGCGATACACACAGTGACTCAGTCAGTCACATACCATATCTGTGTGCACTGCTCAGGCTCAGGCCAGTGTGCTGCATCATCTATATATATTATATATCTGTCTGACTGCTCAGCTCACACAGCTTATAATTGTGGGGGAGACTGGGGAGCACTACTGCAGTGCCAGTTATAGGTTATAGCAGGAGCCAGGAGTACATAATATTATATTAAAATTAAACAGTGCACACTTTTGCTGCAGGAGTGCCACTGCCAGTGTGACTAGTGACCAGTGACCTGACCACCAGTATATATAATATTAGTAGTATACTATCTCTTTATCAACCAGTCTATATTAGCAGCAGACACAGTACAGTGCGGTAGTTCACGGCTGTGGCTACCTCTGTGTCGGCACTCGGCAGCCCGTCCATAATTGTATATACCACCTAACCGTGTTTTTTTTTTCTTTCTTTATACATACATACTAGTTACGAGTATACTATCTCTTTATCAACCAGTCTATATTAGCAGCAGACACAGTACAGTGCGGTAGTTCACGGCTGTGGCTACCTCTGTGTCGGCACTCGGCAGCCCGTCCATAATTGTATATACCACCTAACCGTGGTTTTTTTTTCTTTCTTTATACATACATACTAGTTACGAGTATACTATCTCTTTATCAACCAGTCTATATATTAGCAGCAGACACAGTACAGTGCGGTAGTTCACGGCTGTGGCTACCTCTGTGTCGGCACTCGGCAGCCCGTCCATAATTGTATATACCACCTAACCGTGGTTTTTTTTTCTTTCTTTATACATACATACTAGTTACGAGTATACTATCTCTTTATCAACCAGTCTATATATTAGCAGCAGACACAGTACAGTGCGGTAGTTCACGGCTGTGGCTACCTCTGTGTCGGCACTCGGCAGCCCGTCCATAATTGTATATACCACCTAACCGTGGTTTTTTTTTTCTTTCTTTATACATACATACTAGTTACGAGTATACTATCTCTTTATCAACCAGTCTATATATTAGCAGCAGACACAGTACAGTGCGGTAGTTCACGGCTGTGGCTACCTCTGTGTCGGCACTCGGCAGCCCGTCCATAATTGTATATACCACCTAACCGTGGTTTTTTTTTCTTTCTTTATACATACATACTAGTTACGAGTATACTATCTCTTTATCAACCAGTCTATATATTAGCAGCAGACACAGTACAGTGCGGTAGTTCACGGCTGTGGCTACCTCTGTGTCGGCACTCGGCAGCCCGTCCATAATTGTATATACCACCTAACCGTGGTTTTTTTTTCTTTCTTTATACATACATACTAGTTACGAGTATACTATCTCTTTATCAACCAGTCTATATATTAGCAGCAGACACAGTACAGTGCGGTAGTTCACGGCTGTGGCTACCTCTGTGTCGGCACTCGGCAGCCCGTCCATAATTGTATATACCACCTAACCGTGGTTTTTTTTTCTTTCTTTATACATACATACTAGTTACGAGTATACTATCTCTTTATCAACCAGTCTATATATTAGCAGCAGACACAGTACAGTGCGGTAGTTCACGGCTGTGGCTACCTCTGTGTCGGCACTCGGCAGCCCGTCCATAATTGTATATACCACCTAACCGTGGTTTTTTTTTCTTTCTTTATACATACATACTAGTTACGAGTATACTATCTCTTTATCAACCAGTCTATATATTAGCAGCAGACACAGTACAGTGCGGTAGTTCACGGCTGTGGCTACCTCTGTGTCGGCACTCGGCAGCCCGTCCATAATTGTATATACCACCTAACCGTGGTTTTTTTTTCTTTCTTTATACATACATACTAGTTACGAGTATACTATCTCTTTATCAACCAGTCTATATATTAGCAGCAGACACAGTACAGTGCGGTAGTTCACGGCTGTGGCTACCTCTGTGTCGGCACTCGGCAGCCCGTCCATAATTGTATATACCACCTAACCGTGGTTTTTTTTTCTTTCTTTATACATACATACTAGTTACGAGTATACTATCTCTTTATCAACCAGTCTATATTAGCAGCAGACACAGTACAGTGCGGTAGTTCATGGCTGTGGCTACCTCTGTGTCGGCACTCGGCAGCCCGTCCATAATTGTATATACCACCTAACCGTGGTTTTTCTTTCTTTCTTTATACATACTAGTTACGAGTATACTATCTCTTTATCAACCAGTCTATATATTAGCAGCAGACACAGTACAGTGCGGTAGTTCACGGCTGTGGCTACCTCTGTGTCGGCACTCGGCAGCCCGTCCATAATTGTATATACCACCTAACCGTGGTTTTTTTTTCTTTCTTTATACATACATACTAGTTACGAGTATACTATCTCTTTATCAACCAGTCTATATATTAGCAGCAGACACAGTACAGTGCGGTAGTTCACGGCTGTGGCTACCTCTGTGTCGGCACTCGGCAGCCTGTCCATAATTGTATACTAGTATCCAATCCATCCATCTCCATTGTTTACCTGAGGTGCCTTTTAGTTGTGCCTATTAAAATATGGAGAACAAAAATGTTGAGGTTCCAAAATTAGGGAAAGATCAAGATCCACTTCCACCTCGTGCTGAAGCTGCTGCCACTAGTCATGGCCGAGACGATGAAATGCCAGCAACGTCGTCTGCCAAGGCCGATGCCCAATGTCATAGTACAGAGCATGTCAAATCCAAAACACCAAATATCAGTAAAAAAAGGACTCCAAAACCTAAAATAAAATTGTCGGAGGAGAAGCGTAAACTTGCCAATATGCCATTTACCACACGGAGTGGCAAGGAACGGCTGAGGCCCTGGCCTATGTTCATGGCTAGTGGTTCAGCTTCACATGAGGATGGAAGCACTCAGCCTCTCGCTAGAAAAATGAAAAGACTCAAGCTGGCAAAAGCAGCACAGCAAAGAACTGTGCATTCTTCGAAATCCCAAATCCACAAGGAGAGTCCAATTGTGTCGGTTGCGATGCCTGACCTTCCCAACACTGGACGTGAAGAGCATGTGCCTTCCACCATTTGCACGCCCCCTGCAAGTGCTGGAAGGAGCACCCGCAGTCCAGTTCCTGATAGTCAGATTGAAGATGTCAGTGTTGAAGTACACCAGGATGAGGAGGATATGGGTGTTGCTGGCGCTGGGGAGGAAATTGACCAGGAGGATTCTGATGGTGAGGTGGTTTGTTTAAGTCAGGCACCCGGGGAGACACCTGTTGTCCGTGGGAGGAATATGGCCGTTGACATGCCAGGTGAAAATACCAAAAAAATCAGCTCTTCGGTGTGGAGGTATTTCACCAGAAATGCGGACAACAGGTGTCAAGCCGTGTGTTCCCTTTGTCAAGCTGTAATAAGTAGGGGTAAGGACGTTAACCACCTCGGAACATCCTCCCTTATACGTCACCTGCAGCGCATTCATAATAAGTCAGTGACAAGTTCAAAAACTTTGGGTGACAGCGGAAGCAGTCCACTGACCAGTAAATCCCTTCCTCTTGTAACCAAGCTCACGCAAACCACCCCACCAACTCCCTCAGTGTCAATTTCCTCCTTCCCCAGGAATGCCAATAGTCCTGCAGGCCATGTCACTGGCAATTCTGACGAGTCCTCTCCTGCCTGGGATTCCTCCGATGCATCCTTGCGTGTAACGCCTACTGCTGCTGGCGCTGCTGTTGTTGCCGCTGGGAGTCGATGGTCATCCCAGAGGGGAAGTCGTAAGCCCACTTGTACTACTTCCAGTTAGCAATTGACTGTTCAACAGTCCTTTGCGAGGAAGATGAAATATCACAGCAGTCATCCTACTGCAAAGCGGATAACTGAGTCCTTGACAACTATGTTGGTGTTAGACGTGCGTCCGGTATCCGCCGTTAGTTCACAGGGAACTAGACAATTTATTGAGGCAGTGTGCCCCCGTTACCAAATACCATCTAGGTTCCACTTCTCTAGGCAGGCGATACCGAGAATGTACACGGACGTCAGAAAAAGACTCACCAGTGTCCTAAAAAATGCAGTTGTACCCAATGTCCACTTAACCACGGACATGTGGACAAGTGGAGCAGGGCAGGGTCAGGACTATATGACTGTGACAGCCCACTGGGTAGATGTATGGACTCCCGCCGCAAGAACAGCAGCGGCGGCACCAGTAGCAGCATCTCGCAAACGCCAACTCTTTCCTAGGCAGGCTACGCTTTGTATCACCGCTTTCCAGAATACGCACACAGCTGAAAACCTCTTACGGCAACTGAGGAAGATCATCGCGGAATGGCTTACCCCAATTGGACTCTCCTGTGGATTTGTGGCATCGGACAACGCCAGCAATATTGTGTGTGCATTAAATATGGGCAAATTCCAGCACGTCCCATGTTTTGCACATACCTTGAATTTGGTGGTGCAGAATTTTTTTAAAAACGACAGGGGCGTGCAAGAGATGCTGTCGGTGGCCAGAAAAATTGCGGGACACTTTCGGCGTACAGGCACCACGTACAGAAGACTGGAGCACCACCAAAAACTACTGAACCTGCCCTGCCATCATCTGAAGCAAGAAGTGGTAACGAGGTGGAATTCAACCCTCTATATGCTTCAGAGGTTGGAGGAGCAGCAAAAGGCCATTCAAGCCTATACAATTGAGCACGATATAGTAGGTGGAATGCACCTGTCTCAAGTGCAGTGGAGAATGATTTCAACGTTGTGCAAGGTTCTGATGCCCTTTGAACTTGCCACACGTGAAGTCAGTTCAGACACTGCCAGCCTGAGTCAGGTCATTCCCCTCATCAGGCTTTTGCAGAAGAAGCTGGAGGCATTGAAGAAGGAGCTAAAAGGGAGCGATTCCGCTAGGCATGTGGGACTTGTGGATGCAGCCCTTAATTCGCTTAACAAGGATTCACGGGTGGTCAATCTGTTGAAATCAGAGCACTACATTTTGGCCACCGTGCTCGATCCTAGATTTAAAGCCTACCTTGGATCTCTCTTTCCGGCAGACACAGGTCTGCTGGGGTTGAAAGACCTGCTGGTGACAAAATTGTCAAGTCAAGCGGAACGCGACCTGTCAACATCTCCTCCTTCACATTCTCCCGCAACTGGGGGTGCGAGGAAAAGGCTCAGAATTCCGAGCCCACCCGCTGGCGGTGATGCAGGGCAGTCTGGAGCGACTGCTGATGCTGACATCTGGTCCGGACTGAAGGACCTGACAACGATTACGGACATGTCGTCTACTGTCACTGCATATGATTCTCTCAACATTGATAGAATGGTGGAGGATTATATGAGTGACCGCATCCAAGTAGGCACGTCACACAGTCCGTACTTATACTGGCAGGAAAAAGAGGCAATTTGGAGGCCCTTGCACAAACTGGCTTTATTCTACCTAAGTTGCCCTCCCACAAGTGTGTACTCCGAAAGAGTGTTTAGTGCCGCCGCTCACCTTGTCAGCAATCGGCGTACGAGGTTACATCCAGAAAATGTGGAGAAGATGATGTTCATTAAAATGAATTATAATCAATTCCTCCGCGGAGACATTGACCAGCAGCAATTGCCTCCACAAAGTACACAGGGAGCTGAGATGGTGGATTCCAGTGGGGACGAATTGATAATCTGTGAGGAGGGGGATGTACACGGTGATATATCGGAGGGTGAAGATGAGGTGGACATCTTGCCTCTGTAGAGCCAGTTTGTGCAAGGAGAGATTAATTGCTTCTTTTTTGGGGGGGGTCCAAACCAACCCGTCATATCAGTCACAGTCGTGTGGCAGACCCTGTCACTGAAATGATGGGTTGGTTAAAGTGTGCATGTCCTGTTTTGTTTATACAACATAAGGGTGGGTGGGAGGGCCCAAGGACAATTCCATCTTGCACCTCTTTTTTCTTTTCTTTTTCTTTGCATCATGTGCTGATTGGGGAGGGTTTTTTGGAAGGGACATCCTGCGTGACACTGCAGTGCCACTCCTAGATGGGCCCGGTGTTTGTGTCGGCCACTAGGGTCGCTAATCTTACTCACACAGTCAGCTACCTCATTGCGCCTCTTTTTTTCTTTGCGTCATGTGCTGTTTGGGGAGGGTTTTTTGGAAGGGACATCCTGCGTGACACTGCAGTGCCACTCCTAGATGGGCCCGGTGTTTGTGTCGGCCACTAGGGTCGCTAATCTTACTCACACAGCTACCTCATTGCGCCTCTTTTTTTCTTTGCGTCATGTGCTGTTTGGGGAGGGTTTTTTGGAAGGGACATCCTGCGTGACACTGCAGTGCCACTCCTAGATGGGCCCGGTGTTTGTGTCGGCCACTAGGGTCGCTTATCTTACTCACACAGCGACCTCGGTGCAAATTTTAGGACTAAAAATAATATTGTGAGGTGTGAGGTATTCAGAATAGACTGAAAATGAGTGTAAATTATGGTTTTTGAGGTTAATAATACTTTGGGATCAAAATGACCCCCAAATTCTATGATTTAAGCTGTTTTTTAGTGTTTTTTGAAAAAAACACCCGAATCCAAAACACACCCGAATCCGACAAAAAAAATTCGGTGAGGTTTTGCCAAAACGCGTTCGAACCCAAAACATGGCCGCGGAACCGAACCCAAAACCAAAACACAAAACCCGAAAAATTTCAGGCGCTCATCTCTAATTAGAATATACAGTAATCTGCCACAGTAATGCCCTTAGAATACTATTTGAAACACAAATCTCCCTTAGAATACAATCTGCCCCAGTAATGCCCATAGAATACAATCTGCCACAGTAATGCCCTTAGAATACTATCTGAAACACAAATATCCCTTAGAACACAATCTGTAACATGAATGTCCCTTAGAACACAGTGACCTCACCATTCAGCATCTGACTGTCATTCACAGTACAGTAAGGCAAACAGTAATGCTGCTACGGCTGTATTTCAGAAGGTAGACGTTAAAAAGATAGACAGTCATTTGGTCAACAACAAAAGGTCGACAGCAAAAGGTCGGCAGTCAAAAGGGTGACAGAAAAAGGATCAACATTTTGACCCTGTTGACCTTTTGACTCTGTTTACCTTTGCACACTGTTTACCATTTGACTATCGACACAGTCGACCTAATGAATATCAACCATTAGTGGACGACCTACTGTATTAAAGACCTTGTTAGTTTAAATCTACAGGTATGTATAGACCAGATACCTGCTGCTACAGCAGACTCTGTTTTATACAGTACCTGTAATTACAGTATCGTAAAGTACAGTAATCTATTGTACTTACAGTCCCTAATGTCCTGCAGGTGTCTGGGGGTCCTCCGGACAAGGTCACTCCACCTCCTCTGGAGTGACTGCACCATCTTTGCCTGGTTAAATTTCCAGAGGATTGCCTTGCTGGCACTCTGGTATACCCTAACCTTCTCCCATGCTGAAAAGTCTGTCTCGTCGGGCAGCCATTATTCAACACAAAAGAATACAGAAACTGATGTGATGCGTCCCACGCGTACGTCTCAGGCGTGCGTCCCATGTGCCCCTGGTTGTTCATCTTCGCCCGTGACACAGGACGTCAGTACAAGTTAACTTATTTATACTGTACAGTAATGTGTGCAACGGCAGACAGTTACAGTAGTTATGGAAACTGTTGTTTTCCTGTGCGTATAATCATATTCAAACTTCCCATTGATTTTGATTATGCTGTAATGGCTACAGGAGTTGGACACTCATACTCTACAATACAGTACAGAGTATCCCTAATGTCAATGGACCATAGTTTGTAACACATTCTATAACTGTGGCTGTAACATGATTTGCGTCTGTATACACTATCTGTATACATTGTCTGTGAAATGAGCAGTCTCCCAGGGGAGGAGGAATGGGAAAGGGGGAGGTGGTTCAAAGACACTGCAGATACTGTATTGTCTTTGAAAACAGTATTTAGCACCCACCTTCCCCCTTCCCCCTTCCCCTGGGAGACTGCTCATTTCTCAGAAAGGGAGGGAGGTCAGGTTACAATAAATTGACAACACAGTACTACAGTATACAGTATGTAAATGAAGAGCTGATAAGAAGTGCAGTCGCTTTGATAGAGACACGATCTCTTGTGTAAGTGGTAGCAGCAATCCCTTCTCATACAATACAGCACAGATTCTCTAACATCAATAAACTGCAGTATTGCTCGAACAGTTAGTTGCATCTGCATACACTATTTATATTTATTGATATGTCTACGGGACCTCATTGCTACTATTTTAGATAGCATAAGAAGACGCTCCTGCTGCTTTGTTCTGATATATGTAAAACCTGTGTGCACACTTCTATTGAATGTGAACTATAGATTAAAAGAAAAAAATGAATCAAGTGTCTGGCAAAAATAAACATGCATTCACACTTTGGGAATCAAACCCAGGACTCTAAGTATGGGAAGCTACAGACTTCACCACTTGGCTACAATGCCTCATGATATGTATGTAAGCTCATCAGTAAATGTAAGCAGTGATCCCTTCCCATTGTTATTTGATTATGGCGGGGCAACGGGACTTGGACCATAGTTTTAACATGTTTTATAGCTTTGGCTCTAACATGATTTGCGTCTGTATACACAATTTATATTAATTGCTCATTCTACTGGAATTATAAACTCACTGAACACTTACGTCATAAGAACCTTTGTTTTACACATTCGCTTGTGTATGTATACACTATTATAATTGATTGACTTATTGGTTGTAATTTTTTATTTATTTGGTGAATGAATGAATCATTTCTGCAGACCAGAGAATGAATAATTTCTGCAGAACATGGTATTTAGCCAACACCTCCCCCCACCCTCATCCCACTTCCCCCCTGGAAGCCTGCTAATTTAACAGACAAGGAGGGAGATCAGGTTACAATAAATTGGCAGGAGAATAACAGTCGGTAAGAGTAATTCTAGAAAGGCACTTGTAAATAAGGATAACATTCCATTAAAACAAACTGGCAAGGAAAATATTAAGCTAAAATGTATGCTTGCAAATGCAAGAAGCCTATCAGGTAAAATGGGGGAATTGGAATGGCTTGTATCAAAAAATCAATATGATATTATAGGTATTACCGAAACATGGTGGGGTATACACTTTTTAGGAGAGAGACTGGAGATAACATGGAATTGCTATGGGTTGTGATTGCAAGCAGGAGCATTGAAGCAAAAATACTAGTCATTGGCACGTGCTACAAACAACCGGATATTAGCGTACATGACTAGGAACAACTCTGGCAGCAAATTTAAATAGCTGCGGGAATGGGGGACATCCTAGTGATAGGGGATTTCAACTATCCTGATATAAAATGGAGAAACGATTTGTGTGTAAAAGCTAGGAGCAGCAGGTTTCTAAACACATTAAAGGATCAGTACTTGTCTCAATTAGTTGAGGACCCAACCAGAGGTAAACATATTCTGGTCCTTGTTATTACCAATAATGTGGACATTATATCAAACATTACAGTTTGGGAGACCTTGGGAAACAGTGACCACTATATGATCTCATTCGACATAAGTTTCAAAAAGCAAAGCTATAAGGGATCAACCAAAACATGAAACTTTAGGAAAGCTAACTTCAATAGGCTGAGGCCGGCACTAAACAACATTGAATGGGAAGTTTTGTTTCAGGGTAAGGACACTTCGGAAATGTGGGATGCTTTAAAAGGGTTGCTTGATAGCAAAATTCACAAATTCATTGCCATGGGCAATAAACGCAGGAGTACTAAACACAAACCAGTGTGGCTTAATGAGGAGGTCAAAAAAGAAATGGCTAATAAGAGGCGTGCTTTCAAAGCATTTAAATCACTTGGAGGGGAGGAGGTATTGCAGTATTACAAGGAATGCAATAAAAGATGCAAAAAGGTAATTAGAGCAGCTAAAATTGTAAAATTGTAAAATTGTAAATGAAAAGCAAATAGCTATAGAGAGTAAGCTAATCCTACAAAGTTTTATAAATACATAAATAGTAAAAGGTTAAAAAAGGAGAATATAGGTCCATTAAAAGATGAACTGGGAGCCTTGATAAACGATGACAAAATAAAAGCAGATATACTTAACAATTTTTTTTCATCAGTATTCACCAGGGAGGATCAGACGGTGACAGTAGTGCATAACGACAGAGACAATAAAGAGTCGTGGCTAGATACTTGTTTAAGTGAGGAATTAGTCCTGGAGAGACTAAGCAACATAAAGATGAATAAATCACCGGGTATCAGGTCTGTAGCTTTGTCTGTCCCCTGAGGGGGCACTAGTGGGTCAGTGTAGGTGTGGTAGAGGAAACGAGGAGGCTGAACAAAAGTGTGCATGATATTTATTAGCACACAGGGATAATACAGCGACTGAAAACAATGGTAAACTGATGGTTGAAAACAAATGATGATTGACTTGGAAGTCAGCAACAGCAGGAATGATATATGAATGGTAAACTGGTACAACTGATGACAAGGATAAATGGTAGTAACTTATTCCGATGAAATGAGTACTGAAAAGTCACTGATAACAAATGAGAAATGATGGTTGACTTGAAGGTTGATATAAACGGCAATGGTAAACAATGAAATCAGATGAAGCAAACAAAACTCCAGTGTATGATGAAGAGCAATAAAAAGCACACAGTCTCTGTGGAAGCACACGTTCATAAAGCCAAGCAAGGGCCAATCAGGAGACAGTTCAAACCAGCAAGTTGTTATATTAAGTGCTGAATGCAATGCACAATGCTGAATGCTGGTAATTATATGCACAGGCTGAGCAATGGAGAAACACTGCAAGTTGTTTAGTGGCTGACTGTGGCTGGAGTTCGTAGCAAGCTGAAAGACTGAGAATTGAAGATCAACGGCGGAGCAGAAACTGGGAAGTCGCTGGAAACAGGAACCAGGAGAACTTGTTTACTGAATATGACTCATCCGAGGCGATGAGACTGAGCCATGAACCTGAACTTATACCCCTTGCTCTGCAGTGATTGGTTGCTTGGCTCTGTGTGCAAACACATTGCAGGATTGGATGTCCAGGTAGGCTGAGCGCAGGTGTCATGACGGCGCCCATGCTGTACAGACGCCGGCACACAGCGGGGTACACACTGGATGAGATTCAGGGCTAATTAGCGACAATGGACATGATGCCCGCGGATAACGCATTCATGCAGCCGCGACTGGGGCTGTGACCTCCGGAGGCCTGCACACCAGCGCGCTGGTGAGATGCTGCTGAACGCCGATTCCTGACACCGGGCCCATATGGCTTTCACCTGAGGGTTATTATGGAGCTTAGGGCTCAGCTTGCAAAACCCTTATATTAGAGTTTCTATAGTTCAATTAGATCATGTATGGTACAGAGGGATTGGCGTATAGCTGAGGAAGCGCCATTATTTAAAAAGGTATCTAAAGGTTGATTGGGGATATGGACCCCCGATTTTGGAGATTGTTCTGTGGATGGATCGACGGCTCGTGACCCACGGCAGGCACTACATATTATTTTATTTTATTATGTTTTAGGTATTGTGTTTATATTTAGGGATTTTTAAGGTAACATGCCTTTGCTGGTGGATAACCACTGTTTGATCTATCCCTTTTTATCTTTAGTTTTCTCCACTTCGGCAATTTAACCACCCTGATTTCACTAGTTATATATACGTTCCCTTTCTTGGAATGTTTAAAGGTTTTATGTGAGGAAAAGTTTGAAAATATATTTTGATCTCTACCTGATATAATATGAGACTGAATAATCTTTGTCTTCCTGTCTTTCGACAGGATGACTTTATGTATATCCTGTTATACAATGCTAACTGTATATTCTATGTCTCGAAATGTTGCATCTCTATTCTGTATTGTGTGAAATCGTAATAAAAACAGTTTGGAAAAAAAAAAAAAGAAAAAAAAAAAAGGTATCTAAAAATCATCCTGGGAACTATCGACCAGTTAGTTTAACTTCTATGATGGGTAAAATATTGGAAGGAATTTTGAGGGATACCATAGAGCAGAGCTGGCCAAACCAGTCCTCGAGATCTACCAACAGTTCACATTTTTCAGACCACCTAGCTGGTGCACAGGTGTAGTCATTACTAATTAAGATGTGATGCATTCATTCCTAACTGACAATTCTACAGATCTCCAGGAGGCCTGGAAAACATGAACTGTTGGTAGATCTCGAGGACCGGTTTGGCCAGCCCTGGCATAGAGGATTATCTGCGGAATTCTAAGTGTATTAGCAATAGTCAGCATGGGTTTGTGAGGGACAGATCATGTCAAACTAACTTAATTAGCTTCTATGAGGAAGTGAGTGATAATCTCGACCAGGGTAAAGCAGTGGATGCGATGTTTTTAGATTTTGCAAAAGCCTTCGATACAGTACCTCACAAGAGACTGATCATCAAATTAAGAGAACTTGGACTAGGAAATACTATTTGTACATGGATAGGAAATTGGCTGGATAACAGGGTACAACGAGTAGTGGTTAATGGGATGTTCTCCAGCTGGGCACCAGTAGTCATCGGAATACCACAAGGGTCCGTAATTGGCCCGCTACTGTTCAATATATTTATTAATCTAGGAATAGGCCTGGAAAGCAGAGTGTCAATCTTTGCAGATGATACTAAACTATGTAAGGTAATTCATTCAGAAATCGATGTGGAGTCTTTACAGAATGACTTGTTTAAACTTGAAACTTGGGAGTCTAAATGGGGAATGAGATTCAATATTGAAAAATGCAAAGTTATGCACTTTGGGATTAGAAACAAACTTGCATCCTACACTCTAAATGGGGAATAGATAGGGGTAACTGTGGTGCAAAAAGATTTGGAGTTGCTTATAGATAATAGGCTTAATAACAGTACACAATGTCAAAATGCAACAAAGAAGGCAAGTAAAGTGCTTGCGTGCATAAAACGGGGTATGGAGTCAAGGGACGCGGATGTAATCCTGCCACTGTACAAATCATTGTTACTTCCGCATATGGAATATTGTGTTAAATTTTGGGCACCATATTATAAAAAAGATATCGGGGAGCTCGAAAGAGTTCAAAGGTGCACTCAGGGGTGTATCTAGGGGTCTGAGCGCCCTTGGCAAAGTAAGGAACTGGCGCCCCCCACCCAGGGACACAGAGGAGGGAGTTACAGATAGGCTGAGGTCAGGGACACGGAGGGAGAATTACAGGAGGGTGTGGGTAGGGACACTGAGGGCAGAGTCACAGGGAGGCTGAGGTCAGGAACACTGAGGGAGAATTACAGGCAGGGTTTGGGTATGGAAAATTAGAGGGATGGGCTACAGGGAGGGTGTGGTCAAGGACGCTGAGGGGCAGTTACAGGAGTGTGCGGGCAGGGACACTGAGGGGGGAGTCACAGGGAGGCTGAAGTCAGGAACATTGAGGGAGAATTACGGGGAGGGTGCGTTCAGGGACACTGAGGATGAATTGCGGTTAGGGTGTGGGTAGGGACACTGAAAGGGAATTATGGGGAGGGTACGAGCAGGGATTCTGAGTGGTAATTATGGGAAGGGTGCGGGCAGGGACACTGAGAGGGAATTACAGGAGTGTATGGGTAGGGTCACTGAGGGGGCAGTTGCATGGATGGTGCGGGCAGGGACACTGAGGGGCAATTACAAGGAGGGTGCAGGCAGGCACATCAAGGGAATATATGCACACATACATACAGTTAAAAACCCCTCTCTAGGTGTGATGGCACTACATGTCCCAGCAATCCAGTTGACAAGGTGTGCTGAGACTTGTAGTCTCAACACCTCTGGACAGGCAGTCACTGGTCTAGATACCTCTCCATACAGAGCTCTTTGTAAGCTGTGATCCAGACTGCCAGGATAGACCATGCAGTGCAGCTACGGTACCGCAGAAAATGTACAGGTATGCTCAGGGTGCACTGCTGACTGGTGCTGATTGTAGTGGCTGGTGTTTGGTAACAGACCACATGGGACCAATGAGAAGGGGAGCAGATGAGGAAGAGGAGGTGCCCCGCTCCCCGGCTATATTCACCATCTGTGACTATAGTCACAGAGAGTGTCAGAGTGCAATACGCTTCTGAGAGTCCGGCAGTGGATGAGCACTGCTAAGGAATGTACTCAGTGAGACCTACTATGTCATTCTACCCCCTGGCGCGGGTGGCACTGCTGTGTGGCGCCCCCTCTTGGCCGGCGCCCCTGGCAAGTGCCATCCTGGCCAATAGGAAGATACACCCCTGGGTGCACTACTAAACTGATTAAAGGGTTAGAGACACTCGAGTATGATGAAAGGCTTACTGGGTTAATTTTGTATTCCCTTGAAAAGAGAAGACATTATTAGTATCGTCAAATATGTAAAGGGTCAATATAAAGAGTTAGCAGGGGATTTGTTTATTAATAAAACTCTGTATAGGACACGTGGGCACTCACTGAGGCTAGAGGAGAGAAAATTCCTTACACAACGTAGGAAAGGGTTCTTCACCGTAAGGGCAAAAATAATTTGGAACTCCCTGCTGGAGAAGGTGATAATGGCGGACTCTTTAAATGCATTTAAAATGTATTGGACAGTTTTCTAGCTGAAAAAGGCATCCAAGGCTATAGCATTTAATATACTGACATTATGTATATGGGAGTGATACGAAAAATAGTTGTCAATAGGTACGAAACCATTATTTTGGTTGGTGCATTATAATGTGCACTGCTTAATACGGATACAGGTTGAACCCAATGGGCATTTTGCCTTTTTTCAACCTCACTAACTATGTAACCTGGACAACAACTGTATGTAAATGAAGATCAGACAGAGAACTGCAGTCGCTTTGATAGAGACACGATCTCTTGTGTAAATGGTAGCAGTGATCCCTTCTCATACAGTACAACACAGATTCTCTAACATCGATGAACTACAGTACTGTGTTGCTGGAACAGTTCATTATATTTATTGATACTGTAGTTGCGTCAGGATACACTTATTATATTTATTGATATGTCTACAGGACCTCATTGCCGCTGTGTATTTTAGATAGCGAATGATTCTCTACTTACTGCAGATTTACCCTGATTTATGTCAAACCTGTGTGCACACGTCTATTGAATGTGAAGCTATATTTCAGTAGTGGCCAACCCGTGACTCTTGAGCCGCATGCGGCTCTTTCCTCCTCTGCATGAGGCTTGGTCGGCTCCTGGCCACTGCTGCCCGACATATGTCCCCACAGTGCCGCTCACCCACTGCTCACTGCGCTGCTGTTGTGAGGGAAGGAGAGGGCAGCATGTGCCTCTCCTGGCCCCTCACTCTCTGGCAGCAGTGCCTATCTTCAATTCGGCTCTGGTCCATGAGCCAATCAGACCTCATGGACCGGCAGCTATATCTCCTGATTGGCTGCCGTATCGTGAGCATAATTGGCTCACGGGCCGGCACCAAATTGAAGATAGACACCGCCGCCGGAGAGTGAGGGGCAGGAGAGGTGCATGCAGCGCTTTCCTCCCCTCACAAGCACTGCACTGTGGGGACATGTGTATCTGGCACTGGGGTCATAGCTGGCATTGTGGGGACAGGTGTATCTGGCACTGGGGGCATATCTGGCACTGTGGGGGATATGTGTACCTGGCACTTTGGGGCATGTGTATCTGGCACTGGGGGCATGTGTGTCTGGCACTGTGGGGGCATATATGTATCTGGCACTGTGGGGACATATGTGTTTCTGGCACTGTGGAGGCACCCATTTTTGGGTGTTTTTATATGTACTGTATGTGGCACTGTACAACATGTCTAAAAACGAGGTTATGACACAAGGTCATACTCCTACAAACGTCATACCGAAAGGTATGCGCACAAAAATAGGGTGTGGCTTTGTGACAACTAGGCCACGCCCCCATTTTTGTGCCCACACCTAAGGCGCGCGCATGATAGTGGCTCTTACACTTGACTACAGATCTTTTCTGTCTTTTTGCCTCTGACTGGTTGGCCACCCCTGCTATATTACAATAGATAAAACAAAAAAATTAATAATTAAGTGTCATAAAAAACAAATATGAACTTGCGGATTTGAACCCGGGACAATAAACATGGGATGCGGAAGACTTCACCGCTTGTCCACGACGCTTCATGGAAGTTTATGACGTAACGGGACTTGGACACTCATATTGTACAAAACATACAGTATACTGTACATACTTTAATGTCAATGAACTACATTATTGCTTTAACACATTAGTTGCATCTGTATACCCTATTTGAATTTTTTATCTATTGCTTCGTCTATGGGACTTGGGTGCGCAGATGCAGTAACACAAGTGTTTTAACACATTCGTTTGCGTCTGTATAAACAATTTTTTTTATTGACTCTCTCCATCTAACCATTAGCCTGTGTGTACAGTATACAGTACTTGTCACTGACCATTTACCAGAGCTTGAAGATCAATCCACAGCTATTCGCTCTAAAGTACTGGCTTAGTGGAGCATTAGCCACCCAGTGGTGGAGATGTGTATTGCATGCTGAGTATGTAGTCATGCCTCAATGTGCCTGTCCGTGCATAACACAGCAACCTAAGCTATCGCCTAGGTGCGACTTAAACTCTGTTTAGGCGGAGAAATGCAAAGATAAAGGTGGCTCCATCTGTAGTTGGAGATTTAAAATACTGCCCTACTGTAAATCTAATAATAATGTACTATAAATTTATGAAACACCCCTTGATTACCTAGATCTACAAAGGTGATTTGTTTTTTTAGTACTTTGTAGGTAAAGAGTCATTTAAACTGGAGGACATGGGAAGCAAATCTAGAGATTTGCTACATTGTGCAGCAGTTGTTGAGTGATTACAGAAGATTAATCTTTGCGGCATATAACTTGTCTTGAAGCTTGGATAGATGAGTGAACTTTAGGTAGAATCGGACATTCATGTAGAGATACCAGAGATACAGTTAGTTACACAAGATAGCACAGAAGGGTGGAGTCAGGAGACGAGTGGTAGGTACTGGAGTTTAAATCAACACATTTTTTTCTGGTGTAGAGAGGAGCACTGAAAACAAAAAGAGCAGGTGGTACTGTAACTCTAGGTGCAGAATTGTGAGCACTGGTAACAGGATGAATCCAATGGAATGGAAATAGGTGAAACAATGAAAAGAAAATGTACTGTTGCTGGAGCACAGGAAGTAGGAACTGCTTCTGTCACTGGGGACCAGGAGTCCTATTAGTCTTGTTCTGGCAATAGATAGATGGCAGAGAGCAGTTTAAATAGGGATCTGTAGAACAGTTTTGTATATTGAAATGTAAAGCACGGATAGTGTAATGGTTAGTATTACTGCCTCACAGCACTGAGGTCTTGAGTTCGATTCCCACCATGGCCTAAACTGTGTGGAGTTTGTATATCCTCCTTGTGCTTGCGTGGTACTCCAGGTACTCCGGTTCCCTCCCACAATCCTAAAA
Source organism: Pseudophryne corroboree (assembly GCF_028390025.1). Classification (NCBI taxonomy): domain Eukaryota; kingdom Metazoa; phylum Chordata; class Amphibia; order Anura; family Myobatrachidae; genus Pseudophryne; species Pseudophryne corroboree. The sequence goes on along the minus strand of NC_086451.1, from coordinate 181,957,932 downwards.
TATACTGTTACTGTAGGTTAATTGGTGTTGGCGGAGTGTATTGAATTGCCTTGTACAGTAACGCAGGTTTATTCAGTGTGAACACAGGTGATACAGATGCAGTAATGATATAGGTAATTAGGCCTCTTATATCATACAAGGTAACTGCAGTGTAGTGGTACTTATCAGGAGTTGTCTTCGGTGGTGAGGGACACTGGACTGCACAGCCATGCAGTCTGACTCCCAAAAGATGCAGCGCCCAGCTCAGCAACAGCTCTGGAGCTGCGATACATGCAAGGAATACTGTAAGTCTTTGTAGCTGAGATCCGCTCCTGGTCTCAGCTCTGTACGCTTGCACACACTCCAAGACTCAGTCTCTCTAAGATGCAAGAGCAGGGGATTACATCACATAGCTCCACCTCCGAGTGACATTCAGCACTAGGGGATTAACACTAAGGGATGTGCCCATAGACTTCTATGTAGAAGGAGACAGGCACAGAGCACACCATATACTAACAATTCTCCTCGCTTAAGACTGTCTCTGGTCACATATTTAAAGAACATGACATTTTATTAAACAAATCAATGAAATCATTCCTGTAACCGAAAACATAATGTGAAATAAATAAATAAATAAATAAATAAATCAACATTAACCATATTCTAGTCCACATTCCATCAGGAATGCATGAAACACGAGTGATGACAGTCCTTTTGTCAACATGTTGGCAATATTTTCTTCACTTGCAACATATTCCACATTGACGAATTTGCTTTCCACCAACTCATGGATGAAATGATGTCTTATAGCAATTAGAGATGTGCACTTGAAATTTTTCGGGTTTTGTGTTTTGGTTTTGGGTTCGGTTCCGCGGCCGTGTTTTGGGTTCGACCGCGTTTTGGCAAAACCTCACCGAATTTTTTTTGTCGGATTCGGGTGTGTTTTGGATTTGGGTGTTTTTTTCAAAAAACCCTAAAAAACAGCTTAAATCATAGAATTTGGGGGTCATTTTGATCCCAAAGTATTATTAACCTCAAAAACCATAATTTCCACTCATTTTCAGTCTATTCTGAACACCTCACACCTCACAATATTATTTTTAGTCCTAAAATTTGCACAGAGGTCGCTGGATGACTAAGCTAAGCGACCCTAGTGGCCGACACAAACACCTGGCCCATCTAGGAGTGGCACTGCAGTGTCACGCAGGATGGCCCTTCCAAAAAACACTCCCCAAACAGCACATGACGCAAAGAAAAATGAAAGAAAAAAGAGGTGCAAGATGGAATTGTCCTTGGGCCCTCCCACCCACCCTTATGTTGTATAAACAGGACATGCACACTTTAACCAACCCATCATTTCAGTGACAGGGTCTGCCACACGACTGTGACTGAAATGACGGGTTGGTTTGGACCCCCACCGAAAAAGAAGCAATTAATCTCTCCTTGCACAAACTGGCTCTACAGAGGCAAGATGTCCACCTCATCATCATCCTCCGATATATCACCGTGTACATCCCGCTCCTCACAGATTATCAATTCGTCCCCACTGGAATCCACCATCTCAGCTCCCTGTGTACTTTGTGGAGGCAATTGCTGCTGGTCAATGTCTCCACAGAGGAATTGATTATAATTCATTTTAATGAACATCATCTTCTCCACATTTTCTGGAAGTAACCTCGTATGCCGATTGCTGACAAGGTGAGCGGCGGCACTAAACACTCTGTCGGAGTACACACTTGTGGGAGGGCAACTTAGGTAGAATAAAGCCAGTTTGTGCAAGGGCCTCCAAATTGCCTCTTTTTCCTGCCAGTATAAGTACGGACTGTCTGATGGATGCAGTCACTCATATAATCCTCCACCATTCTTTCAATGGGGAGAGAATCATATGCAGTGCCAGTAGACGACATGGCCGTAATCGTTGGCAGGTCCTTCAGTCCGGACCAGATGTCAGCATCAGCAGTCGCTCCAGACTGCCCTGCATCACCGCCAGCGGGTGGGCTCGGAATTCTGAGCCTTTTCCTCGCACCCCCAGTTGCGGGAGAATGTGAAGGAGGAGATGTTGACAGGTCACGTTCCGCTTGACTTGACAATTTTCTCACCAGCAGGTCTTTGAACCCCAGCAGACTTGTGTGTGCCGGAAAGAGAGATCCAAGGTAGGTTTTAAATCTAGGATCGAGCACGGTGGCCAAAATGTAGTGCTCTGATTTCAACAGATTGACCACCCGTGAATCCTTCCTTGTTAAGCGAATTAAGGGCTCCATCCACAAGTCCCACATGCCTAGCGGAATCGCTCTGTGTTAGTTCCTACTTCAATGTCTCCAGCTTCTTCTGCAAAAGCCTGATGAGGGGAATGACCTGACTCAGGCTGGCAGTGTCTGAACTGACTTCACGTGTGGCAAGTTCAAAGGGCAGCAGAACCTTGCACAACGTTGAAATCATTCTCCACTGCGCTTGAGACAGGTGCATTCCACCTCCTATATCGTGCTCAATTGTATAGGCTTGAATGGCCTTTTGCTGCTCCTCCAACCTCTGAAGCATATATAGGGTTGAATTCCACCTCGTTACCACTTCTTGCTTCAGATGATGGCAGGGCAGGTTCAGGCGTTTTTGGTGGTGCTCCAGTCTTCTGTACGTGGTGCCTGTACGCCGAAAGTGTCCCGCAATTCTTCTGGCCACCGACAGCATCTCTTGCACGCCCCTCTCGTTTTTTAAATAATTCTGCACCACCAAATTCAAGGTATGTGCAAAACATGGGACGTGCTGGAATTTGCCCATATTTAATGCACACACAATATTGCTGGCGTTGTCCGATGCCACAAATCCACAGGAGAGTCCAATTGGGGTAAGCCATTCCGCGATGATCTTCCTCAGTTGCCGTAAGAGGTTTTCAGCTGTGTGCGTATTCTGGAAACCGGTGATACAAAGCGTAGCCTGCCTAGGAAAGAGTTGGCGTTTGCGAGATGCTGCTACTGGTGCCGCCGCTGCTGTTCTTGCGGCGGGAGTCCATACATCTACCCAGTGGGCTGTCACAGTCATATAGTCCTGACCCTGCCCTGCTCCACTTGTCCAGATGTCCGTGGTTCAGTGGACATTGGGTACAGCTGCATTTTTTAGGACACTGGTGACTCTTTTTCTGAGGTCTGTGTACATTTTCGGTATCGCCTGCCTAGAGAAATGGAACCTAGATGGTATTTGGTACCGGGGACACAGTACCTCCAACAAGTCTCTAGTTTGCTCTGCAGTAATGATGGATACCGGAACCACGTTTCTCACCACCCAGGATGCCAAGGCTTCAGTTATCCGCTTTGCAGCAGGATGACTGCTGTGATATTTCATCTTCCTCGCAAAGGACTGTTGGACAGTCAATTGCTTGGTGGAAGTAGTAAAAGTGGTCTTACGACTTCCCCTCTGGGATGACCATCGACTCCCAGCAGCAACAACAGCAGCAGTAGGCGTTACACGCAAGGATGCATCGGAGGAATCCCAGGCAGGAGAGGACTCGTCAGAATTGCCAGTGACATGGCCTGCAGGACTATTGGCATTCCTGGGGAAGGAGGAAATTGACACTGAGGGAGTTGGTGGGGTGGTTTGCGTGAGCTTGGTTACAAGAGGAAGGGATTTACTGGTCAGTGGACTGCTTCCGCTGTCGCCCAAAGTTTTTGAACTTGTCACTGACTTATTATGAATGCGCTGCAGGTGACGTATAAGGGAGGATGTTCCGAGGTGGTTAACGTCCTTACCCCTACTTATTACAGCTTGACAAAGGCAACACACGGCTTGACAAATGTTGTCCGCATTTCTGTTGAAATACTTCCACACCGAAGAGCTGATTTTTTTGGTATTTTCACCAGGCATGTCAATTGCCCTATTCCTCCCACGGACAACAGGTGTCTCCCCTGGTGCCTGACTTAAACAAACCACCTCACCATCAGAATCCTCCTTGTCAATTTCCTCCCCAGCGCCAGCAACAGCCATATCCTCCTCATCCTGGTGTACTTCAACACTGACATCTTCAATCTGACTATCAGGAACTGGACTGCGGGTGCTCCTTCCAGCACTTGCAGGGGGCGTGCAAATGGTGGAAGGTGCATGCTCTTCACGTCCAGTGTTGGGAAGGTCAGGCATCGCAAACGACACAATTGGACTCTCCTTGTGGATTTGGGATTTCGAAGAACGCACAGTTCTTTGCTGTGCTTTTGCCAGCTTGAGTCTTTTCATTTTTCTAGCGAGAGGCTGAGTGCTTCCATCCTCATGTGAAGCTGAACCACTAGCCATGAACATAGGCCAGGGCCTCAGCCGTTCCTTGCCACTCCGTGTGGTAAATGGCATATTGGCAAGTTTACGCTTCTCCTCCGACAATTTTATTTTAGATTTTTGAGTCCTTTTTTTACTGATATTTGGTGTTTTGGATTTTACATGCTCTGTACTATGACATTGGGCATCGGCCTTGGCAGACGACGTTGATGGCATTTCATCGTCTCGGCCATGACTAGTGGCAGCAGCTTCAGCACGAGGTGGAAGTCGATCTTGATCTTTCCCTATTTTTGGAACCTCAACATTTTTGTTCTCCATATTTTAATAGGCACAACTAAAAGGCACCTCAGGTAAACAATGGAGATGGATGGATACTAGTATACTTATGGATGACGAGCGACTGCCGACACAGAGGTAGCTACAGCCGTGGACTACCGTACTGTGTCTGCTGCTAATATAGACTGGATGATAATGAGATAAAATTAAAATATATATATATATATATATATATATCACACTAGTACTGCAGCCGGACAGGTATATATTATGTAATGACGGACCTGCTGGACACTGTCTGTCAGCACTGCAGACTCCTAAAGTAAGCTACTAGTATCAAGAAGATAGAAAAGAAAAAAAAACCACGGGTAGGTGGTATACAATTATGGATGGACGAGCGACTGCCGACACAGAGGTAGCTACAGCCGTGGACTACCGTACTGTGTCTGCTGCTAATATAGACTGGATGATAATGAGATAAAATTAAAATATATATATATCACACTAGTACTGCAGCCGGACAGGTATATATTATGTAATGACGGACCTGCTGGACACTGTCTGCAGAATGCGTTTATAAAAACACCACACGACGAGTGTTTAACTTTTTCAGGCAGACAATCACAATATACTGGTGGTCAGCAGACAATCACAATACTGGTGGTCAGTGGTCACTGGTCAGTCACACTGGCAGTGGCACTCTGGCAGCAAAAGTGTGCACTGTACTTAAAATATGTACTCCTGCTATAACTGCTCCCCAGTCTCCCCCACAATTAAGCTGTGTGAGCAGTGAGCACTCAGCACAGTCAGATAATGATATACAGTATTACATATGATGCAGCACACTGGGCTGAGCACAGATATGGTATGTGACTGTGTCACACTGTGTATCGTTTTTTTTCAGGCAGAGAACGGATTAATTAAACTGGTGGTCACTGGTCACACTATCAGCAGCAAGTAGTACTCCTCCTAATAATATGCTCCCCAAAATTAGTGTCTCTCTCTAGTACTCTAGTCTAAACGGAGAGGACGCCAGCCACGTCCTCTCCCTATCAATCTCAATGCACGTGTGAAAATGGCGGCGACGCGCGGCTCCTTATATAGAATCCGAGTCTCGCGATAGAATCCGAGCCTCGCGAGAATCCGACAGCGGGATGATGACGTTCGGGCGCGCTCGGGTTAACCGAGCAAGGCGGGAAGATCCGAGTCGCTCGGCCCCGTGTAAAAAAACCTGAAGTTCGGGCGGGTTCGGATTCCGAGGAACCGAACCCGCTCATCACTAATAGCAATGTGCTTAGACCATCCATGATGCTTTGTGCTACAAGAAAAATCAATTGCTCCCTTGTTATCACACCCTTTGTTGATGATCTCACTGTGGTAAAGAAGACCTAATTCACATAAAGTCTCTCTTATCCAAAGCGCTTCTTTTAAAGTTTCTGTAAGTGCCATGTACTCTGCCTCTGTTGTAGAAAGCACAACTGTGGGTTGTTTCCTACTTGCCCAGCTTACAGCTGCACCTGCCAGTGCAAACAGGTATCCAGTATAAGAACATCTGTCGTCCTTATCAGACCCCCAGTCGGCATCACAGAATACTTTTAAGCTGGTATCTGTTGATCTTGTAAATCTCAGCTTTAGTGAACTTGTACCTTTGAGGTACCTTAGTATTCTCTTTAATGCAATCCAGTGATGTCTCCCAGGATTATTTGCGAATTGGCTTGCCCGACTCACTGTATGTGTGATGTCAGGTTGTGTCCCAATGCTTGCATACATCAAACTATCAATAGAATTTTGATAAGGTTATCTTGCATTTCCTCTATCTCCTCCTTGCTACTTAGTGTCATGGCCTTGCCCATCTTTGTACTTTTATCAATGGGAGTACTTACTGGTTTTGCATCATCTCCATTCAGGAATGCAGAAGCAAACTCAGTACGGATGGTGTAATGGTTAGCATTACTGCCTCACAGCACTAAGGTTATGGGTTCAATTCCAACCATGGCTCTGTGTGGAGTTTGTATATTCTCCCCGTACTAGCGTGGGTTTTCTCAAGGTACTCTGGTTTCCTCCCTCAATCCAAAAATATACTGGTAGGTTAATTGGATCCCAACAAGATTTTGCCTAGTGTGAATGTGTGTGTGTGTACACATGTGGTAGGGAATATAATGTGTAACCACCACTGGGCAGGGACTGATGTGAATGGCCAAGTATTCTCTGTAAAGCACTGCGGAATATGTGTGTGCTACATAAATAACTGGTAATTAATAAATAAATAAAGTCTAGTTGATATAACAGTAGATCATGTAGTGTAGTAACAGCAATCACTATCCTTAAGGTGCTATACCTTGCAACTGGTGAGTAGATCTCGCTGTAATCTATTCCATACTTCTGGGTATATCCCTTGGCAATGAGGCAGGCTTTGTAATGAGCTACTGCCCCATCTTCGTTCAACTTCTTACAGAAAACCCACTTGTTATTAATCATTTTAAGATCACTTGATCTATCAACCATAGTCCATGTACTGTTATCATTTAGAGCTGACAGTTCTGTATCAATTGCTGACTTCCACTCTGTCCAATCACTTCTTGACTTTGCTTCTTGTATGCTTTGAGGTTTGCAGTAAGCTATGTTTGCATACTCCTCACTGTATTTCTTGGCTGGTCACCTTTCTTGCTCCTCATGGACCTTCTGTTCCCTGACTTGTTGTATGCTTTGACACTCAGATTCAGACACGCTTTCTGCTGTGCGTACATCCAATAATACATTTTCTTTTTGCATCATTGCTCCATTTAGTGGTACTGTCTTGTAGATTACCACATCTCTGTATTTAAGAAGACGTTTACTTTTAGCATCCCAAAGTCTGTATCCTTTGCTTTCGTTGCAGTATCTGAGCATTATACATTCTATGTATATTAGATCTAGCTTTCTCTTTTCCTCCTTTGGTATATGTGCAAAAGCTTTGCTCCCGAAGACACGAAGATGACTGACGCTTGGCCTTTTCCTGGAACATGCCTCCAGTGGCATTTTACCGTTGACAGCCACTGTAGGTGCAAGAGTCTTTAGGTATACTGCAGAGTAGATACTGGGTCTGCCCAAAACTTCTTTTCAAGGCCTGCATCACTGAGCATAGGGGGTCATTCTGAGTTGTTCGCTCGTTGCCAATTTTTGCTATACTGCGATTAGTCGCTTACTGCGCATGTGCAAGGTTCGCAGAGGGCATGCGCTTAGTTTTTTACACAAAAGTTAGGTATTTTACTCACGGCATAACAAAGCTTTTTCATCGTTCTGGTGATCGGAGTGTGATTGACAGGAAGTGGGTGTTTCTGCGGGGAAACTGGACGTTTTATGGGAGTGTGCGGAAAAACGCTGGCGTTTCTGGGAAAATCGCGGGAGTGTCTGAAGAAACGGGGGAGTGTCTGGGCGAACGCTGGGTGTGTTTGTGACGTCAAACCAGGAACAAAACTGACTGAACTGATCGCAGTGTAGGAGTAAGTCTGGAGCTACTCAGAAACTGCTAAGAAATTTCTATTCGCAATTCTGTTAATCTTTCGTTCGCAATTCTGCTAAGCTAAAATACACTCCCAGAAGGCGGCGGCTTAGCGTGTGCAATGCTGCTAAAAGCAGCTAGCGAGCGAACAACTCGGAATCACCCCCATAGTCTGTGCTTTCTCAACAATTGTGCAGTTTACCCGCTCACTAATGCCATTCTGTTCCGATGTGTAGGCAATTGTTAGCTGATGCTTTATCCCATATTTCCTAAGGAATGCGGGTAAGACTTTGTTATCATACTCTCCACTGTTGTCTGATCTCCGGATCTTTAGTTTCAGACCTGTCTGATTCTCCACCAGGTTCTTTTATTCCACAATTTTGTTGACCACTTCACTCCTTCCTTTAAGGAAGCACACATGTGTCATTCTTGTGGCGTCATCAATGAGAGTCATGAAATAATTGTAGTTACTGGACCACACACATCTGTGTGCACTAGAGCTAATTGTGTCTCTGCACTACTAACTGACTTTGGAAATGGGTTGCGACTTTGCTTTATCTAGGGGGAGGGGGACCAACCTTTGGCGCTACTGGTTAATACTCAGAAATAGTGGTTTATTTAAAATAGAACACAGTTTTCTGCAAAAAAATATATATAGTGAAATTCTGTTGTCAAATTGAGGTATGTATAGTTATGCACAGTGTATATATGGGTGTAATAGATATTAACGGAGGCAATGGGATGTGTCTAAATATAAGCTTGATTATTATGGTAATAATTCTTTAAATAATGACAATATTGATTTAAACCTTTTTGCTTTAGCGCGCTCTTTGTGTTATTATCACTAGCATGCAGTGAGAATAAAAATGAAATATAATAAAATAAGGCTAAAATACATTTGTATTAAACATGTAATAAACAAATAACACTTTGTATACGATTCTAAAAAGTAATGGAGACCGGTCTCCTGCTCTTTAAGGCAATGGTGGCTTGTTATGTATAAATTCCGGCAGGGCAGACTATGTCCGCAAAAGGTCCGTTTTTTACTGAGTTCCTGATAGTCCGTGATTGCAGGTTAGAGTAAAAAGTGCTTTGTTTTCAGGTAAAAAAAGTTTTTATGGATCGCTTACGTGTCTTCACCCTGTTCAGGGCTGGGGGGTCCGTTTGTGTCCTTTGGTGCTGCAGGTGTCTTTCTCCGTAGCCGCGGTTTGTTACAGGCGCCTGTAATCCCGGTTCTCTTGGTGTTTCCTCGCCGGCGTCTTCCAGGAAGTCGGGATCTCCGGGTTTCGGGTGAAAGAAGGGGGCGTGGCCAAACGCGTTTCACTCGGCCAATGGTGCCGTGCTTCAACAGGGACAGTGTGGTGACGTGTGCCTCGGGCTCTCTTAAATAGTATTGAGTTTGCTGTAATTGGTCCGTGATGGTTTCTTTTCAATCAGAGCAGATAACATTTTTGTTTTAAAAAACGGCTGTTTGTTTAAAGTTCTATCTTTAGTTTGATTAGCAATGGTGATAGTCTATTTCTGTCATCATCTTTTCATATATAATGCTTTGTTACATCAAAAGACGGAATAAAAAGAAGAGCAGGTTTTTGATACATTCTACTTTTCTGAAACATAGTGTCTAATAGGCCTTTGTGTGAAGTTGCTATTATCTTCCACAGAGGAGTTTGTAATCAGAATGTACTTGCTACATAGACGGCTTTTATATAAGGGAAAGGATAGAAGAAGAAGGAGAAAAGATGATTTAAAATTATATGCAGATAAGAATATAAAATATAAAATAAGCTGGAAAAAGATAAATAAATGATATTTTGTGCAGATAAGAAAAATAATATAATTTCTAATTAGATGTTTAAACGGACAGTACAGTAGTATTATAGAGAATAGTTTATAATATTGGTATTTATAGCAGGGCAGGTTTTCAAATATTCTGTTTTTTGAAGTATAGTGTCTAGGAAGCCCTTGTGTGGAGTTGTTATTTTTTCTCTTCACAGAGGTATTTGTGATAGAATATACTTGCTGTTTGGACAATTGTCGTGGATATGGGGAAGGATGTTTAAAGATATTGTAAATTAAATTAACGTGCAGATAAAAATATAAATAAGTAGATAGATGAATGATAATTTGTTTATTTTCTAGTTAGATGTTTCGTGGAGCAGTGCTTTGATATTTGTTTATCTTGTAGAGAATGGTTAGTACAGGTTGAGTATCCCATATCCAAATATTCCGAAATACGGAATATTCCGAAATACGGACTTTTTTGAGCGAGAGTGAGATAGTGAAACCTTTGTTTTTTGATCGCTCAATGTACACAAACTTTGTTTAATACACAAAGTTATTAAAAATATTGTATTAAATGACCTTCAGGCTGTGTGTATAAGGTGTATATGGAACATAAATGAATTGTGTGAATGTAGACACACTTTGTTTAATGCACAAAGTTATAAAAAAATATTGGCTAGAATTACCTTCAGGTTGTGTGTATAAGGTGTATATGTAACAGAAATGCATTCTGTGCTTAGATTTAGGTCTCATCACCATGATATCTCATTATGGTATGCAATTATTCCAAAATACGGAAAAATCCCACATCCAAAATACCTCTGGTCCCAAGCATTTTGGATAAGGGAGACTCAACCTGTAATATGTTTTTGGTGTGTAGCTTGGTTTTTTATTTTATTATTTATTTTCATGTGGTACATAATTCTTCTTGGTTTGGTCCTGGATGGTTTTCCTTGTTGATTAGTCCTTATTCCATTTGTGTCCCTTGGTTTTTTATTTATTTTCATGTGGTACGTAGTTCTTCTTGGTTTAGGTCTGAATGTTTTTCCTGGTTGGTTTGACTTTGCTTGCCTATTATGCAACTCTCATGGGTCTTTCAGCGTTGCTCACGGTGATCCCTGTTAGCATTCCATCTAGCAGTTTCTGGACGTTGTCATATCCCAAATGACCCAAGTGTTTTTGCCACAGCTCCATTGACTGTTTTTCCTCAGTAGCCATCATTGCAGTACACTCCTCAGTGTCCAGGACATACAGTTGGTTGCACCAGGTTTCTGAAGCAATACCAGTCCCTCTTTTTTATTCTGCACAATACACTTGCCATTCTGAAATTGGACTTTGTATCCTTTTTTCTCTAGGACACTGACAGCAATGAGATTACTTCATAAATCAGGGATGTACAACACATCTTGGATATCTGTAACAACTGTTTCTCCTCCAATTCTTAAACGTACTGTGATTGTCCCAGCTTGTAATGCAGTAAGGACCTTATTTCCAATCCCTGTAACTGTAGTGAGAACACACAGTGTTAAAGAATTGAACCAATGCTTATTGCAACTGAAATGCCTAGTGGCCACCGAGTCCATGTTCCAGCAATCCTTCTTGTGACTATCTGCTTCACTCAGTGCTGACTTGTGTGGCTTGTCACGCTGCTTCTGTGCACCACTGGAATTTCTCATTCTGCAATCTGAAGGTTTATGTCCTATCTTGTGACATACAAAAACATTTGAATTTGTGCTTTTTGGACTTTGTGCTCTTTGTGATCATGGCAGAACCCTCAACTATGGTCTTGACAGGAATACATTTTTGGAACTGCAGCAACTTGGACCTTCCAATCTCCGTTGTCAGCTTAGTGTCATTTGACTCTAACGCAACCACCAGAAAATCAAAGAGGCGCTCATTTTGTTCCATATAGCATGCGTTTTAAACTTATTCTTCTCAATAGACCTTTCTCTGACGTCCTAGTGGATGCTGGGAACTCCTTAAGGACCATAGGGAATAGCGGGCTCCGAAGGAGGCTGGGCACTCTAGAAAGATTTCAGACTACCTGGTGTGCACTGGCTCCTCCCACTATGACCCTCCTCCAAGCCTCAGTTAGAATTCGTGCCCGGCCGAGGTTGGATGCACACTAGGGGCTCTCCTGAGCTCTTAGAAAGAATAGACTTAGGTTTTTTATTTTCAGTGAGACCTGCTGGCAACAGGCTCACTGCAGCGAGGGACTAAGGGGAGAAGAAGCGAACTCGCCTGCTTGCAGCCGGATTGGGCTTCTTAGGCTACTGGACACCATTAGCTCCAGAGGGATCGACCGCAGGCCCAGTCCTTGGTGTTCGGTCCCGGAGCCGCGCCGCCGTCCCCCTTACAGAGCCAGAAGCAAGAAGATGGTCCGGAAAATCGGCGGCATGAAGACTCTGTCTTCACCAAGGTAGCGCACAGCACTGCAGCTGTGCGCCATTGCTCCTCTCACACTTCACACTCCGGTCACTGAGGGTGCAGGGCGCTGGGGAAAGGGCGCCCTGAGGCAGCAATAATAACACCTTGGCTGGCTAAAATAACTCAATATATAGCCCCAGAGGCTATATATGAGGTAAATACCCCTGCCAGAATTCCATAAAAAGCGGGAGAATAGGCCGCGAAAAAGGGGCGGAGCCTATCTCCTCAGCACACTGGCGCCATTTTTCCCTCACAGCTCGGCTGGAAGGAAGCTCCCTGGCTCTTTCCTGCAATATACAGTAACAGTAAGAGGGAAAAGAGAGGGGGGGCATTAAATTTGGCAGTATATATACATATATTATATGAAAAGCAGCTATTAGGGACATAACTCAGTTAGTCCCTGTATATATATAGCGCTCTGGTGTGTGCTGGCATACTCTCACTCTGTCCCCCCAAAGGGCTTTTTGTGGGTCCTGTCCTCTGTTGAGCATTCCCTGTGTGTGTGGGGTGTGTCGGTACGGCTGTGTCGACATGTTTGATGAGGATAATGAGGTGGAGGCGGAGCAGATGCATTTTGAAGGGACGTCACCCCCTGCGGGGCAGACACCCGAGTGGATGAACTTATGGAAAGAAATGAGTGCACGTATAGATTCTTTACATAAGAAATTTGACGACATGCCAAATGTGGGACAGCTGGGATCTCAGCTCGTGCCTGTCCAGGTGCCTCAGGGGTCGTCAGGGGCTCTAAAACGCCCGCTACCTCAGTTTGCAGACCCGGATGTCGACACGGATACTGATAACAGTGTGGACGACGATGAGTCAAACCTAATGCCTGTCAGGGCCATTCACTGCATGATTGAGGCAATGAAAGAGGTGTTAAACATTTCTGATTTACATCCAGATACCACAAAAAAGGGTATTATGTTTGGGGAGAAAAAACTACCCGTAGTTTTTCCCCCATCAGATGAACTAAATGAAGTGTGTGAAGAAGCGTGGCTTTTCCCTGATAAAAAATTTGTAATTCCTAAGAAGGTACTAATGGCGTTCCCTTTCCCGCCAGAGGATAGGTCACGTTGGGAAACACCACCTAGGGTGGATAAAGCGCTCACACGTTTGTCAAAAAAGGTGGCACTACCCTCTCAGGATACGGCCGCCCTTAAGGAGCCTGCTGATAGAAAGCAGGAGGCAATCCTGAAGTCTGTATACACACACTCAGGCATTATACTTAGACCAGCTATTGCGTCAGCTTGGATGTGCAGTGCTGCCGCTGCATGGTCAGAAAAACTGTCAGAAAATATTGACACACTAGACAGAGACACTATTCTGCTAACTATTGACCATATAAAAGATTCAGTCTTATATATGAGAGATGCGCAGAGGGAAATTTGCCGGCTGGCATCTAAAGTTAGTGCATTGTCTATCTCTGCTAGGAGATGCTTATGGACTCGTCAGTGGACGGGAGATGCAGATTCCAAGAGGCACATGGAAGTTTTGCCTTATAAAGGGGAGGAATTATTTGGGGATGGTCTCTCCGACCTAGTTTCCACAGCAACGTCTGGGAAGTCAGCATTTTTACCCCATGTTCCCTCACAGCCTAAGAAGGCGCCATTTTATCAGGTTCAGTCCTTTCGGACCCAGAAAAGCAAGCGTGGAAAAGGAGGGTCTTTTCTGTCTAGAGGCAGAGGTAGGGGAAAAAGGCTGCAACAGACAGCAGGTTCCCAGGAACAAAAGTCCTCCCCCGCTTCCTCTTCCAAGTCCGCCGCATGACGGTGGGGCTCCACAGGTGGAGCCAGGTACGGTGGGGGCCCGCCTCAGAAATTTCAGCGATCAGTGGGCTCGCTCACAGGTGGATCCCTGGATCCTTCAAGTAGTATCTCAGGGATACATGCTGGAATTCGAGGCGGCTCCACCCCACCGGTTCCTAAAATCTGCCTTGCCGATTGCTCCCTCAGACAGGGAGGCGGTGCTAGCGGCAATTCACAAGCTGTATTCCCAGCAGGTGATAATCAAGGTACCCCTACTTCAACAAGGCCGGGGTTACTATTCCACACTATTTGTGGTACCGAAGCCGGACGGTTCGGTGAGACCCATTTTAAATTTGAAGTCCTTGAACATGTACATAAAAAAATTCAAGTTCAAGATGGAATCGCTCAGGGCGGTTATTGCAAGCCTGGACGAGGGGGATTACATGGTTTCCCTGGACATCAAGGATGCTTACCTGCATGTCCCCATTTACCATCCTCACCAGGAGTACCTCAGATTTGTGGTACAGGATTGCCATTACCAATTCCAGACGCTGCCGTTTGGACTCTCCACGGCACCAAGGGTATTTACCAAGGTTATGGCGGAAATGATGATACTCCTTCGAAGAAAGGGAGTTTTAATTATCCCGTACTTGGACGGTCTCCTAATAAAGGCACGGTCCAAAGAACAGTTGTTGGTGGGAGTAGCACTATCTCAGGAAGTGCTGAACCAGCACGGCTGGATTCTGAATATCCCAAAGTCACAGCTGGTCCCGACGACACGTCTACTGTTCCTGGGGATGATTCTGGACACAGTCCAGAAAAAAGTGTTTCTCCCGGAGGAGAAAGCCAGGGAGTTGTCTTCTCTAGTCAGAGACCTCCTGAAACCAAAACAGGTATCGGTGCATCACTGCACGCGGGTCCTGGGAAAGATGGTAGCTTCTTACGAAGCAATTCCATTCGGCAGGTTCCATGCCAGAATCTTTCAGTGGGACCTGTTGGACAAGTGGTCCGGATCGCATCTTCAGATGCATCGCTTGAAAACCCTGTCTGCAAGAACCAGGTTGTCTCTTCTGTGGTGGCTGCAGAGTGCTCATCTTCTGGAGGGTCGCAGATTCGGCATTCAGGACTGGGTCCTGGTGACCACGGATGCCAGCCTGCGAGGCTGGGGGGCAGTCACAAAGGGAAGAAACTTCCAAGGACTATGGACAAGTCAGGAGACTTCCCTTCACATAAATATTCTGGAACTAAGGGCCATCTACAATGCCCTAAGTCAAGCAAAATCCCTGCTCCTACACCAGCCGGTGCTGATCCAGTCAGACAACATCACGGCAGTCGCCCATGTGAATCAACAGGGCGGCACAAGAAGCAGGATGGCAATGACAGAAGCCACAAGAATTCTCCGATGGGCGGAAAATCATGTACTAGCACTGTCAGCAGTGTTCATTCCGGGAGTGGACAACTGGGAAGCAGACTTCCTCAGCAGACACGACCTCCACCCGGGAGAGTGGGGACTTCATCCAGAAGTCTTCCAAATGATTGTACATCAGTGGGGTCGTCCACAGGAGGACATGATGGCGTCCCGCCTAAACAAAAAACTAGAGAGGTATTGCGCCAGGTCAAGAGACCCTCAAGCGATAGCTGTGGACGCTCTGGTGACACCGTGGGTGTACCAGTCAGTTTATGTGTTCCCTCCGCTGCCTCTCATACCAAAGGTATTGAGAATAATAAGAAAGCGAGGAGTAAACACAATTCTCGTGGTTCCGAATTGGCCAAGAAGAACATGGTACCCGGAACTTCAAGAGATGATCTCAGAGGACCCGTGGCCTCTGCCGCTAAGACAAGACCTGCTACAGCAGGGGCCCTGTCTGTTCCAAGTCTTATCGCGGCTGCGTTTGACGGCATGGCGGTTGAATGCCGGATCCTGAAAGAAAAGGGCATTCCGGAGGAAGTCATTCCTACGCTTATTAAAGCCAGGAAAGAGGTTACAGCAAATCATTATCGCCGCATATGGCGGAAATATGTTGCATGGTGTGAGGCCGAAAAGGCCCCAACTGAGGAATTTCAACTAGGTCGATTTCTGCATTTCCTGCAAGCAGGAGTGAATATGGGCCTAAAACTGGGTTCCATTAAGGTACAGATCTCGGCTCTATCGATTTTCTTTCAGAAAGAACTAGCTTCAGTACCTGAAGTTCAGACATTTGTAAAGGGAGTGCTGCATATTCAGCCCCCATATGTGCCTCCTGTGGCACCTTGGGATCTCAACGTGGTGTTGAGTTTCTTAAAATCACATTGGTTTGAACCACTAAAAACTGTGGATCTGAAATATCTCACGTGGAAGGTGGTCATGTTATTGGCCTTGGCTTCTGCCAGGCGAGTATCAGAATTGGCGGCTTTGTCTTATAAAAGCCCTTATCTGATTTTCCATATGGATAGGGCAGAATTGAGGACTCGTCCTCAGTTTCTCCCTAAGGTGGTGTCAGCGTTTCATTTGAACCAGCCTATTGTGGTGCCTGCGGCCACTAGGGATTTGGAGGACTCCAAGTTGTTAGACGTGGTCAGGGCCCTGAAAATATATGTTTCCAGGACGGCTGGAGTCAGAAAATCTGACTCGCTGTTTATCCTATATGCACCCAACAAGCTGGGTGCACCTGCTTCTAAGCAGACTATTGCTCGTTGGATTTGTAGTACAATTCAACTTGCACATTCTGTGGCAGGCCTGCCACAACCAAAATCTGTCAATGCCCATTCCACA
Organism: Pseudophryne corroboree; assembly: GCF_028390025.1. Lineage (NCBI taxonomy): Eukaryota > Metazoa > Chordata > Amphibia > Anura > Myobatrachidae > Pseudophryne > Pseudophryne corroboree. The sequence continues at coordinate 181,941,236 of NC_086451.1, read as the reverse complement.
AGGAAGGTGGGCTCATCTTGGGCGGCTGCCCGAGGGGTCTCGGCTTTACAACTTTGCCGAGCTGCTACTTGGTCAGGGGCAAACACGTTTGCAAAATTCTATAAATTTGATACCCTGGCTGAGGAGGACCTGGAGTTCTCTCATTCGGTGTTGCAGAGTCATCCGCACTCTCCCGCCCGTTTGGGAGCTTTGGTATAATCCCCATGGTCCTTACGGAGTTCCCAGCATCCACTAGGACGTCAGAGAAAATAAGAATTTACTCACCGGTAATTCTATTTCTCGTAGTCCGTAGTGGATGCTGGGCGCCCATCCCAAGTGCGGTTTATCTGCAATACTTGTACATAGTTATTGTTAACTAAATCGGGTTATTGTTGAGCCATCTGTTGAGAGGCTCAGTTGTTTCATACTGTTAACTGGGTTTCATATCACGAGTTGTACGGTGTGATTGGTGTGGCTGGTATGAGTCTTACCCGGGATTCAAAATCCTTCCTTATTGTGTACGCTCGTCCGGGCACAGTATCCTAACTGAGGCTTGGAGGAGGGTCATAGTGGGAGGAGCCAGTGCACACCAGGTAGTCTGAAATCTTTCTAGAGTGCCCAGCCTCCTTCGGAACCCGCTATTCCCCATGGTCCTTACGGAGTTCCCAGCATCCACTACGGACTACGAGAAATAGAATTACCGGTGAGTAAATTCTTATTTTTTCTTCATATGCATTTTGCAGGGCTGTCCACATGTCCTTAGCTGACACTCCCACTTATTATTGAATAGACATGCTGCTCCACAGCTAAACCTATCATCCCAATGGCTCTGTCTACATCATCTGGGTTTGGACCTGCTCCTAGGTCTATTGTACCCTTCCACAACTTTTCCCGCTTAAGCTGTATCTCCATGGCAAACTTCCATGTAGCATAGTTCTCTGAACCTTTTAGCTTAGCAAAGTACATGCTGTGTCCTGTGCTATAAATCCTTTCTGCACTTGTATAAAATGTCACTTTAAACTTTGTCAGTGTGATTATTCCAAAGCACTCAGGGGTTAATCTTTTGGCTCAGGACTGGGCCCATAACCTGTTGGCAGAAAGTATTGAATTGCCTCGTGCAGTGATGCCAGTCCACACACTTAATGGCTGATAAAGCTGAATAACTTACAGGACAGAAAAAGCAATATCTTTAACTTATATTGTGCAGGCCGCTGCGACCGCTAAGCGTGTGTGTGTAACCCCTAACAGATGCGTACACGTTGCGTAAGCACGCCGTCATGCTGTTAGCACAGAGTAGCTACACGTGAGGCGGAATACACTTTATAACCCCTAGCAGGAAAGGAACATGACACCACTTGTATTTAAATATGTTGGGGTCCGACCCACCAACAGTTATTTACTAACAGGGGGTTACAATAATAATACAATCACAAAAAGAGATACAGGCTACAATTAATGATACATATGTTTGTTTCGCTAGCGCCACCTGGTCCCGGTCCTCGGTCAATCAAGATAGATGACTTTCAGAGAATGTGTAGCCGGCCAGGCAGCTTGGCTTTTTATACATTTGTTCAGTTCATGATACAATAGACACTGTATGCTCTTCTTCCATTGGTTCGGGTTGGGACATATCCTGTGCACTTGGGATCATTGGTCAGCTCAAGCGGTGGGCGATGGCTAAGTCTTGAGATGTGATTTCTGTTGTTTGCATCTGAGTTCCCACCCCATGACCAGTTGAACCCATTAAATTAATCATACATAAATCTGGTATTATTAATAACTTATTGTTGCATTATGTGACAATATTCTCATACCCACCGGATTACTGCTTATGTGACCCTGAACAATATGATCCCACACATGATATGATTATCCATTTCCATCCTCAAAATATACTTTTATATATATATATATACATACATACATACATACACACACACACACACACACACACACACACACACACACACACATATTTTCCTGCTATTACAATTTGTTAGGAAATATATATATATATATCCAAGAGTTTAGACTATTAATGTTATACCTCAGATATCTAAATGTCTGGTATGTGGTTTGTCAGCTGTTGCTAATCAAGTTCTTTCAAATTAAACAAGGTTTCTGGATATTGTCTTCTTGTTAGTCCTGGCTTCAAGTAAAACAATGACAGTCCAGTATTTACTGTCTTCGACAGATACTGGACAACTCTGGAACAATGGGGATAACCAAAGGTATTTGCCTTCTTCATAGGATTACAAAGCTTTGCGTAAACAAGTCAGTCTGGTACATTCAAGGCACTTGTTTGTGTTTGAGTTTCTAGGAGAATAATTTATGCGTGAACAGTAACTTGCTATTAGAAGGATGTACAGACAGTGTGTGATTTATGCATTATATGGGTAAAATATTGAGTATGGCTTCTGATGGGTTTTCCGTGCGAATGCGTATATTACCGTATTTACTCATACCACATGCTAACACGCAAGACCACGTGAGCGGTTATACGTAGCTTGCATGTATGTGTATGCACGGCAGAACAAGCACCCGCACGGAGGCCATCTGTGTGGTGTTTGTCCGTGATGAGTGTGCCTATAATATTTTTGACTTTGACATGGCGTAAACAGTAACACAGGTTTATTTAGTGTGAACACAGGTGACACAGATGCAGTAATGATATAGGTAATTAGGCCTCTTATATTATACAAGGTAACAGCAGTGTAGCGGTACTTATCAGGAGTTGTCTACGGTGGTGAGTGATGGAGGACTGCACAGCTGTGCAGTCTTACTCCTGCTGTAGAGAAGATGCAGCGCCCGGCTCAGTGACAGCTCCGGAGCAGCAAACATGCAAGGAACGCTGTAAGTCTCTGTAGCTGAAATCCGCTCCCGGAGTGACATTCAGCACTAGGAGTTTAACACTAGGGGATGTCCCCATAGACTTCTATGTAGAAGGAGACAGGCATGCTGTCACGATCCAGGTAATTCCTTATCAGTATTTACCTTCCAGATGTCTCCTGAGACTGTCCCAGTGTTCCAAGCCTGGATTCCATCTGCACTGTCTGTGTGCAGGATGCTGCATCTCATTGTCTCTAATCTCCTTACTGTGATTCTGGCAGCATCAGGGTTAAGTTTCACATGCGAGTTACAAACAATCTTTCCCTCCAAAAGCTAACATGGGCGCAGCCATGTTTTCCTAATCACATGATACCTTTCAGCCTATCGGCTGCACTCTGCTCTCAGCCTGATTACCCAGCAGCTGCACTCTGGTCTCTGGTTAATCAGCCAGCCAATCCCTGTTTCCCAGCTGGTATAAATATCTTGTTCCTGGGGTGGAAAGATGTCAGTGCTTCAATTGTCTTCAGTGATTCCAGTGTGCAGTCCTCCCATGGACTTTCTCTGCAGTACAGCCTGACCCTGCAGTGTCTCATCATTGCATCCTGTGACTGGCAGTTACCGACACCAGCTTCCAGCAGTGCTCTGCCCTGCCAGTAACCATCGGTGTTCCACCATCGATCCCCAGTCACCATCGGTGTTCCGCCATCGATCCCAAGTCACCATCGGTGTTCCGCCATCGATCCCAATTCACCATCGGTGTTCCGCCATCGATCTCAAGTCACAATCGGTGTTCCGCCATCGATCCCAAGTCACCATCGGTGTCCCGCCATCGATCCCAAGTCACCATCGGTTTTCTATCATCAGTATTCCTCTGAACTGTGTTTCCTTCGTTGTCTTGGTCACGCCTTTGGGCATTTGTTCTAAAGGTTCCCTGCATGTCCAAGAACCCTGTACTGCCTCCCAGGTACACATATACCTCAGCCCCTATAACTGAGGTTTCCCCCTGGTCAACACAGCCCTCAGTTGTGACAGTAAGCACTGACCTAATGGATCCGGCTGGAGACCAGGTCCAAGCGACCAGGCCGATGCAAGAACTTGCAGCCTGCCTTGAACGTCAGGAGACTGCACAGGGCCATGTGATCCGCTGTCTCCAGGACCTCTCCTCTCGGCTGGATGGAATACAAGTAACCCTCCGTGGTTCAGGGGTGTCCAGTGTGCCGACTGCAGTACCTTTGGTGGTATCCCCACCCACCATTCCCGTTTCTGCTCCTTGTCTCCATTTACCGACACCTGCCAAGTTTGATGGTTCCCCAAAAGCCTGTCGGGGTTTCCTAAATCAGTGTGAGATATATTTTGAGTTACAGCCTGGCAGTTTTCCAACTGACCGCACCAAGGTTGCTTACATCATCTCCCTCCTCAGTGGCTCCGCCCTCAATTGGGTATCACCTCTATGGGAGAAGTCTGATGCCCTGCTCTCTTCATATGCAGATTTCGTGGCAACCTTCAGGCGCATCTTTGATGAACCAGGTCGTGTGACCTCTGCCTCCTCTGATATCCTCCGGCTACGTCAGGGGACACGAACAGTCGGTAAATATCTGGTACAGTACCAGATCCTAGCGTCCGAACTTTCCTGGAATGATGATGCTCTTTACTCAGCCCAAGGAGGGGCGTCTGTGTCTACAGCCCAAGGAGGGGCGTCTGTGTCTACAGCCCTAGGAGGGGTATCCAATGTTCAAGCTCTAGTAGGGGCATATGAGTCTTCTCAAAAAGGAGTTTCTGATCTGTCAACCCCAGGAGGGGTGCTGGAGAAAACAACCCTGAGAGAGGTGTCTGATTCATCAACCCCAGGAGTGGTCACCAAAGTTTCAGTCCCAAGGGAAGTATCCAGAGCCAAGTTCCCAGATGGAAATTTTTGTGCTACAGATGCATGAACTCCTGTTTGCCGTCTTCAGAGAGCACCACCCTGTTGGCATCCAGCATGGACCAGGTCCAGGATGGTCTAACTGAACACTCGGATACCACTCATTCCGGTTCTAACCGGATTCTGACTCCTTCAGTTCCAGCTGATTCAACTGTCTCCAAACTCAATCCTGTCCTATCCGTCGGCCCAAAGACTCCGCCGGTCTCAGCCGGTTCAAGTTTGTCTGGACTCAACCTGGTCTCGTCCATAGGTCCAGTACAGTCTCCTCTGGTTCCAGCCAGTTCAAGTTCATCAGGATTCAATCTAGATTCTTCCATTTGTTCAGGTAAAGAATTTATAAGATGTGTCCTGGGGCCACTCCTAAAGGAGGGGGTGCTGTCACGATCCAGCAAATTCCTTATCAGTATTTACCTTCCAGATGTCTCCTGAGACTGTCCCAGTGTTCCAAGCCTGGATTCCATCTGCACTGTCTGTGTGCAGGACGCTGCATCTCATTGTCTCTAATCTCCTTACTGTGATTCTGGCAGCATCAGGGTTAAGTTTCACATGTGAGTTACAAACAATCTTTCCCTCCAAAAGCTAACATGGGCTCAGCCATGATTTCCTAATCACATGATACCTTTCAGCCTATCGGCTGCACTCTGCTCTCAGCCTGATTACCCAGCAGCTGCACTCTGGTCTCTGGTTAATCAGCCAGCCAATCCCTGTTTCCCAGCTGGTATAAATATCTTGCTCCTGGGGTGGAAAGATGTCAGTGCTTCAATTGTCTTCAGTGATTCCAGTGTGCAGTCCTCCCATGGACTTTCTCTGCAGTACAGCCTGACTCTGCAGTGTCTCATCATTGCATCCTGTGACTGGCAGTTACCGACACCAGCTTCCAGCAGTGCTCTGCCCTGCCAGTAACCATCGGTGTTCCACCATCGATCTCCAGTCACCATTGGTGTTCCGCCATCGATCCCAATTCACCATCGGTGTTCTGCCATCGATCCCAAGTCACAATCGGTGTTCCGCCATCGATCCCAAGTCACCATCGGTGTCCCGCCATCGATCCCAAGTCATCATCGGTGTTCCGCCATCGATCCCAAGTTACCATCGGTGTTCCGCCATCGATCCCAAGTCACCATCGGTTTTCTATCATCAGTATTCCTCTGAACTGTGTTTCCTTCGTTGTCTTGGTCACGCCTTTGGGCATTTGTTCTAAAGGTTCCCTGCATGTCCAAGAACCCTGTACTGCCTCCCCGGTACACATATACCTCAGCCCCTATAACTGAGGTTTCCCCCTGGTCAACACAGCCCTTAGTTGTGACACATAGAGTCCACCATATACTAAAAAATGGCTCCCAACAAAATTAACCCTGGCATAAATGTGTGTGTGAGTACATGTGGCAGGGAATATAGATTGTAAGCTTTCCTGGGGCAGGGACTGATGTGAATGGGCAAATATTCTCTATAAAGCACTGCAGAATATGTGTGCACGTTATAAATAACTTGTAATAAATTAATAAAATTATGCACAGCGAAGTGATGCAAAAACTATTCAGCTGACTTCAGGCAAGACAACAACGCAGTTGCTGCACCAGACTGCAGCTATAGGAAAATCCTGACATGAATGGGCAGCAGACATGTATAAGCCAGTGACAATAGGTTATAAATACCTGATTTCTGACATACAGACACTATGTGTTTCGACTCAGAATCAGGACCTCAGATTTGGAAGCAAACATAGACATAACGAATCGCATAGTAGACTCTGTAACTCCAGCTTCACCTGCAATAAACTGTCTTCTATCCATGACCTCTTCACTAACTTTCTATACCTTCTTGCTATCACTAAAAACTTAATTTCTCCATTGACACTGCTTCTGCTCTCCTCTATGGGGACCTATCATTCATGCACTCCATCAGAACTCATTTTATTTTAAATTAATTCTAGAGGTTTATGTCTAGAAAAAAAAGACACAAATTCCTCCTGTTCTCTGCAGTGGGCCAGCAAAAGAAACATGCATCCTACCTAATAAAAAAAATGCAGTGGGCTCAGTTACATATATTTGCAAACATATGATAAGTCACCAGCCATGTCAAGGTGTCTATGCTCAGGTGGTCCTACATTACATAGTAATAACAACCCCACTTTGGGCCATATATTCATGGGTTTCTAAATTGATAGCCAACTTACCTGGAGGAACCCCAATATCTTTCTATATGGCAATACAATGATCAGCATTGCCTCCAGCTACTGATACAATACATACCTCACAGAACAGTGATACACAGAACAATTTAGAAATACATGAATATATGACCCAAAGTGGGGCTATTGTAATATGGTGATGGGCCACCTGCTCAGAGGAGTAGCAGGTGGTGCATAAGTCCTTTTTCAGTCATCCTCTGTGATGACAGGGCTTTTTAGCAGAGGCGTCACTTACATGTGTGACACCCGGTGCAGTTCCTGTTCAAAAGGAGTGTGGCTTCGAGGGCACATTCAGAAGGGGCGTGGCTTCACCAGATGGGCCGTGGTTTCGATGCACAAGTGTGTGGCTACTCGACCCTCATTTCCGTCACTAAGGGGGTGCAGGAGGTTCTGGCTAACCCTGGAGACTGCAGTGCCGGCTTCTTCATGGTGACAGAAGTTGGGCACTTCATACAACATTACAGTGCAGTACCCGGCTCCTGTCACTGAGAAGGGAGCAGACACTTTGGTGACACCCCTCGCACCCCCGTTGTGACGCCACTGCTTTTCAGTTCTGTACTTCATTGCATCCAAAGAATGGGTTACCATGGAGAATTTCATATTTTTCCAGGTGCCTCCATAATTAGCGCAAATATGGCGTCCTCATACACTAGTACGGGTAAAGGGATTCAGAGACAATGGGAAGCTTGACTTTCCATTTCTCTTTTCTTTAACATTACAGCATCTGTGAGTGCAGATATGTGCTTCATTGGGAGAGAAGAGGCATGAAGAGTACTATTTTCTTGCCTCCTTGCCGGTAGCTCCTCTCATTTTACGCCTCCCTCTTTAAGTCATTATCAGTCTAGTGAATTTTAAAAGCACATGCCAGAATCTCTCTGATGCATGCACATTGGATCATAAATTAGATTATCTCAGCAGTAATTGGAGCTAGCTGTGGGGGTAGGTTTACGTTGCATCTAGCAGAAGATGAAGCTACATGAATGTCTATTTAAGATAAGTATTTTACACACCGAAATAATGCATGATGATACTGATGTCCCTTATCTTTATGATGGATCACCAATATAGAAGTCTACCGAACTCCCTAGTGATAGGGGACCCAGAGCTATAATGATATTATGTGCATTCCCTACTTTGGAGTTTATTACAGATGTTAAACCTTGTCAGTTACGCAGTTAAATATAACCTCTTCATGCCTCTCATTTGGCTTAGTTGCCAAACTCCCCCATAACAGCCCACCCTTTAAAAAAAGTAAAACACACACACACACACACACACACACACACACACACACACACACACACACACCTGTTTCTCTTTCCTCCTATCACTAAGTCTTTTATACAGTGTGTCCCATTTTCTTTCAATTTCATATCTGCACTGCCCCCTAATATTAATAATAAAAGTCTTTGTATAACACATTATTTTAGACTTATGTAAACCCTCATTATGCAGAAGTTTGATTTACTGCCATTTGCTAATGTGAGATTACATAGAGCTAATGCCAGAGCTGTAACTAGACATTTTGGTGCCCTGTGCCAGACAGAGAATTGTCCCCCCTCCCCCCATTTTTCTAATAGGGACATAAGGCACATGCCTTGTGGGGTATGTATATCTATATATATATATATATATATATGTGTGTGTGTGTGTGTGTGTGTGTGTGTGTGTGTGTGTGTGTATATATATATATATATATATATATATATGTGTGTATGCCTGATGATGATGTGAAAATAAAATACATCGAAACGTTGCTGCTACATATGCCTGCATTATCGTGAGTTTATTATTCCGGGTGCCGCTTGTGAATTGATGCTGTATATATATACTCACACATTTATAGACCACTGCAAGAAAATGGATTTGCCACAAAACTCTAACTATTACCCTCTTGCGCTGTACTAGATATATGATATGGCTGAAAAAATTCAATACATCAGATCATTTATCTAATAAAAATGTATTCATACATAATAAATCACAAATTGTAAAACCAGACCGGTCTAATTAACACCATAAATATATTTGAATAAGAATAATAAACATATGTTGTACTAGACGGAGGTGGACTTAAGCATAATCTGTGCACAGAAGTGTATATACTATTATATCAAAAATGGCTCAGTCCGTGAATACTGGTCAATGTGTAACAAGAATCAGCTGCTAGTTAGAACCCATACACTGAATAGATCTCCGTAAATAGTTAATTTGTATCTCAGTTCTTTTTAAAAATAACCATCCAGCACAAAGCAGTAAGCTGCGTGAGAACCGCTCCAACCGGAGTCTTACGCAAGGCTTATGCCAGTGATGTCAGCGAGGGTGAATCCCAATATCAACCGCGGTGGTCTCTGGCTGCGGGAAAATAGCACCTAGGCTGGCGCCTGCTGTATATGTCCTGCTTGACTTCAAGGCTCTATGAGTCCACACCTCTACGTGCCGTATGCAGGCACCCGTGAGCGGCTTCTCTCCTCCCAGCAATTAGTTCCAGCAGAAGATGATATCAATAGCTGATACAAAGTACGGGTCCAATAAATGCAGGGGTCTGAAAAAACAATGCTCTCACGCATTTCGCTCCTCCCACAGGGGCTTTATCAAAGAATGATTTCCAAAAGTCTCAGGACCCTTTTTATAGGAATGGTACTGAATCCTATTGGTGCACAGGATAATTAATATAAAGCACCTGTTTATACACCTGCTCAGCCACCTCCTAGTCAAACCTCCTCATAATTAGAACTTCAAAGATTCATACACACCCAGTATTTACTGGGTACAAATCTTATAAGAAATCTATTAACAAATAAACACACTTATACACACAGTATAAATGAATCAATAATACATAGATACATAAACTAAAAATACATATCTCAATGCCCGTTCCATCCACAAGAGATCCCCATTAATATATCCTCTGAAAACTTCATAATCCAATAAAAAAAATATATATATATATTTTTTTATTTATAGATAAAATATACCTGTTTATTATTTAAAAGAAATAACGATGACACCTTACCAATGAATTGAACTAGTTACCCAATTCTGCATAAACTGTTTCACTACCATTACTCCATAGGCAACCCTCAATGTTAATGAGCTGTATTCAGCCTATATAAAGTGTGGTTCCACATAATTTCCATATCATCTTAATAATATGCGCTCTCAAAAGATCATGTATAATCGTATTCACAAATTAATAAATTCAATGAATAACTTTTAAAATAGTATTTATTGTAAATAGAAATAAATATGAATACTGTAATAATAATAAAAATAAAAAATTATAAAAAATGAAAATAAATAAAAATAAAAATACAAATAAATGACCAAAAATCCACATCCTCCCACTCCATGAATTGAACTCCCGACCTCTTTCTTCACAGTCAATTTCTCTACCACTCCTCCACCGTCCAACTTCTATTCATCTCAATGGGTGTTTAACTTCATTTCAAGGGTTTTGATTAAATACTTGATATAATCGCAATTATAATATCGAAATCTATTTCATTCATTAAATTATAAAACTACATATAATGTGAAAAATAAACAATACATAACTAATATAATAATAATAGTCATATATAATATATACGATGTCAACCATAAAAGTCGATGTACCGTTGAAATTCATACTTTAGATTTGTATTCGCACTCTAGTTCAAACCTCCCACCTTAACCATCATGTATCCTATTCACTATCCTTATACCACCATGTAATTTCCTATCCACACTTTAACTCTTTATCCTTTCATCCCACACCATTAGATCTAAATGAACTATGTATGTTCCCATACAGTTGTTTATTTATTTAACTGGTGATCACTCCTATCTTCATGATTGACAATAATCGATGTATACACTAAATATAACTAAAATAGAGTGACTTAATAGTCATAACCTACCCTACCCTTTTTAATTAATAGCCTCTTACTACTTTAATTATCCCCCCCCCCCTTTTTTTATAAGTGAATAAACCTCTACCCCCTAAGGTGTATAATAAATTACACCTCCACTCACAAGTGTCTCTTCTATTAGTGAAAAAATACTTAAGTTGTGGTGGCGTCCTCTCCTCTCACTAACCCCTATTCCACTTGAACTAGAACCAGACTAGGAGGAACATAATTCAAGATGATGTATCACATTATCACCCACTGTTTGGGAGGAAACACTCTAGGCAAATGATTCAAACTCTATGCTTTCATTCAATCCCTGAGGTGATAATGTGTGTATATATATATATATATATATATATATATATATATATATATATATAAAATACTCACATTTATAGACCACTGCAAGAAAATGGATTTGGACACAAATCCTTTTTATACCATATTTATGCACTTAACTTGAGAACTTGTTGTTATTCAGTTACAATACCCATTATTAAATTACACTTTTTCTGCAGCGGGGTACACTGGCATTCCACAGGGAATAACCTCGGGGGGTGTAGAGTTGGATCTTGATCCGAGGCACCAACAGGCTAAAGCTTTGACTGTTCCCAGGATGCCTTGCACCACCTCCTCTATAGCCCCTCCTCCATGCACTGGAACTCAGTTTGTAAGTTGGTGCCTGCAGTCATTAACAGGGGGAGCTGCTCTAGGCAGCCCTGAAAAGAGCTTTTTAGAAGACTTCAAGGGCCGCAGCACTTTATATGTTTTTATGACATGCTGTGCTGTGGTTCCATCACCTCCCTCAGCGCCGCTGCATACTCCCGCGGCCTGGTTCCCGGGTACTTGCAGCAGAGATGCACCGGTTCTTAGGCACACCACCGCTGCCGTTCTCCAGGATCACGTGGCTGCACAACGAGGAGCAGGTAAGAGGGTCCCTCAGGTGGGACCCGCCGGTAAATCGCGATCCGGTCGTGGTCCCAGGAGATGGACTACGCCACTGGCGTGGACACTGTGCCACACAGGGAACCCACTATATCCACCAGGGCAGGGAGCACAGGTCAGATTTACTAAAATCTGTTTACAATAGGCCCCACAGTACCCGGTGGTGAAGTCCAGCATAGGGGAGCCCCTCCCCCAGCTCCGGGCGCAATGTACTGCTGGTGTTCCCACCCTGGAGCTGCATCTCTCTCTCCCTCACTCCCTGACTGAGATTTTGGCGCCATCTTCACTACAAGCTGGGCTGATCTCCGGGACTGCTGGGATTGTCTCCTCTGTAAAGCCACCTGTCTCATCAGCGCTGTGTTTTACAGGCACTTAAGTATTCTGCATCTCATTTTAGGCAGTGTTAGTTAAGTGTACTACTAACTGAATATTTACTATAAGTATTCTGTGATATACATCCAGTAGTTACTGTGCATTGTTATATCTGTATACATACATATCTATATGTAGTTTTACTAGTCCAGTGCAGTTTTATTGTTTATCTGTAATAATTTATGCATTGTACCTGTGACTGAGTGTGCCTATAGCTGCTGTCTGTATTCTATTCTTGTGTATCACACATATTGCTATCACTATATTGCAGGGCTGGCCAAACCGGTCCTCGAGATCTACCAACAGTTCATGTTTTCCAGGCCTCCTGGAGATCTGTAGAATTGTCAGTTAGGAATGAATGCAGCACATCTTAATTAGTAATGACTACACCTGTGCACCAGCTAGGTGGTCTGGAAAATGTGTACTGTTGGTAGATCTCGAGGACTGGTTTGGCCAGCCCTGCTATATTGTGTACCCTGGGGTGCAAAGTGCATCAAGGTCTCATATAACATATAGTGGTCCACAGGATATACTATTTGGTATTTTTCACTGTGTTTTACATTCACCTCACACCACTTAAATCCTCTGTTTATGCTCTATATTTACTATTGCACAACACAGGGGGTTATTTGCTGGTATTGTGCTTGTCTGGCTATATTGTACTGTTACGCCCTAAGGCTACATTACCTATAATGTCTGCTACACAAGGCAGGAAATCCACAGACGCTCCTGCATCATGCAGTGCTGGCTCCACGGATTTACCTGAGGGAGAAGTTGGAGCTGAGGGTGCAGGCATTGGGTGTCATACACCCTCATGTCAGCCCCGCAGCCCCTGTGGCCAATCAGGACCCATCCTGGGCAGCATTGCTGACTAAACTTGTTACACATCTTAGGCCCCCCTGTGGGACCTCCTGTGCCACATATTGTCCCGGTAGTTAATCCGCCCTCGGCGGATACTCTGTCTATCCAGTTATAACAATTAAATCAATCTTTGATTAGACAAAAATCTACCCCATGCCCTTCTGGGGCCAAGGGGTCCTCTAAGCAGGCCATTTCTTCCTCACATCCCACTAATATTTTGGATAATTCATCCGATGAGGATAGGGAATATACTGATCTGTCAGACACTGATACAGTTGCTTCTAATGAGGAATCTACAACCTAAGTTGATGTTCCTGACCTAGTGGGAGCTACAGTATTAAGCTGAATCTACAAATTGATGATGAGGTAGAACCGACTGCTGCGTCTAAGAAACCTGATAAATTTAAACGTCAGAAGTTTGCTAAAGTAGCCTAACCACATTCTGACCATTTAATTGACATAGGTCAGGAATCCTGGTCGTCTCCAGGAAAGAAGTTTTCCCTGTCTAAAAAAATGCTAGCTTGTTATCCTATCCCTGCGGAGTTGAGTAACAAGTGGAAAACTCCACCGCCGGTGGACTCACATGTCGCCTGTCTTGTGGTGTCATCTACTCTGCCTGTCACCACTGTCCCCTCACTGAAAGAACCGACGAATAAGCATGTGGAGGGATACCTGAGTCTATTTACACTCTTGAGGATGAGCTTCCCCAGGATTCTGTCTTATATTACCACAGCCTCCCACTATATTCAGGAGGCAGTCTCTGATGCAGGTATAATGGCAGCCAAGGCGTCTACTACGTCCTTCCTGGCTCATCGAATTATGTGGTTGAGGTCCTAGAAGGTGGACCAGGACTCTAAAAAGACCTTGAAGGTGCTCCCTTTTTTTTTTTTCAAAATATTTTTATTGAGGTCAAAAAGGCATGTTGAATCATAACAGATGATGACATATAATGACATATAATTCAACTGTACCTGGGGCCACATTAGCCACCCGGGACAGTTGTGTGTGAAAAGAAAGAGAAAATAGAATCCAAAGCCTAGAACAGAGAACCTCACATTTTCACTTTTTACATCGATACATTTAGATATATGTTATATCATAGTATTGTGTAACCAAATAGCAAAGTTAGTAAACATAAAATATGATGGAACAGTTAATGTGTTCCTGCTAATTAGCAGATTCTTTGCCTAGCAGTAAAGCATATTAATGCGTCTCCCCCTTTGGGGATCGCTAAATCCTAAAACAATAAAAACATTAACAGTATTAACAACATTATTAACATTATTAATCGTACCTGCCAGAACCCGGGGGCCGCCGACCCATCCACGGAGACATCAACAGTGTGATAAGAAGAGATAGACGATAGATATCCAGTGTTAGGGAGTAGGAGGAGGTAGATGTAAGAACTTAAGGGTCAGGTGCGGGCAATCAGAGTTGAGACAATGAGAGGGAATAGAAAGCAAGAAAACAAGAGAAGAGTAGAAGGTAGGGAAGCGGAGAGGGGGCTAGGGTGTAGTTATGGAAGAGCGATGGGGGGGTCATCTGCTAGAATTTGGAGCCCGTACCAGGTGGTGCAGTGAAAGCTTTGTTTAATGGCTGTTTTTGTCGGAATAGGTAGTGTGTTGATAAATCGTCGCCAGCAGTAAAAAAAAAGGTGGGGGTTAATATTTCTTTGTTAAGGGAAGTCTCCAGCCAGTCCATTGTGAATAGGAATAGTAGTCTGGCGGTAGCTAGAGGTAGTGTGGGGGGGGGTATTGGATATCCATTGTTGTAATATGGCCTTCCTGCCTACCGCTGAGAGGATCATAATTAGTTTTGTGTCTCGAGAGGGAATATCGTTTTGGTCACGGACATACCCGAATAGCGCCCAAGAGGCAGTACATCGGAAGCGCAAGCCCAACTCGGCAGTTCCGTAGGTGTGTAGTTCTGTCCAAAATTTTTGGATGTGGCTGCAGTGCCAGAAGCAGTGCATAAGATCTGCTATTAATGAAGAGCATTTTAAGCATTTAGCCGAGTCGGACAAGCCCATCAAATGGCTCCTCCTTGGTGATATGTAGGCTCTGTGTAGTATTTTGTATGCCATTTCTTGATAGAGGCTGGCAGGGATAAGTTTGAGGGAGCTCGCAAAGCTATCCACTATGTTCTCCGGGGACATTGACGGGATTTGGGTGGACCATGTTTGTATTTGTGTGAGGTCTGTAGTAGGTATGTGTTCCGTGCGTATGCGGGTATATATTGCTGAGATGGAGCAAGTCCCTGAGCGCAGAAGTGCGTCCAGAGAGTTAACCAGGTCTGTGGCAGTAAGATGTGAGAGGGTCGATCGTATGTAGTGTGATATTTGGTAGAAATAAAAGCGATGGCGGGGGCTAACTCCATATTTGGTTGACACCTCCGTGAAGGTGAGTATTCTTTTGTTGGAGTCGAGGAGGTTTCCTATACATGTGATACCTGAGGCGTGCCAATTGGTAAAGGGGGTGTGGGCCTGACCATTTTGGAATTGTGTATTTCCTACCAAAGGGAGAAAGAGTGAGTAGGTGTGGTGTAGCTTAAGAGATCTGCGGGAGAGTCTCCACGCTACAATAGTAGAGGTTAATAGAGGGTTATCCAAATGAAGGTTAGATATTTCCGATTTGTTTGCATGGAGGATGTAGCTGAGGGATAGGGGGGCACAGAATTGGGAGTCGACTAATGAGTCGGTAAAAGTAGACGTTCCGTGGATCCAGTCCATGGCGAATCGGAGGAGACAAGCATGGTTGTATTGCTCCACGCTCGGCAGATTCACCCCTCCATTTTGTATTGTTTGGGTTAACTTAAAAAGACTTATCCTGGGTCGTTTATTGGCCCAGATAAATTTCGAGATCGAGGAATTGAGATGAGATACATCAACTTTTGAGAGTATGATGGGCAACATCTGCAGAACGTAGAGCAGTCTGGGGAAACTAACCATCTTGACTAGATTACAGCGCCCCAAGAGATTTAAGGGTAGTGTTTGCCATAGCGTGAGTTCTGTCTGGATCTTAATGAGAATTGGGTGGATGTTGTCGGTGTATAGACGGGTGGGGTCAGCGGGTAGTATGATGCCTAGATATGTAATGTGGGTGCTAGCCCATCGGAATGGGAAGGGGGTATCCCAGCCTTTAGTAATCTGGGGAAATATGGCCAATGCTTCCGACTTGTCGAAATTGACGGTGAAGCCTGCAAAAGAGGAAAAGCGGTCAATAGCTTCTTGTAGTGCTGTTATCGACTGTCGTGGGTTGGAGGTAAGTATAAGGATGTCGTCTGCAAACGCCATAAGTTTAATTTCCCTGTTGCCAATTTTTATACCACGAAAGGTGGGTAAGTTGGTGATATATCGTATAAGGGGTTCTAGGGCGATGTTGAAGAGGAGGGGGGAAAGGGGGCAACCCTGTCTAGTTCCTCTCTCTAGGAGAAAGGGTGGGGAGGGGGTATTGTTAACTATCACCTGCGCAGATGGATTAATGTAGAGAGAGTCAACCAGTCCCCGAAACGTCTCGCCAAATCGCTGGTAGAGTAGAACTCTTGTTAAGTGAGGCCAGGCGATCTTGTCGAAAGCTTTTTCAGCGTCCAGGTTGATTAGGATGTTGTCTGTGATATTATTGGTGTGGGAGTGAGTAATGGCTGCCAGCGCCACTCTGATGCCTCGCACTGATTGTCTATGTTTAAGAAATCCCATCTGCGCTGGCGATATAATACGGGAAAGGCATAGCTGTAGTCGATTGGCCATCAGTTTGGTGAGGACCTTAAAGTCTTGATTAAGGAGTGAGATCGGTCTGTAGGACCCTGGCAGGGAGGGGTCTTTGCCTGGTTTTGGTATGACAATAA
Source organism: Pseudophryne corroboree (assembly GCF_028390025.1). Classification (NCBI taxonomy): domain Eukaryota; kingdom Metazoa; phylum Chordata; class Amphibia; order Anura; family Myobatrachidae; genus Pseudophryne; species Pseudophryne corroboree. The sequence continues at coordinate 181,924,399 of NC_086451.1, read as the reverse complement.
TTGTGGCTTCGTTAAACCTAATGGGGATCTGTTTAGAGGTGAGAATATGGTTATAGAGTGATGTGAGGGTAGGGGCGAGTTCGTCTCTTAATATTTTGTAAAATTCCGCTCCGTATCCATCTGGGCCGGGGCTTTTGTTGTTTGGTAGGGTCTTGATGACCTCCACCACCTCCTCCACTGTTATCGGTTTATCTAGGGAGTCCCTCTCCTCTTGGGTCAAAATGGGGAGGTCTGCTTCCTTCAAAAATGATTGGTTGGCAGCAGGATCATCAGGGCCTTTAGTATATAAAGATTGGTAGAAATTTCTAAATTCTGAACAAATGAGGTCAGGAGTGGTGGTCAGTTTGTCCGCATGCATGATCGCGTTGACCCAGTTACGAGATTTGGGTCCTTGATTAAATTTGCTAATAATTTGCCTGATTTGTTACCCCATCTGTGGAGTCTATTCCGCTGATAGTCATAGGAAAGCTGAGCCCGTTCCGTGAGAAATGTATCATATACAAGCTTGGCTGAGAGGTACGCCTCTTTGTGGGCGGGGGTGTCGTGTTGTGTGTAGCTGCGGTATGTTGAGGTGAGAGTGGAGCTCAGGGCGTGTAGTTGGGAGGAAAAATTTTTCCGTTTGGCGTGTGTATAGGACATAATGTGTCCCCTAAGGACGGCCTTTGCCGCCCCCCAAAAGATTGGTGAATCTAATTGTTGATCGCTATTGTCTGAGGTGTAGTTATGCCAGGACTGTTTGAGGTGAAGCATAAAATCAGTAGACTGGCGGAGGTAGGCTGGAAATCGCCATCTCAAGGCGGTGCGTTGTGGTAATCCTAGTTGGAGATGGAGAGATATAGGGGCATAGTCCGAGATGATAATATTCTCGATAGATGTATAGGTGATTTTGGGTAGGAGATTGGTGCCGGTAAAGATGTAGTCGATTCTGGAGTGGGATGAATGGGGGTGGGAATAAAAGGAATAGTCTTTTTGGGTGGGGTGGAGTATTCTCCACGGGTCTAGGAGGTTTAGTTGGGTACAGAAGGAGGAGAGCAAGTGGGTGTGGGGAGTAGAGGTAGTAGCACTTACCCTGGATCTGTCCATGGATGGGTCGACGACCGTGTTAAAATCTCCGCCAACTATCAAGTTTTGGCCTCCCCAGGTTATAAGGGTCGATAGCAGATCTGCAAAAAAAGAATCTGGTGAGGTATTTGGTGCATATACGTTAAGGAGAGTGTATGTCGTGTTTTGTATGTTTATATCTAATAATAAAAATCTGCCCTCTGGGTCAAGCTGTTTTCTGAGGATTGAGTGTTGTAGGTTGGCATGGATTAAAATCGCCACACCCCTAGATTTCGTGTGATAGGGAGAAGATATGCAACTCCCTATCCACGGGGCACGGAGGGTGTGTCTAGGATCATCCAACCAGTGTGTCTCTTGTAAAAATACAATCTGGGGAGACAAACGTTTCAAATGAGCCAGCACTTTTTTCCGTTTGACCGGGTGATTAAGGCCCTCTACGTTCCAAGATACCATGTGGAGTAATGTGGCCACTGGATCTACGTCTATGGGAGTTTGTGAGTGGGAGTCGGAGGGCATATTATCCCACTCCCATCGGGAAAAATATCATTAGAAAGGTTGGAAGGATAAGATGGGGTCCCACCCCGACCCAGCGAACGGGGGGGGAGTTTCCCAGTGGGGGGAGGGGGCTCCGACTTAGGCAGGCACAACTGACAAAACATAAAAATAATAACATAAGTAGTTTCCAACTATGGAAACCTAAACAACAGAGAATATACATGAGTGCGGGATATTCGCACTCCTTATATTCTGCATTTGAGACCCGAAAAGAAGGTTCGGATAGTGTTTAGCCATAATCAAAAAGAGTCACATGGTGATCAAGTGGAAGGAAGGGCGAAGTGTAGCCTAGCTTCGTCTGGATCTTCAAAGAACTTCGGACGTCCGTCTTCAAAGACTCTGAGGCGCGCTGGGTATAGTAGTGCGAATTTGATCTTTGCCTCAAAGAGGTGTCTGCATATGGGGGCAAACTCTTTGCGTTTCGCCGCCACTGCAGCTGAGAAGTCCTGAAAGATGAGAAGGCGTTCTCCGTTGATCGTCAGATTGGCTGTTTTTCGGTATTGGTCTAGGAGTCTCGTTTTATCTGCGTAATTTAAGATCCTCATGATGACCGGACGTGGGCGGCCTGATGTGTTTTTCCGTTCCGGGCCTAATCTGTGTGCTCTTTCAATGATCAGGGGGGATCCCTTGAGGTTCATGGACAGTTGTTCTGGGATGGCTAGCGAGAGGAGATCTAAGAGCTCGTGGCCTTTTACGGATTCGGGGATACCGATGACTCGTAGGTTATTTCTTCTGCTACGATTTCCCAAGTCATCGAGCTTATCCGAGAGATCCGCGACTTCGAGTTGTTTCGCCTGTAAGGATCTTTGAGCTTCAGTCAGATCATCCTCTAGGGCCGAGATCCTTTGCTCTGCCTCATCCAGGCGAGTGGAGTGTTGGGTTAATAGAGTTGATGATGATTCGATAGCTTCCTTTATGCCCGCTAGTTTTTCGTCGAGGAGAGGGCCTAGTACCGCCAGTAGGTCTTTGTGCTTCATCTTGGGTTGTTTGGCAGGCGGTTTAGATTTGCGGGAGTTTCTGGAAAGTGAGCGTGTAGTAGAGTGATCAGAGTCCGATGAGTCTATTTCCGGGGTGTCCTCTCGGGTTTGTTGATCAGTCCCTGCGGGCATTACGGATAGAGGTATCAAAAAATTTTCCATGCAGGGTCGCCCAGAGGGGGAGGTTAAGGCTAGAAACACTAGGTGTTTAGGTAGTAAATGATGTAGTGGGTCTCATGTGCTAGGTGGTTATTTATTGCTGGTCTTCATTTAGTGCGTTGCAGGTGCTCATCAAATATGGCATCTATCTCACTAAAGCAGAGATCAGGTTGAGGGGGTATGGGTATCTTCTTGACCGATGTTGAGGAGGTTGTCAGAAGTATAGATAAGAGTTGCAATAGGCTTGATTTTCGCTATCAGCAGCCGCCGCTCCGATTCCGCAGTTCGGGTCTGGTGAGAGCGGGGTGTTGAGGGAGATCTGACAGGGAGGCAGGCGTCGGCTGAGTCCTCAGGCTTCCGGCGCAATAGCCGCCGAAATTGAGGCCCCGGTTTTTGCTCTGTGACTGGGCCGCAATCTGCGGGAGCGTCCACGTTGCTCCCCGACTCCGCGGTCCGGGTCTGATGAGAGCGGGGTGTTGAGGGGAGCGTTAGTGAGTGGGGGTAATGAATAGGAGCGGGTTTTGACGGTCCTGGAGGGGATTTTTGATGTTTTAAAGCAGGAGCTCCTCCAGTCTGCGACTGCTCTTCTCCTGTGCCAGGCAACGCCCCCCAGGCCTCACTTCTTATATCTGTAGGGTACACCTGTCGGTTTCACAAACCTCACCAGCTGTTGCAGGTCTCTGTTATACAGGAGACTATACCCCAGGTCGTCAGGGAGCAGTGTGATTAATATAAAATTTGATCCCAAGGCAGGTCTGCTGCCAAGCCATGCCCCTCCGTATCGGTCATTTCAAGATGATATACAATGATGCTGATGATTCCCCTCCGGTTGTCAGAGAGGAGACCTGTGGGCAGGCAATATTATAGGGATAAATGTGTAGCAGCTGTAGTACCAGAAGCAACCACCAGAGGGAGCTCCTATTGCAGCCTATCTCCAGCTATGAAGCAGGATGGGTGTTTCGCCAACCTCAAGATGGCCGCCGCCAGTTGATGAGGCCAAGTCCCTCCGGAGCTCTCCCGGTCGCCATCCACCGTCAGCGGGGTGGGGGGGCTGTCAAGCGGGGGTATGTGAGGCGGGGGGCGGGTGTCAGGCGTCTGTGGTGGCCGGGGGATCGGCGAGGCAGCGCAGGTGAAGAGGTTTTGGTCGGCGCCAACCACAAGATGGCCACCGGCCGTCCGTTCCGTGTGTCCCGGCCACTGTCTCCCGCAGGCCGCCCGTTCCCTGGTCCTCTCTGGGTCTTTGGGGGTTTGCTGGGCAGGGTGTCTGACCTCCAGAGAGCTGCTTAGGTGGAGGGGAAAGTCCGTGTAGCCGCCGCTCCGGGCCCGGCGGTCCTCCGTCCTCACCCCAAAATCGAGGCCCCGGCTTCAGGGACAGAGGTAGGCCGCAATCCGCAGGGGGCAGCGCAGGGCCCCCCCGATTCCGCAGCCTCGACCTCTGGATGCAGGGTGGTTCAGCAGGGCTTAGGGGCTGTGTATTTATACAGAAGCCCTCAGATTTGGGCCAGGGGGTCCCTTTTAAAAAGCTGCTGGCAGGAGCTCTCCACAATCCTGACCTCCCTCGATGCCAGCCAGGCCACGCCCCCAAGGTGCTCCCTTTTAAGGGAGACATACTATTTGGGGAGGATCTGAACAAGATTGTGACTGACTTGGCGTCAGCCAAGACTGCATTTCTCCCAAGTACTAATCCTTCGACTCTGAAGGCTAAGAGTACCACTTTTCGTTCCTTTTGACCTCTAAGTAACACAAAAGCTCAGGGGTACCTGAGCCATGCTCATACTTCCAAAACCACTAAACCCAAATCTAAACGATCTTGGGCTGCCTGTCAGCCTGCTTCCAAACAAGACAAGCCTGCTGCATGACGGGGCAGTCCGCCCCCTGTGGGACCCCAAGATGGGAGGCCGACTTCTGCAGTTCGCCCAGGCCTGGTTACAGAACACTTTTGATGCCTGGGTGCGGGCAAGTTGTCTCTCACGTGTACGCAATCTCTTTCAAGAGACGTCCCTCTCGCCAGTTTTGCACGATGGTTATCCCTTCGGATCCATTAAAAGCGCAAACTCTACATTTGGTTGTACAATCCCTCCTGGACACAGGAGTGATAGTGCCGGTACCTCTGTCTCAGAGAGGCAGGGGATACTATTCGACACTGTTTCTAGTTCCAAAGCCAAATGGGTCCTCCTGGCCTTTACTCAACCTCAAATCTTTGAACAGATTTGTTAGGGTATCCAAATTCTGTATGGAAACTCTGCGTTCTATTGTACTGGCCATGGAGCCCAAGGACTATATGTTTTCCCTGGACATACAGGATGCTTACCTACACATACCTATTGCCATGTCGCATCAGCAGTATCTGCAGTTTGCTATTAGCAACCTACATTATCAATTCCAGGAGTCGCCTTTTGGATTGACCACGGCTCCAAGGATCTTCACCAAGGTCATGGCAGTCATGATGGCCCTTCTCGTGTGCAAAAGAAAAGGTAATACCTCCCTGCGCTGGAAAATGTCACTGCTGCAAATAAGTATATGTTCCGGAGATATCGACCGGAAAAGAGAACAGACATGTGATATACAGATTATATACAAAAATGCGCTGTGACACTGGGTACAATAAAAGTAATTTCAAATGAAAATTCGAAAGTCCTCACAGTTTTTGTCAAATACTTCAAGGAATTTTCTCCAGTCCAATGGCACATAAAACAAAGAAAGAAAATGGAAAAAAGAAAATTTCCAATGTGTAGTAGTTCTTTAAAACGTAATAGGAGTTATATTGCGGGAATATAGGATGTAAATTTTCCCCTCCTCCGTGTCTGTATGGAATATTCTGGGGCCACCCGGAAAGTGTATCGGTCAGAGTTCAAACAAATGCTCACTTCTTGCTTACTTCGACAAATGTGTGTAGACTCCTATAAAGGTATCTTTTAAGGCTTCTAGGGATCTCGCTTCGCTCTTAGCAGAATCCTTGATGTCTGTGATTGCTCTCCAGAACATGTAGGAAAAATTACACAAAAGAACAAATCCAATGTGTAGTATTTCATAGACACCCGTTGTCATGGGTGTGGTGAATAAGGGGAGGAAATAAAAACAAAACCCTTATTGCTTTGTGTTTTTATACCATGTAAAGGGACCACCCAAACACAAAGTGATATATAGGGTGAATGTCAGATGCTCACTCTTAGGCTTACATCTAAGTAGATGAATGGACACACATAAAGGTATCTTTTCAACTTGAAATAGTAGTTGTTCAAAATATCACGCTTACACGTGTTCTTACTTGAAGAATGTGAGGTATATTCCCGTAGCGGGTTCTTTCAAATCCTATCTGTAGTCAAATTCCACCCATAGACGTGCTCATATCAAATGAGTTTTATTCCATAAAAATAAATAAAATAATTTACATAAAAAAACATGAGAGCCTGGGTCGCCCTGCCTCGGCAGCTGTGATGGTCCCAAAAGAGGGCAAGGAACATATGAAAAAAATCCAAATGATCTTACCCGAAATTGTTGGGAAATGCCAAAGGACAAGGGTCACCAAGTTCTTAACAAACAAGCATGCCACCAACGCGTTTCGACTACTTTAGTCTTCCTCAGGGTGATAGTATGGGTAAGGATCCCAGAGCAATCTATTTATGCTCTGGGCGATCCCGCCTCTTTGGATGGATCATGGAGGAAATACAGATATACAATATAATAAAATCACGAGAAAGGTCCATATGTATAGCCATAGTATAACAATATTCAAAATGATGTAGCGTTTATATACCGGTAATTAAAAAGCATAACATGGTTAGATAAATTAAATATACAGAAGAAAAATGGGTTGTCATGACAACCTGTATGAATAGCCAATAGTATTGTTTCCTGTCTCCATTTTAAAGCTGAGGTTGAGCCGTCGTGGAACGCATACTGCGGGGCAACGTGGTATGAACAGGAAGTTCGGGTGACGTATTTCCTTCCCCATGCGTTCCACGGGTATGCGATACCGGAAGTATGCGTTCCACCTTTACGGGATTGTGGATGCGCACCATAAAGGATTTTATCTTTACATTTATCGATAATTAGTTGGATAACAGCCGTACCAAAGGTGATAACAAGTGGACTAAGATGACCTTGGTCTTAAAGGTTATATAAAACAAAAACGGTGTATCTAAATGTAATAATGGTAGTGATGTGCAGCAAAAGAAATAATTGAATGTAAATGATGGCCCTTCTCCACCGTCAGGGTATCGGGATCCTGCCATATCTGGATGACTTGCTGATCCTGGCGAACTCCCCAGAGGTTCTCCTCAGTCATCTGGAACTGACGGTCCAATTCCTACAAGCCCACGGGCGGCTCATCAACTGAAAGAAGTCCTTGCTCGTCCCTGCTCAGAGCATGGTGCACCTAGGGGCAATGCTGGACACACACAACCAATTATTGTTCTTGTCTCCAGAGAAGGTCCTGAAACTTCAGGACAGGATAAGATACTTCCTCTCTTGCCAAAGAGTGTCGATACATTCGGCGATACAAGTACAAGGCCTCATGGTGTCGGCTTTCAACATGGAAGAGTACACTCAATTTAATTCCCGCCCTCTGCAGAGGTTAAACCTTTCCAAGTGGGACAGCCTACCTCACTGAATCAGGTCTCAAATGATTTCCTTGTCTCCGGAGGTTTGTCTGTCACTGAGCTGGTGGCTACAGGACCAACAGTTTAGCAGGAGCCGTCCCTTCTGGATTTCCAACTGGATCCTCCTAACAATGGATGCCAGTCTGTTGGGTTGGGATGCAGTGTTGGAGCAACACTCTCTCCAGGGTTGGTGGACCAGGGAGGAATCTCTTCTCCCGATAAACATTCTGGAATTTAGGGCAGTGTTCAATGTGTTGATACTGGCCCTGCCTCTGGTAGAGAACAGGCCTGTTCAAGTACAGTCAGACAATTCATTTTGATGAACATCATCTTCTCCACATTTTCTGGAAGTAACCTCGTACGCCGATCGCTGACAAGGTGACCGGCTGCTCTAAACACTCTTTCAGAGTACACACTGGGGGTGGGGGTGGGGGAGGGGGCAAGTTAGGTAAAATAAAGCCAGTTTGTGCAAGGGCCTCCAAATTGCCTCTTTTTCCTGCCAGTATATGTACAGACTGTCTGACATGCCTACAGTGATGCTGTCACTCATAATCTTCCACCATTCTTTCAGCGCCAGCAACACCCATATTCTCATCCTGGTGTACTTCAACAGTGACATCTTCAATTTGAATATCAGGAACTGGACTATGGGTGCTCCTTCTAGCACTTGCATGGGGCGTGCAAATGGTGGAAGGAGCCACCTCTTTCCGTCCAGTGTTGGGAAGGTCAGGCATCGCACCTGCCGACACATTTGGACTCTCCTAGAGGATCTGTGATTTAGAACGCACAATTCTTTGCTGTGCTTTTGCCAGCTTAACTCTCTTCATTTTTCTAGTGGGAGGATGAGCGCTTCCATCATCATGTGAAGCTGAACCACTAGTCAAGAGGGACATATGAGAGGGCCTTAGCCATTCCTTGCCACTCCGTGTCGTAAATGGCATATTGGCAAGTTTACGCTTCTCCTCAGACGATTTAAATTTCGATTTTTGGGTCATTTTTCTGAACTTTTGCTTTTTGGATTTTACATGCTCTCTACTATGACATTGGGCATCGGCCTTGGCAGACGACGTTGATGGCATTTCATTGTCTGCCATTACTAGTGGCAGCAGCTTCAGCACTAGGTGGAAGTGGATCTTGATCTTTCCCTATTTTACCCTCCACATTTATGTTCTCCATTTTTTAATGTGTGGAATTATATGCCAGTAATATATCTGGAATTAGACGGCGGTAATGTCTGGAATTAGATACCACTAGATAGATACAAGATACCACTGTGACTGGAATGATGATAACCTATGCACAGTGACAGGACACTACCACAGCACCCTACAGCAGCAAGATGCAGCACAAGACACTGGACTAGTATATCAATAATGTACTGTAGTATTACTGAGCACCACAATGCAGCACAAGACAATGATCAGTGGTACTGAGCACTGATGAGGATACTACTGAGAACTGACACTGAGCAGCAACATGCAGCACAAAACACTGGACTAGTATATTAGTAATGTACTGTAGTATTACTGAGCACCACAATGCAGCACAAGACAATGAGCAGTGATACTGAGCACTGATGAGGATACTACTGAGAACTGACACTGAGCAGCAACATGCAGCACAAGACACTGGACTAGTATATTAGTAATGTACTGTAGTATTACTGAGCACCACAATGCAGCACAAGACAACGAGCAGTGGTACTGAGCACTGATGAGGATACTACTGAGAACTGACACTGAGCAGCAATATGCACAAGAGAGACACACTACTAATATTACTGAGCAGCAATAAGTAAGCAATGATACTGAGCGCTGATATATTGAGATCTGCCACTGAGAGAACGTAGCCACGTCCTCTCTGCTCTCTCTACTACTACTAGACACACTACTAGTATTACTGAGCAGCAATAAGTAAGCACTGATACTGAGCACTGATATATTGAGATCTGCCACTGAGAGAACGTAGCCACGTCCTCTCTGCTCTCTCTACTACTACTAGACACATTACTAGTATTATTGAGCAGCAATAAGTAAGCACTGATACTGAGCACTAATATATTGAGATCTGCCACTGAGAGAACGTAGCCACGTCCTCTCTGCTCTCTCTACTACTACTAGACACACTACTAGTATTACTGAGCAGCAATAAGTAAGCACTGATACTGAGCACTGATATATTGAGATCTGCCACTGAGAGAACGTAGCCACGTCCTCTCTGCTCTCTCTACAATGCTTGAGTGCAAATAGCAGCGACGCGCGGCTCTTTATATGGAATCCGAATCTTGCGAGAATCCAACAGCGGGATGATGACGTTTTGCCTCGTTCGGGGTTTTCCGAGTCAGGCGGGAATAACCTAGCCTGCCTCGGACCCGTGTAAACCACGTGGAGTTTGGGGGGGTTTGGTTCTCGGAGATCTGAACCCGCTTATCTCTAGCAGCCACATATCCAATCTCTTGCAGACACACACTACATAGATCTGCTCAGCCGCAATGCTAATAATTTTTTTCACAAATTACAAGGTAAGCTTCAAATAGTTAGAATTCTCTAGCTTAGAATTATCTACCTTTCTATGCAGATTGCTCAATGAATAGATTGTCTGACTGTAATGCCACAGGCAATGTGTTCGAATCTTGGGTATGTCAGCATCTCGAAAATAAGATTTTACTCACCGGTAAATCTATTTCTCGTAGTCCGTAGTGGATGCTGGGACTCCGTAAGGACCATGGGGATAGACGGGCTCCGCAGGAGATAGGGCACTCTAGAAAAGAATTAGGTCTACTGGTGTGCACTGGCTCCTCCCTCTATACCCCTCCTCCAGACCTCAGTTAAGGAAACTGTGCCCGGACGAGCCAACATTACAAGGAAAGGATTTTGGAATCCAGGGTAAGACTCATACCAGCCACACCAATCACACCGTATAACTTGTGATAACCAAACCCAGTTAACAGTATGAACAATTACAAAACATCAGACAACCTGATGTAATCATAACATAACCCTTTGTTAAGCAATAACTATATACAAGTATTGTAGAGAAGTCGCACTTGGGACGGGCTCCCAGCATCCACTACGGACTACGAGAAATAGATTTACCGGTGAGTAAAATCTTATTTTCTCTAACGTCCTAAGTGGATGCTGGGGACTCCGTAAGGACCATGGGGATTATACCAAAGCACCACAACGGGCGGGAGAGTGCGGATGACTCTGCAGCACCGAATGAGCTAACTCAAGGTCCTCCTCAGCTAGGGTATCAAACCTGCAGAACTTTGCAAATTTGTTTGAACCCGACCAAGTAACTGCTCGGCAAAGTTGCAATGCCGAGACCCCTCGGGCAGCCGCCCAAGAAGAGCCCACCTTCCTCGTGGAATGGGTCTTTACTGATTTTGGATTCGGCAACCCAGCCGCAGAATGAATCTGCTGAATCGTGTCACAGATCCAGCAAGCAATAGTTTGCTTTGAAGCAGGAGCACCCAGCTTGTTGGATGCATACAGGATAAACAGCGACTCCGTTTTCCTGACCTTAGCCACATAACTCTTCAAAGCCCGCACTACATCTAGTAACTCAGAATTCACCCAGCCACTGGTAGCTACAGGCACCACAATAGGTTGTTTCATATGAAAAGATGACACTACCTTCGGCAGAAATTGCTGACGAATCCGCAATTCTGCCCTGTCCATAAGAAAAACCAGATAGGGGCTTTATATGTGACAAAGCCGCCCATTCCGACACACGCCTAGCTAAGGCTAAAAACATGACCACCTTTTACGTGAGATATTTTAACTCTACTGATGTTAGTGGTTCCAACCAATGTGATTTCAATAAAATCAACACCACGTTCAGATCCCAAGGTGCCACTGGAGGCACAAACGGGGGCTGTATATGCAGCACTCCCCTACAAAGGTCTGAACTGCAGGAAAAGAAGTCAGTTCTTTTTTAAAGAAATGGCTAAGCCTGATATCTGGGCCTTAATGGATCCTATTCTTAGGCCCAAAGACACTCCTGATTGTAGGAAGTGAAAGAAAACGGCCCAGCTGGAATTCCTCAGTAGGAACATTCCTGGCCTCACACCGAGCAACACTTTTTTTTTTTTTTTTGCCATATACGGTGATAATGTTCAACCGTCACATTGAACACTGTACATTATAGTAGTCTACACTGGAGTCAAACGCTGTGTCTATCTCAGCGTCCCTTATTTTGGATAGTGAACCTTGAGAGACTCTAACGATCTCTGCGACATAAGGACAGACATGGGTAGATTTCCTGTCCGTTCTCCAACTCAGGTGCAATAAATTCACCTTAGCACATATCCAAACAGGTGTCGGCGTCGTCGACGGAGACACCCACTCACACACATATTTGCTCCATCTTCTTGGAACATACAGGGCCCCTGTTGCAACCAAGCCTGTCTTAGAGGCCGAGGCCATGGGTCCTCTGTGAGCATCTCTTGCAGATCAGGATACCAAGTTCTTTTTGACTAATCCGGAACAATGAGTATTGTTCACACCCCTCTCTTCCTTATGATTCTCAGTACCTTGGGTATGAGATGACGAAGGGAAAATACATACACCGACTGTAACACCCACGGTGTCATTTGCGTATCCACAGTTATCGCCTGAGGGTCTCTTGACCTGGCGCCATACCGCCGTAGCTTATTGTTGAGGCGAGATGCCATCATGTCTACTTGTGGCAGTTCCCACCGACTCGCCATCAGCGTGAAAACTTCTTGATGAAGTCCCCACTCTTCCGGGTGTAGGCCGTGCCTGCTGAGGAAGTCTGCTTCCCAGTTGCCCGGAATGAACACTGCTGACAGTGCGCTTATGTGATTCTCCGCCCAGCGAAGAAACCTGGTGGCTTCCATCCTCGCCACCCTGCTCCTTGTACCGCCTTGGCGGTTTACATGAGCCACTGCGGTGATGTTGTCTGAGTGAATCAGAACTGGTTGGTCGCGAAGCAGTGTCTCCGCTTGACTTAGGGCGTTGTATATGGCCCCTAGGTCCAGGATGTTAATGGCCGTCTCCTGACTTGACCACAGACCTTGGAAATTATCTTCTCTGTGTTACTGCCCCCCCCCACCCTCGGAGGCTTGCATCCGTGGCCACCAGGACCCAGTCCCGAATGCCGAATCAGCGTCCCTCGCGAAGGTGAGAACTCTGCAGCCACCACATGAGAGACACCCTGGCCCTGGGGGATAGGGTGATTCACTGATGCTTCTGAAGCTGTGATCCGGACCACTTGTCCAGTAAGTCCCACTGAAAGGTCCTCGCATGGAACCTGCCGCCGGGAATGGCCTCTTATGATGCCACCATCTTTCCCAGGACTCGAGGGCAGTGATGCACTAACACCTTCTTTGTGTATATAGATTTCTGACCAGTGTCACGAGCTCCTGAGCTCTCTCTATTGGGAGATACATCCCTTTCTGGTCTGTGTCTAGGATCATGCCTAGGATGGGCAGATGAGCTGTAGGAACCAACTGCGACTTTGGAATATATAGAATTCAGTCGTGTTACCGTTACACTTTCCGAGAAAGTGACACGCTGTTCAGCAACTGCTCTTTTGATCTCACTTCTATGCAGAGATCTTCTAAATACGTGACAATAGTGACACCTTGCTTCCACAGGATCACCCTCACTTCCGCCATTATCCTAGTCTAAACTGGTAATGACAATCCCGTACCGCAATACTGAGGTACGCCTGATGAGGTGGGTAAATGGGGACCTGAAGGTATTCATCCTTATGTCCCGAACCCCCTTTCAGGCTTACAATGACAGCTCTAAGCGATGCCATCTAGAACTTGCCCTTTTTCAGGTATATGTTCAGGGATTTTAATTCAATATGGGTCTGACCAAACCTTTTGGTTTTGGGACCACAACATGGTCAAATAAAAATAATCCCCTCCTTGTTGAATGAGGGGAACCTTGACCACCACCTGTTGAATATACAATTTGTGAAATGCAGTTCACACTGTTTCCCTCTTGTGAGGGGAAGCCGTCAGGGCCGTCGGTGAGGGGGTATTTTTTCTTGTATCCCTGAGACACAATATCTAACAGGTAGTGAACCCACTTGCGGCTGCACTTCCGAAAGCGTGCCCCCACCGGGCCTAGCTCCGCCTGTGGAGCCCCAGCGACATATGGTGGATTATGTAGAGGCCGGGGAGGACTTTTCTCTGCCCCCGCTTCTGGCAAGAAAGGACGCATCTCGGACTTTCTTGTTTCTTTATTCGAAAAGCTACATTTGATAATGTCGTGCTTTCCTAGGCCATGCAGGGATATAAGGCCAAATATCATATATATATATACATATCTCTTAAGACAGCATCATTAATATAAATATATATATCCCTACATATATATATATATATATCTATACATACTAGGGTCTCTATGTCTGCTGATAAGGTACATGTCCACGCTGCCACAGCGCTATAAACCCATGCCGACCCAATCGCCGGTCTGAGTAGTGTACCATAATGTGCACGCTATCTGCAGGATCCCTGAGAATAGCTGTAGCATCAGGGCTGCCTTTTGTGACACCCTAGGGGAAGATTTCCATCTTATCCTGGCCCTAGTGGGTAAAGGATACTGTCTGAGAAATCTTTGTGGGAAGCTGCAGTCTTGTCTGGAGATTCCCGCTCTTTTTCCTCATGAGAGGAGGGAAAGTTACCTCAGCTTCCTTTCCCTTACACCTGTGTACCCTCATGTCAGGGACAGATGAGTCATCAGTGATATGCACATTTTATTACAATAAACATATATTGAATACTGTACTGCCAATCTGGCTGTAATTTTGCATTATCATAGTCGACACCGAAGTCAAACTCTGTGTCGATATCAGTGTCTATTATCTTGGATAGTGAACATTGAGAGACTCTGACGGACTCTGCGACATAGGGACAGACCTGGGTAGATATCCTGTCTGTTTCCTAACCTTCTTTGTGCAATAACTTTATCTCAGCACTAATTTACACATATCCACACAAGTGTCGGCGTTGTCGACGGCAACACCTTCTTACACACACATTATCTCCATCTCCTTTTTATGGGAGCCTTCTACATCAGACATGTCGACACACGCGTACCGACACACCATACACACAGGGGAAGCTCTTTTTGAAGACAGCTCCCCCACAAGGCCCTTTGGAGAGACAGAGAGAGAGTTTGCCAGCACACACCCCAGCGCTATATGACCCAGGAAAAAACACAGTAACTCAGTGTTTACCCAGTAGCTGCTGTATTATATGATTTGTGCCTAAATTTATGTGTCCCCCCTCTTTTTTTCACCCCTCAATCGTGATTCTGCAGGGGAGAGTCTGGGGAGCTTCCTTCCAGCGGAGCTGTGAAGAGAAAATGGCCCTGGTGAGTGCTGAGGAAGAAGCCCCGCCCCCTTCATGGCAGCTTTCTGTCCCGCGATTTTGTGTGAATAATGGCGGGGGCTCATGCAGACATACAGTGCCTACCTGTATGTCTGCTTACTTTTGCCAAAAGGTACCTTATTGCGGCCCAGGGCGCCCCCCCCTGCGCCCTGCACCCTACAGTGACCGGAGTGTGTGGTGTGCTGTGGGAGCAATGACGCACAGCTGCAGTGCTGTGCGCTACCTTATATGAAGACAGAAGTCTTCTGCCGCCGATTTCACTCCACGCCGTGCTTCTTGCTTCTGGCTCTGCGAGGGGGACGGCGGCGCGGCTCTGGGATCGGACCGCCAATGGTTAGTACCTGTGTTCGATCCCTCTGGAGCTAATGGTGTCCAGTAGCCTAAGGAGCACAACCTATCCCGCAGTTGGTAAGGTTTGCTCCTCTCCCCTCAGTCCCACGTAGCAGAGAGTCTGTTGCCAGCAGAAGCTCTCTGAAAATAAAAAACCTAATCAAAATACTTTTCTCTCAGCAAGCTCTGTAGAGCTCACTAAGGTGCACCCTTCTCGTTCGGGCACAGATTCTTAACTGAGGTCTGGAGGAGGGGCATAGAGGGAGGAGCCAGTGCACACCAGTAGACCTAATTCTTTTCTAGAGTGCCCTATCTCCTGCGGAGCCCGTCTATCCCCATGGTCCTTACGGAGTCCCCAGCATCCACTTAGGACGTTAGAGAAATGTAACAAAGGACAGTGTGACTGAATAACAAATAAATCTCAAGTTGAGTTCATGAATGTTGTATAGGTATTAGTGATAAAAGGGGTAAGGGTAGGAGACAAGTGCAGTCAGGAGATGCTGGTCTTCAAAAATAGGGGAAGCTACAAGTGAAAGTAATTAAAATAGATAATTGACAAGTGCTGCCAACAGTGCCTCATACCCTGCAGTGCTATGTGCAGTGCTCCCTCCGCACACACCTAGTTACGGCCCTGGCTAATGCAGGGGTTCCTGCATCTGCAGCCAGAAAGCTATGATATCTGCATGACTGTCAGAGTGGTTCCTTGTACTCACATTGTCACCACCAATTTGACACTCCGAAAATGCCAAAAAAATCACAGAAAAACAGATCCGGCAAAGTTCCATTAAAAGTAACAATGGGCTTGATTCAGATTACAGATGTGACGCGGGCAGTTTTCGTGTTTTGGTTTTGGTTCTGGTTCCATGCTCGTGTTTTGGATATGGATTGGTTTTGCCACAACCACCCTTTCGTGTTTTGGTTTTGGCTCTGGATGATTTTTGAAAAAAACATAAAAACAGCTAAAATCACAGAATTTGGGGGTCATTTTGATCCTACGGTATTATTAACCTGAATAACATTTCCACTCATTTCCAGTCTATTCTGAACAGCTCACACCTCACAATATTGTTTTTAGGCCAAAAGGTTGCACCGAGCTGGCTGTATGACTAAGCTAAGCGACACAAGTGTGCGGCACAAACACCTGGCCCATCTAGGAGTGGCACTGCAGTGGCAGACAGGATGGCACTTAAAAAAAAAAAGTCCTCAAACAGCACATCATGCAAAGAAGTAAAAGAGGTGCAATGAGGTAGCTGTATGACTAAGCTAAGCGACACAAGTGTGTGGTATAAACACCTGTCCCATCTAGGAGTGGCACTGCAGTGGCAGACAGGATGGCAGATTTAAAAATAGGCCCCAAACAGCACATCATGCAAAGAAGTAAAGAGGTGCAATGAGGTAGCAGTATGATTAAGCTAAGCGACACAAGTGAGCGGCACAAACACCTGGACCATCTATGAGTGGCACTGTAGTGGCAGACAGGATGGCACTTAAAAAAAAGTCCCCAAACAGCACATCATGCAAAGAAGTAAAAGAGGTGCAATGAGGTAGCTGTATGACTAAGCTAAGCGACACAAGTGTGTGGTATAAACACCTGTCCCATCTAGGAGTGGCACTGCAGTGGCAGACAGGATGGCAGATTTAAAAACTAGTCCCCAAACAGGACATCATGCAAAGAAGTAAAAGAGGTGCAATGAGGTAGTTGTATGACTAAACTAAGTGACACAAGTGTGTGGCACAAACACCTGGCCCCTCTAGGGTTGGAACTGCAGTCCCAGTACACAAATGGCATATACCGGACGCACGTCTAACACCAACAGAGCTGTCAAGGCCTCAGTTATCCACTTTGCAACAGAATGACTGCTGTCATATTTCATCTTCCTCGTTGGACAGTCATTTGCTTAGTTGAAGTAGTACAAGTGGTCTTCCGACTTCCCCTCTGGGATGATGATTGACCCCCAACAGCAGCAGCAGCAACAGCAGTAGTGGGAGGAAGTGGATCTGGATCTTTCCCTATTTTATCCTCCACATTTTTGTTCTCCATTATTTTAATGTATATATATCTCAAAATGCAGCAAAACAGAGCATACCTCTACGCCACACAGGGCAAACCCTGAAAACATTATTTGGATTGAATATTAATAACCCCTTTATTTGGAGTAAATAATATACAGCACAGGACAGCACCACTGAACTTATATGGCAGCACCACTGACTAGACTTATACAGCAGTACCACTGGACTGGATTTATACGCCAGTACCACTAGATTTATATGGCAGTACCACTGGACATATACGGCAGTATCACTGGACTTTTATGTCAGGATCACTGGACTGGATTTATACGCCAGTACCACTGGATTTATACGGTAGTACCACTGGAATTAAATGGCAGTATCACTGGAATTATACAGCAGTATCACTGGAATTATACGGCAGTACCACTGGAATTATATGGCAGTACCACTGGACTTATATGGCAGTATCACTGGATTTATATGGCAGTACCACTGGACATATACAGCCGTACCACTGAACATATACGGCAGTACCACAGGACTTATATGGCAGTATTACTGGACTGTATTTATACGGCAGTACCACTAGATTTATATGGCAGTACCACTGGACATATACGGCAGTATCACTGGAATTATACGGCAGTACCACTGAATTTATACGGAAGTACCACTGGACTGGATTTATACGGCCGTATCACTGGACTTATACGGCAGTATCACTGGATTTATACGGCAGTACCACTGGATATATATGGCAGTACCACTGGACATATACGGCAGTATCAGTGGAATTATATGGCAGTACCACTGGACATATACGGCAGTATCACTGGACTGGATTTATACGTCAGTACCACTGGACATATACGTATATACGTATTGGATAGCAGGGTACAGCGAGTAGTGGTCAATGGGAAGTCCTCAACCTGGTCCCCAGTAGTCAGCGGAATACCACAAGGGTCCATACTCGGACCACTACTGTTCAACTTATTTATCAATGACCTAGAAATGGGCCTGGAAAGCACAGTGTCAATCTTTGCAGATGATACTAAACTGTGTAAGGTAATTAATTCAGAATTGGATGTGGAGTCCTTGCAAAATGATCTATCTAAACTTGAACTCTGGGCATCTAAATGGAAAATGAGGTTCAATACAGACAAATGCAAGGTTATGCATTTTGGGACTAAAAACAAACTTGCATCCTACATATTAAATGGGGAACGTCTAGGGGAAACAGAGTTGGAAATAGATTTGGGGGTATTCATTGATAATAGGCTTAATAACCATACACAATGTGAAATGCAGTAAAGAAGGCAAGTAAGGTGCTAGCATGCATATACTGTATAGGGGAACTGAGACAAGGGACTCGGATGTAATCATGCCGCTGTATAAGGCATTGGTATGTCCGCACCTAGAATATTGTGTTCAGTTTTGGGCACCATTGTATACAAAAGACATCAGTGAACTCGAATGGGTTCAAAGGCAAGCTACTAAATTGATTGAAGGCCTAGAAGGACTGGACTATAAGGAAAGACTTACTAGGTTGAATATGTATACACTAGAAAAGAGGCGTCTAAGAGGAGATATTATTAATATCTTCAAATATGTAAAGGGACATCACAAAGAGTTATCAGCTGAATTATTTATTAAAAGAATGCAGTTTAGGACACCTGGGCACTCGCTGCGGCTGGAGGAGAGAAAGTTCCGAACACAATGGAGGAAAGGGTTCTTCACTGTTCGGGCAATCAGGATGTGGAATTCCCTGCCAGGGAAGGTGGTAATGGCGGACTCTGTAATTGGATTTAAAAAAGGAATGGATATATTTCTGAATGAAAACTCTATCCAAGGTTATAATACTTAATATATCAACGTGGTTAATCCGGGGGTAACATGAGTTATAGTAACTAACTAGTCATAAAACATTATTCAGCAAGTTTGTAGAATCATCACAACTTAAAACAGGTTGAACACGATGGCCAATTTGCCTCTATTCAACCTCAAATACTGTGTTACTATGTTACTATGTATTATCACTAGACTGGATTTATACGCCAGTACCACTGGATTTATACGGCAGTACCACTGGACATATACGGCAGTATCACTGGAATTATATGGCAGTACCACTGTAATATATACGGCAGTATCACTGGACTAGATGTATACGGCAGTACCACTGGACATATACGGCAGTACCACTGGACATATACGGCAGTATCACTGGATTTATACGGCAGTATCACTGGACTGGATTTATATGCCAGTACCACCAGATTTATACGGCAGTACCACTGGACATATACGGTAGTATCATTGGAATTATATGCCAGTACCACTGGACATATATACAGCAGTATCACTGGACTGGATTTATACGGCAGTATCACTGGACATATATGGCAGTATCACTGGACATATACAGCAGTATCGCAGGATTTATACAGCTGTACCACTGGGCAAATACTGCAGAATCACTGGACATATACGGCAGTATCACTGGGCCTGATTTATATGCCAGTACCACTGGATTTATTTAGCAGTACCACTGGACATATACAGCAATATCACTGGATTTATATGGCAGTACCTCTGGACATATACGGCAGTATCACTGGAATTATGGCAGTATCACTGGACTGGATTTATACGGCAGTACCACTGGACATATACGGCAGTACTACTGGACATATACGGCAGTATCACTGGAGTTATATGGCAGTATCACTGGACAAATACGGCAGTATCATTGGAATTATATGGCAGTACCACTGGACATATATACGGCAGTATCACTGGACTGGATTTATACGGCAGTACCACTGGACATATACGGCAGTATCACTGGACATATATGGCAGTATCACTGGACATATACAGCAGTATCACTGGATTTATATGGCAGTATCACTGGACAAATACGACAGTATCAGTGGAATTATATGGCAGTACCACTGGACATATACGGCAGTATCACTGGACTGGATTTATACGTCAGTACCACTGGACATATACGTATATACGTATTGGATAGCAGGGTACAGCGAGTAGTGGTCAATGGGAAGTCCTCAACCTGGTCCCCAGTAGTCAGCGGAATACCACAAGAGTCCATACTCGGACCACTACTGTTCAACATATTTATCAATGACCTAGAAATAGGCCTGGAAAGCACAGTGTCAATCTTTGCAGATGATACTAAACTGTGTAAGGTAATTAATTCAGAATTGGATGTGGAGTCCTTGCAAAATGATCTATCTAAACTTGAACTCTGGGCATCTAAATGGAAAATGAGGTTCAATACAGACAAATGCAAGGTTATGCATTTTGGGACTAAAAACAAACTTGCATCCTACATATTAAATGGGGAACGTCTAGGGGAAACAGAGTTGGAAATAGATTTGGGGGTATTCATTGATAATAGGCTTAATAACCATACACAATGTCAAAATGCAGTAAAGAAGGCAAGTAAGGTGCTAGCATGCATATACTGTATAGGGGAACTGAGACAAGGGACTCGGATGTAATCATGCCGCTGTATAAGGCATTGGTATGTCCGCACCTAGAATATTGTGTTCAGTTTTGGGCACCATTGTATACAAAAGACATCAGTGAACTCGAATGGGTTCAAAGGCAAGCTACTAAATTGATTGAAGGCCTAGAAGGACTGGACTATAAGGAAAGACTTACTAGGTTGAATATGTATACACTAGAAAAGAGGCGTCTAAGAGGAGATATTATTAATATCTTCAAATATGTAAAGGGACATCACAAAGAGTTATCAGCTGAATTATTTATTAAAAGAATGCAGTTTAGGACACCTGGGCACTCGCTGCGGCTGGAGGAGAGAAAGTTCCGAACACAATAGAGGAAAGGGTTCTTCACTGTTCGGGCAATCAGGATGTGGAATTCCCTGCCAGGGAAGGTGGTAATGGCGGACTTAGTAATTGGATTTAAAAAAGTAATGGATATATTTCTGAATGAAAACTCTATCCAAGGTTATAATACTTAATATATCAACGTGGTTAATCCGGGGGTAACATGAGTTATAGTAACTAACTAGTCATAAAACATTATTCAGCAAGTATGTAGAATCATCACAACTTAAAACAGGTTGAACACGATGGCCAATTTGCCTCTATTCAACCTCAAATACTATTTTACTATGTTACTATGTATTATCACTAGACTGGATTTATACGCCAGTACCACTGGATTTATACGGCAGTACCACTGGACATATACGGCAGTATCACTGTAATTATATGGCAGTACCACTGTAATATATACGGCAGTATCACTGGACTAGATGTATACGGCAGTACCACTGGACATATACGGCAGTACCACTGGACATATACGGCAGTATCACTGGAATTATATGGCAGTACCACTGTAATATATACGGCAGTATCACTGGACTAGATGTATACGGCAGTACCACTGGACATATACGGCAGTACCACTGGACATATACGGCAGTATCACTGGATTTATACAGCAGTATCACTGGACTG
This sequence comes from Pseudophryne corroboree, assembly GCF_028390025.1. Lineage (NCBI taxonomy): Eukaryota > Metazoa > Chordata > Amphibia > Anura > Myobatrachidae > Pseudophryne > Pseudophryne corroboree. The sequence goes on along the minus strand of NC_086451.1, from coordinate 181,902,813 downwards.
GATTTATACGCCAGTACCACCAGATTTATACGGCAGTATCACTGGACATATACGGCAGTATCATTGGAATTATATGCCAGTACCACTGGACATATATACAGTAGTATCACTGGACTGGATTTATACGGCAGTATCACTGGACATATATGGCAGTATCACTGGACATATACAGCAGTATCGCAGGATTTATACAGCTGAACCACTGGGCAAATACTGCAGAATCACTGGACATATACGGCAGTATCACTGGGCCTGATTTATATGCCAGTACCACTGGATTTATTTAGCAGTACCACTGGACATATACAGCAATATCACTGGATTTATATGGCAGTACCTCTGGACATATACGGCAGTATCACTGGACTTATATGGCAGTATCACTGGACTGGATTTATACGGCAGTACCAGTGGACATATACGGCAGTACTACTGGACATATATGGCAGTATCACTGGAGTTATATGGCAGTATCACTGGACAAATACGGCAGTATCATTGGAATTATATGGCAGTACCACTGGACATACGGCAGTATCACTGGATTTATACGGCAGTATCACTGGACTGGATTTATACGCCAGTACCACCAGATTTATACGGCAGTACCACTGGACATATACGGCAGTATCATTTGAATTATATGCCAGTACCACTGGACATATATACAGCAGTATCACTGGACTGGATTTATACGGCAGTATCACTGGACATATATGGCAGTATCACTGGACATATACAGCAGTATCGCAGGATTTATACAGCTGTACCACTGGGCAAATACTGCAGAATCACTGGACATATACGGCAGTATCACTGGGCCTGATTTATATGCCAGTACCACTGGATTTATTTAGCAGTACCACTGGACATATACAGCAATATCACTGGATTTATATGGCAGTACCTCTGGACATATACGGCAGTATCACTGGACTTATATGGCAGTATCACTGGACTGGATTTATACGGCAGTACCACTGGACATATACGGCAGTACTACTGGACATATACGGCAGTATCACTGGAGTTATATGGCAGTATCACTGGACAAATACGGCAGTATCATTGGAATTATATGGCAGTACCACTGGACATATATACGGCAGTATCACTGGACTGGATTTATACGGCAGTACCACTGGACATATACGGCAGTATCACTGGACATATATGGCAGTATCACTGGACATATACAGCAGTATCACTGGACAAATACGACAGTATCAGTGGAATTATATGGCAGTACCACTGGACATATACGGCAGTATCACTGGACTGGATTTATACGTCAGTACCACTGGACATATACGTATATACGTATTGGATAGCAGGGTACAGCGAGTAGTGGTCAATGGGAAGTCCTCAACCTGGTCCCCAGTAGTCAGCGGAATACCACAAGAGTCCATACTCGGACCACTACTGTTCAACATATTTATCAATTACCTAGAAATAGGCCTGGAAAGCACAGTGTCAATCTTTGCAGATGATACTAAACTGTGTAAGGTAATTAATTCAGAATTGGATGTGGAGTCCTTGCAAAATGATCTATCTAAACTTGAACTCTGGGCATCTAAATGGAAAATGAGGTTCAATACAGACAAATGCAAGGTTATGCATTTTGGGACTAAAAACAAACTTGCATCCTACATATTAAATGGGGAACGTCTAGGGGAAACAGAGTTGGAAATAGATTTTGGGGGTATTCATTGATAATAGGCTTAATAACCATACACAATATCAAAATGCAGTAAAGAAGGCAAGTAAGGTGCTAGCATGCATATACTGTACAGGGGAACTGAGACAAGGGACTCGGATGTAATCATGCCGCTGTATAAGGCATTGGTATGTCCGCACCTAGAATATTGTGTTCAGTTTTGGGCACCATTATATACAAAAGACATCAGTGAACTCAAATGGGTTCAAAGGCAAGCTACTAAATTGATTGAAGGCCTAGAAGGACTGGACTATAAGGAAAGACTTACTAGGTTGAATATGTATACACTAGAAAAGAGGCGTCTAAGAGGAGATATTATTAATATCTTCAAAATATGTAAAGGGACATCACAAAGAGTTATCAGCTGAATTATTTATTAAAAGAATGCAGTTTAGGACACCTGGGCACTCGCTGCGGCTGGAGGAGAGAAAGTTCCGAACACAATGGAGGAAAGGGTTCTTCACTGTTCGGGCAATCAGGATGTGGAATTCCCTGCCAGGGAAGGTGGTAATGGCGGACTCTGTAATTGGATTTAAAAAAGGAATGGATATATTTCTGAATGAAAACTAGCCAAGGTTATAATACTTAATATATCAACGTGGTTAATCCGGGGGTAACATGAGTTATAGTAACTAACTAGTCATAAAACATTATTCAGCAAGTATGTAGAATCATCACAACTTAAAACAGGTTGAACACGATGGCCAATTTGCCTCTATTCAACCTCAAATACTATGTTACTATGTTACTATGTATTATCACTTGACTGGATTTATACGCCAGTACCACTGGATTTATACGGCAGTACCACTGGACATATACGGCAGTATCACTGGAATTATATGACAGTACCACTGTAATATATACGGCAGTATCACTGGACTAGATGTATACGGCAGTACCACTGGACATATACGGCAGTATCACTGGACATATATGGCAGTATCACTGGACATATATGGCAGTATCACTGGACATATACAGCAGTATCACTGGATTTATATGGCAGTTTCACTGGACAAATACGACAGTATCAGTGGAATTATATGGCAGTACCACTGGACATATACGGCAGTATCACTGGACTGGATTTATACGTCAGTACCACTGGACATATACGTATATACGTATTGGATAGCAGGGTACAGCGAGTAGTGGTCAATGGGAAGTCCTTAACCTGGTCCCCAGTAGTCAGCGGAATACCACAAGGGTCCATACTCGGACCACTACTGTTCAACTTATTTATCAATGACCTAGAAATGGGCCTGGAAAGCACAGTGTCAAACTTTGCAGATGATACTAAACTGTGTAAGGTAATTAATTCAGAATTGGATGTGGAGTCCTTGCAAAATGATCTATCTAAACTTGAACTCTGGGCATCTAAATGGAAAATGAGGTTCAATACAGACAAATGCAAGGTTATGCATTTTGGGACTAAAAACAAACTTGCATCCTACATATTAAATGGGGAACGTCTAGGGGAAACAGAGTTGGAAATAGATTTGGGGGTATTCATTGATAATAGGCTTAATAACCATACATAATGTCAAAATGCAGTAAAGAAGGCAAGTAAGGTGCTAGCATGCATATACTGTATAGGGGAACTGAGACAAGGGACTCGGATGTAATCATGCCGCTGTATAAGGCATTGGTATGTCCGCACCTAGAATATTGTGTTCAGTTTTGGGCACCATTGTATACAAAAGACATCAGTGAACTCGAATGGGTTCAAAGGCAAGCTACTAAATTGATTGAAGGCCTAGAAGGACTGGACTATAAGGAAAGACTTACTAGGTTGAATATGTATACACTAGAAAAGAGGCGTCTAAGAGGAGATATTATTAATATCTTCAAATATGTAAAGGGACATCACAAAGAGTTATCAGCTGAATTATTTATTAAAAGAATGCAGTTTAGGACACCTGGGCACTCGCTGCGGCTGGAGGAGAGAAAGTTCCGAACACAATGGAGGAAAGGGTTCTTCACTGTTCGGGCAATCAGGATGTGGAATTCCCTGCCAGGGAAGGTGGTAATGGCGGACTCAGTAATTGGATTTAAAAAAGTAATGGATATATTTCTGAATGAAAACTCTATCCAAGGTTATAATACTTAATATATCAACGTGGTTAATCCGGGGGTAACATGAGTTATAGTAACTAACTAGTCATAAAACATTATTCAGCAAGTATGTAGAATCATCACAACTTAAAACAGGTTGAACACGATGGCCAATTTGCCTCTATTCAACCTCAAATACTATGTTACTATGTTACTATGTATTATCACTAGACTGGATTTATACGCCAGTACCACTGGATTTATACGGCAGTACCACTGGACATATACGGCAGTATCACTGTAATTATATGGCAGTACCACTGTAATATATACGCCAGTATCACTGGACTAGATGTATACGGCAGTACCACTGGACATATACGGCAGTACTACTGGACATATACGGCAGTATCACTGGAATTTTATGGCAGTACCACTGTAATATATACAGCAGTATCACTGGACTAGATGTATACGGCAGTACCACTGGACATATACGGCAGTACCACTGGACATATACGGCAGTATCACTGGATTTATACGGCAGTATCACTGGATTTATACGGCAGTATCACTGGACTGGATTTATACGCCAGTACCACCAGATTTATACGGCAGTACCACTGGACATACACGGCAGTATCATTGGAATTATATGCCAGTACCACTGGACATATATACAGCAGTATCACTGGACTGGATTTATACGGCAGTATCACTGGACATATATGGCAGTATCGCAGGATTTATACAGCTGTACCACTGGGCAAATACTGCAGAATCACTGGACATATACGGCAGTATCACTGGGCCTGATTTATATGCCAGTACCACTGGATTTATTTAGCAGTACCACTGGACATATACAGCAATATCACTGGATTTATATGGCAGTACCTCTGGACATATACGGCAGTATCACTGGACTTATATGGCAGTATCACTGGACTGGATTTATACGGCAGTACCACTGGACATATACGGCAGTACTACTGGACATATACGGCAGTATCACTGGAGTTATATGGCAGTATCACTGGACAAATACGGCAGTATCATTGGAATTATATGGCAGTACCACTGGACATATATATGGCAGTACCACTGGACATACACGGCAGTATCACTGGATTTATACGGCAGTATCACTGGACTGGATTTATACGCCAGTACCACCAGATTTATACGGCAGTACCACTGGACATATACGGCAGTATCATTTGAATTATATGCCAGTACCACTGGACATATATACAGCAGTATCACTGGACTGGATTTATACGGCAGTATCACTGGACATATATGGCAGTATCACTGGACATATACAGCAGTATCGCAGGATTTATACAGCTGTACCACTGGGCAAATACTGCAGAATCACTGGACATATATGGCAGTATCACTGGGCCTGATTTATATGCCAGTACCACTGGATTTATTTAGCAGTACCACTGGACATATACAGCAATATCACTGGATTTATATGGCAGTACCTCTGGACATATATACGGCAGTATCACTGGACTTACATGGCAGTATCACTGGACTGGATTTATACGGCAGTACCACTGGACATATACGGCAGTACTACTGGACATATACGGCAGTATCACTGGAGTTATATGGCAGTATCACTGGACAAATACGGCAGTATCATTGGAATTATATGGCAGTACCACTGGACATATATACGGCAGTATCACTGGACTGGATTTATACGGCAGTACCACTGGACATATACGGCAGTATCACTGGACATATATGGCAGTATCACTGGACATATACAGCAGTATCACTGGATTTATATGGCAGTATCACTGGACAAATACGACAGTATCAGTGGAATTATATGGCAGTACCACTGGACATATACGGCAGTATCACTGGACTGGATTTATACGTCAGTACCACTGGACATATACGTATATACATATTGGATAGCAGGGTACAGCGAGTAGTGGTCAATGGGAAGTCCTCAACCTGGTCCCCAGTAGTCAGCGGAATACCACAAGAGTCCATACTCGGACCACTACTGTTCAACATATTTATCAATGACCTAGAAATAGGCCTGGAAAGCACAGTGTCAATCTTTGCAAATGATACTAAACTGTGTAAGGTAATTAATTCAGAATTGGATGTGGAGTCCTTGCAAAATGATCTATCTAAACTTGAACTCTGGGCATCTAAATGGAAAATGAGGTTCAATACAGACAAATGCAAGGTTATGCATTTTGGGACTAAAAACAAACTTGCATCCTACATATTAAATGGGGAACGTCTAGGGGAAACAGAGTTGGAAATAGATTTGGGGGTATTCATTGATAATAGGCTTAATAACCATACACAATGTCAAAATGCAGTAAAGAAGTAACATAGTAACATAGTATCTGAGGTTGAAAAAAGACAATTGTCCATCGAGTTCAACCTATTTGTGGTGTCCTCTGCATGATGATTTGACTAAATAGTAACTATAATGCATGACTATGCACCATACCCCTGGATATCCTTATCCAATAGGAATTTATCTAACCCATTCTTAAAGGTGTTGACAGATTCCGCCATTACAACTCCCTCGGGCATGGAATTCCAAACACGTATTGTCCTTACCGTGAAAAAGCCTTTACGCCGTATTGTGCGGAATCTCCTCTCCTCTAACCTGAGCGAGTGTCCACGAGTCCTCTGTGTTGATCTAACCAAAAACAGGTCCCGCGCAAGCTCTGAGTATTGTCCCCTTATATATTTGTAGATGTTGATCATATCCCCTCTTAGTCTCCGCTTTTCCAATGTAAACATGCCTAGTCTTTCAAGCCTTTCCTTGTATTCCATCGTCTCCATGCCCTTAATTAGTTTGGTCGCTCTCCTTTGTACCTTTTCAAGCTCCAGGATATCCTTTTTGTAGTATGGTGCCCAGAACTGTACACAGTATTCAAGGTGTGGCCTCACTAGTGATTTATATAATGGGAGTATAATACTCTCGTCCCTAGCATCAATACCCCGTTTTATGCATGCTAATATCTTATTAGCCTTCTTTGCTGCAGTCCTACTTTGGGTACTACTGCTTAGCTTGCTATCTATGAGGACACCTAAGTCCTTTTCCAGTACAGAATCCCCTAGTTTTACCCCATTTAGTAGGTAGGTGTAATTTTTGTTCTTGCTACCACAGTGCATTACCTTACACTTGTCTGTGTTGAAGCGCATTCTCCATTTGGCTGCCCATGCTTCTAATTTAACTAAGTCGTTCTGAAGAGACTCGGCATCCTCCTCTGTATTTATAGCCTTACACAATTTGGTATCATCTGCAAAAATTGACACCATGCTCTCTAGACCTTCTGTTAGGTCGTTAATGAAAATATTGAACAATAGCGGTCCTAATACTGAGCCTTGCGGCACACCACTTAGCACTTCAGTCCAAGTTGAAAAATATCCATTAACCACAACGCGCTGCTTCCTATTATCTAACCAGTTTTTGACCCAAGTGCATATTGTGCTTCCTAGCCCTGATTCTTGTAGCTTGTATATAAGTCTCATGTGTGGTACAGTATCAAACGCTTTGGCAAAGTCTAAAAAGATTACATCCACGTCTTTACCCTGATCTAGGTTTGCGCTTACTGTTTCATAAAAGCCAAGTAAGTTGGTTTGACAGGATCTGTCCTTCATAAACCCATGTTGATTCCTTTTAATGACCTTATTGGTTTCAAGGAACTTCTGAATACTATCTCTTAGAATACCTTCCAATACTTTCCCCACTATAGATGTAAGACTAACTGGTCTATAATTACCTGGTTCAGCTTTACTTCCCTTTTTGAATATAGGCACTACTTCCGCTATACGCCAGTCTTTTGGGAACCATACCTGATATAACTGAATCCTCAAAGATCAGAGATAGCGGTTTTGCCAGTTCAGAGTGAAGCTCCATTAGAACCCTTGGATGACTACCATCGGGCCCTGGTGATTTATTAATCTTTAAATGTTTTAATCGGTGACAGACTACTTCCTCGCTTAAATAAGTACCTATCAGTGTGATATTGTCCTTATTGAGATTGTGTGTCAGTCCCTGAATTGGGTCCTCTCTAGTGAATACTGTTGAAAAAAACTCATTTAGTGTGTTCGCTATGTCATTATCATTTTTGCTTAAGACTCCCAACGTGTCCTTCAAAGGGCCTATACTCTCCTTTTTTAATCTCTTGCTATTGATGTATTTAAAGAATTTTTTGGGATTTGCTTTGCTTTCCTTTGCTACTAGTTTTTCAGTTTCTACTTTAGCCGCTCTTATTTCCTTTTTGCAATTTTTGTTACATTCCTTATAGTGCTGAAATGACTCTGCTTCCCCGTCAGATTTGTATTTTTTAAATGCTCGCCTTTTCTTGCCCATAAGTTCCTTAATCTTTTTGTTAAGCCACATCGGTTTATTCCCTTTTTTGCTACTCATAGGAATATATTTGAGTGTATTTTTAGCTAGCAGGAATTTTAGTACCTCCCATTTCTCCGTAGTATTTTTTCCTAAAAACAAACCTTCCCATTCAATATCCCTGAAAAATACCCTCATCATTTAAAAATTTGCTTTGCTAAAATTTAAAGTCCTAGTTGAGCCAGTATAGGGCTGTTTGTAGAAACTGATATTGAATGTGACCATATTATGGTCGCTGTTTCCTATGGGTTCCCCTACTATAATACCCGATACCAAATCCTGATTGTTCGTTAATACCAGGTCTAAGATTGCATTGTACCTAGTTGGTTCCTCAATTAGTTGGACTAGGTAGTTATCATTTAGTGTGTTTAAAAACATACTGCCCCTAGCAGTATCACATGAATCGTTTTTCCAGTTTATCTCTGGATAGTTAAAATCTCCCATCACTACTATGTCTCCTACTCCTGCTGCTTTTTCAATTTGCTTTAGTAACAATTCATCATCAGATGCGTTGATACCAGGCGGCCTATAGCATACACCCAATACTAACTTTTTTGTTCCCTTTTCCCCGCATGCAATTTCTACCCATAGTGTCTCAACAGTGTCTACAGTACCCTCCTGAGTATCTTCCCGTATATTAGGTTTTAAAAACGGCTTTACGTACAGACACACCCATCCACCCTTTTTATTTAGTCTGTCTCTCCTAAACAGTGTATAGCCCTCTAGATTGACTGTCCAGTCATGAGATTCATCCCACCAAGTTTCAGTAATGCCTATAATATCATACTGTTTGCTTGCTGCAAGTATTTCTAGTTCACCCTTTTTACCAGTTATGCTTCTGGCGTATACATACAACTAAGATAAGTATTTTCCCTTGCATTAGGGACATCTTTCACCTTATGTGGCAAGGATGACCTGTAATCGTCATTGGTTAGTGCTTTGGTAAAATCCCTTTTAGTACCCATGTTAATAACCTTACTGCCTGCTCTTACCCTCCCCCCAACTTCTCCCCCATTTTATTTACTACCGCCATCCCCACTATTCTCACTGCATGACCCGTAGTTTTTAGCTAAACCCTCCCCCCAGGCTCCTAGTTTAAAATCTCCTCCAACCTTCTAACCATCCTTCCCCCCAGCACCGCTGCCCCCTCCTCAGTCAGGTGCAATCCGTCACGACAAAAGAGATGGCGTCTGACTGAGAAGTCCGCCCAGTGTTCCAGGAACACAAACCCCTCTTTCCTGCACCAATCCCTAAGCCACACATTTACCTCCCTAATCTCCCTCTGCCTCCCTGGACTAGCGCGTGGCACGGGTAATAATTCCGAGAATATTACCTTAGATGTCCTTGCCTTCAGTTTCTTTCCTAAGTCCCTATAATCTTTCTTAAGGACATCCCACCTTCCGCTAACTTTGTCATTGGTGCCAACGTGCACCAAGACCGCCGGGTCTTTGCCAGCCCCTCCCAACAATCTATCTACCCGGTCCGCGATGTGCTGTACCCGAGCACCCGGGAGACAACAGACTGTACGGCGATCACGGTCCCGGTAGCAGATTGCCCTATCTGCCTTCCTGATGATAGAATCCCCTACCACCACCATTTGACTAGGTACCTCTCTATCTTTTATCCCAACCGCGCCAGAGGGACCGCACCTCTGGATGCTAGAGGGAGCAGTCTCCTCCGGCACCGTCATTTCTTCGCTATCATCCTCCGATTCCTCGTCCAATCGGGCAAATTTGTTCGGGTTTGATAGTTCGGAGATGTCGTGCCTCCCCCTCTTATTCTTCCTTCTAACTGTGACCCAACTGGCTACCTGATCATCATCCTCTTCTACCAGTGACCCCTCCCGCAACTCCTCCACCGTTCTGTCTAAACTACGCTCGAGATTGTGAATCTCCCTCAGTCGCGTAACCGTTTGCTCTAGATCAGTTACCTGGGCTTCCAGGGCAACAGTTCGCACACACCTCGTGCAGATGTATTCACACTGGGCCGGTAGCTCCAGGTGTGCATACATCTTGCACGACATGCACTGAGTGAGGTCCTCAATCACAGCCCCTCCCATATTGTTTGCAAGGTCTAACTCCCTGTTACACTCAAAGAAAAAGCAGCAAAAATAAAAAATAGAAGACAAGCAATATCACTTATACAATAATTAAGCTGGCTTATACTTATCTATCTTTGTGCGGTTCTTGGTCCTTCACTTTTATGCAGCCGTAGTGCTCTCACCTGCGGCACCTATACTCCACTTAGCAGTTGCAGTTGTACCAGCTCACTGCTCCTCCTTTTCACTCGGCTTCCAGCTCCTGCTAAGAAAAAAAATAAAAAATGCCCCTCACACCCGCACAATCACAGCCCCTCTGCTACTCCAAGTAAGAGACCCTCTCACTCACTCACAAGGTCAGCCCCTTGCAGTCTCACCAGAAGTTTAATGGTACTGTAAATGTGTGTTCCTGATTGTGTATTAAAAAACTCACCTTTATCTGTATTCTAACTCACTTAGAAATCCCAGCAGCACTTTGAAGAGACCAGCCCCACAGAGCAGGCTCAAAGAGTCTGGTCACTGCTTATATAGGCTCACCCAGCTGTTTCAATCAGCCCCTCACCCTCCTGATTACTCCTGATTACTCACACCTGAGTTAACCCCTCAGGCTATCACCTCACACTTTATTTTTTTTTTCCCTCCAAAAGAAAAACAACACAAAAAAAAAACCCAGTACAGATGTATTAAAACAAAAAGAAACAGTATAGATACAATCAATCAATCAATCAATCAATCAGAATCAGATTACTTTCTCTCACAAAATTAATATCTCTGTATGGATAGACAGAGATTAATCAGAGTTCACCTTTATACTGTTTCCAACTCACTTAGAAATCCCAGCAGCACTTTGAAGAGACCAGCCCCACAGAGAGGCAAGTAAGGTGCTAGCATGCATATACTGTATAGGGGAACTGAGACAAGGGACTCGGATGTAATCAGGCCGCTGTATAAGGCATTGGTATGTCCGCACCTAGAATATTGTGTTCAGTTTTGGGCACCATTGTATACAAAAGACATCAGTGAACTCAAATGGGTTCAAAGGCAAGCTACTAAATTGATTGAAGGCCTAGAAGGACTGGACTATAAGGAAAGACTTACTAGGTTGAATATGTATACACTAGAAAAGAGGCATCTAAGAGGAGATATTATTAATATCTTCAAATATGTAAAGGGACATCACAAAGAGTTATCAGCTGAATTATTTATTAAAAGAATGCAGTTTAGGACACCTGGGCACTCGCTGCGGCTGGAGGAGAGAAAGTTCCGAACACAATGGAGGAAAGGGTTCTTCACTGTTAGGGCAATCAGGATGTGGAATTCCCTGCCAGGGAAGGTGGTAATGGCGGACTCTGTAATTGGATTTAAAAAAGTAATGAATATATTTCTGAATGAAAACTCTATCCAAGGTTATAATACTTAATATATCAACGTGGTTAATCCGGGGGTAACATGAGTTATAGTAACTAACTAGTCATAAAACATTATTCAGCAAGTATGTAGAATCATCACAACTTAAAACAGGTTGAACACGATGGCCAATTTGCCTCTATTCAACCTCAAATACTATGTTACTATGTATTATCACTAGACTGGATTTATACGCCAGTACCACTGGATTTATACGGCAGTACCACTGGACATATACGGCAGTATCACTGGAATTATATGGCAGTACCACTGTAATATATAGGCAGTATCACTGGACTAGATGTATACGGCAGTACCACTGGACATATACGGCAGTACCACTGGACATATACGGCAGTATCACTGGAATTATATGGCAGTATCACTGGAGAAATACGGCAGTATCATTGGAATTATATGGCAGTACCACTGGACATATATACGGCAGTATCACTGGACTGGATTTATACGGCAGTACCACTGGACATATACGGCAGTATCACTGGACATATATGGCAGTATCACTGGACATATACAGCAGTATCACAGGATTTATACAGCAGTACCACTGAACAAATACTGCAGAATAACTGGACATATACAGCAGTATCACTGGGCCTGATTTATATGCCAGTACCACTGGATTTATTTAGCAGTACCACTGGACATATACGGTAATATCACTGGATTTATAAGGCAGTACCACTGGACATATGCGGCAGTATCACTGGACTAATATGGCAGTATCACTGGACTGGATGTATACGTCAGTACCACTGGACATATACGGCAGTACCACTGGACACATACGGCAGTATCACTGGAATTATATTGCAGTATCACTGGACAAATATGGCAGTATCATTGGAATTATATGGCAATACCACTGGACATATATAGGGCAGTATCACTGGACTGGATTTATATGGCAGTACCACTGGACATATATGGCAGTACCACTGGACATATACGGCAGTATCACTGGATTTATACGGCAGTATCAATGGACTGGATTTATATGCCAGTACCACCAGATTTATATGGCAGTACCACTGGACATATACGGCAGTATCATTGGAATTATATGGCAGTACCACTGGACATATATACGGCAGTATCACTGGACTGTATTTATATGGCAGTACCACTGGACATATATGGCAGTACCAATGGACATATACAGCAGTATCACTGAACATATATGGCAGTATCACTGGACATATACAGCAGTTTCGCAGGATTTATACAGCAGTACCACTGGACAAGTATGGCAGAATCACTGGACATATACGGCAGTATCACTGGGTCTGATTTAAATGCCAGTACCACTGGATTTATTTGGCAGTACCACTGGACATATACGGCAATATCACTGGATTTATACATCAGTACCACTGAACATATACGGCAGTATCACTGGACGTATACGGCAGTATCACTGGACTGGATTTATACGGTGATAATGTCAAATATTACCTTTAAACATAAAGCTATGTACTAATACCGATGAGCCGTTATGGCCGCTAGACCACGTGCACGTGCTACGCACTTGGCACGCTATTTGCGTACCGAGTACTGTACGTGGTACGCACTTGGCGTACACACGCTGCGCTAAGTGTACGGAATACACACAGCGAGCGCACACACAGTTGATAACCTTTAAACCTTTTAAATAAACACAGTAAGAATATGCTTATACTCTAAACATTTAGACGAATACTGTAATGATGTAACGCTTAAACACCTTAACAATGTGTATGCTGTTTGAGCGATTAAGATGCTAAGAGAGAGAGCCCTTTGCAGTAAACTGAAGACACAACACTGAATTTGGATTTAAAAACCACAGCAGCTCTAACACCGCCGTGGATGGTTTAGAGAAAAAGGGAAACACAATACAAGTTATACACTACAAACTAACATAGAAATCTAACAGAATAACAGAGAATAATATGAACAATGGCGAACAATCGCAAACAAGAGCGAACAAAATGAGAACAAATGGCTACAGAGAATAATACATACGTGGGGAATCTTTCGCAAGCGTGACCTGGAGTCCAGTCCTCAGCATTCAGAGAGAAAGCCTTCAGAGAGATTGAACTGGCCAGGCAACAGTGGTCTTTATATACACAACATACATTCACAATACAATGGTACCTTGTAATCTCATTGTTCATTAGACACAGGAATGTGTCTCTACATTATAGCAAAGGTCATAGGTGGATTTGAACAGGTGGGCTGTGTCTTTCTCCAACTGCTCTGGTGGGAGGTATCCACAGGATTCCCGCCGCATGTGTAATTTACAGCAAATACAGTTAATGTTCATAAAATACTTTTGTACATAACTATACGCAGGAGCGAGCGATCCTTTCCTAACTAGCATCGGAATGTTACCCTTAAAATACCCTACAGCTGGATACTAGACACCACCGTTCAACCTTTATCTGACCCTTCCTCTGTCCAGGAACAGTTTAAACTAAACATACTCGCTGACATGGTCTAGGGGAACATTAACTACAAAATGTGCTATGTGGGTTAAATATGCTACAATCGAGTCGCACGTTACATGCTCACAAACTCTACCGTAAATGCGCATACCACGCGCCAAGGCACACGGCCGTAGAAGTTCCGTTACGCAAAGTGCGGATATGCGCACGCACGGCAGAGCGAGTGCACGCGCAGCGGGCATGTGCATGGGGTTAGTACAAGGCATACGCATCATGATATTTTTCGACTTTGACAACGGCATTACCCAGGACATATACGGCAGTACCACCGGACATATACGGAAGTATCACTGGAATTATATTGCAGTATCACTGGACAAATATGGCAGTATCACTGGAATTATACGGCAGTACCACTGGACATATATATGGCAGTATCACTGGATTTATACGGAGGTACCACTGGACATATACGGCAGTATCACTGAATTTATACGGCAGTACCACTGGACATATACGGCAGTATCACTGGACTTATACGGCAGTATCACTGGACTTATACGGCAGTATCACTGGACTGGATTTATACGGCAGTACCACTGGACATATACGGCAGTATCACTGGATTTATACAGCAGTATCATCGGACTGGATTTATACGCCAGTACCACCAGATTTATACGGCAGTACCACTGGACATATACTGCAGTATCATTGGAATTATATGGCAGTACTACTGGACATATATACGGCAGTATCAGTGGATTGTATTTATATGGCAGTACCACTGGACATATATGGCAGTATCACTGGACATATACAGCAGTATCGCAGGATTTATACGGCAGTACCACTGGACAAATATGGCAGAAATCACTGGACATATACGGCAGTATCACTGTGCCTGATTTATATGCCAGTACCACTAGATTTATTTGGCAGTACCACTGAACATATACGGCAATATCACTGGATTTATACGGCAGTACCACTGGACATATACGGCAGTATCACTGGACTTATATGGCAGTATCACTGGACTGGATTTATACGGCAGTACCACTGGACATACAGTATACGGCAGTATCACTGATGTTATACGGCAGTACCACTGGACATATACGGCAGTATCACTGGACTTATACGGCAGTATCACTGGACGGGATTTATACGGCAGTACAACTGGACATATACGGCAGTATCACTGGAATTATATGGCAGTACCACTGGAGATATACAGCAGTATCACTGGACCGGCATTATACGGCAGTACCACTGGACATATACGGCAGTACCACTGGACATATACGGCAGTATCACTGGATTTATACACCAGTACCACCAGATTTATACGGCAGTACCACTGGCCATATACTGCAGTATCATTGGAATTATATGTCAGTACCACTGGACATATATACGGCAGTATCAGTGGATTGTATTTATATGGCAGTACCACTGGACATATACGGCAGTATCACTGGACATATATGGCAGTATCACTGGACATATACAGCAGTATCGCAGGATTTATACGGCAGTACCACTGGACAAATATGGCAGAATCACTGGACATATACGGCAGTATCACTGGGCCTGATTTATATGCCAGTACCACTGGATTTATTTGGCAGTACCACTGAACATATACGGCAATATCACTGGATTTATACGGCAGTACCACTGGACATATACAGCAGTATCACTGGACTTATATGGCAGTATCACTGGACTGGATTTATACGGCAGTACCACTGGACATACAGTATACGGCAGTATCACTGATGTTATACGGCAGTACCACTGGACATATACGGCAGTATCACTGGACTTATACGGCAGTACCACTGGACATATACGGCAGTACCACTGGACATATACGGTAGTATCACTGGAATTATATCGCAGTATCACTCAACAAATATGGCAGTATCACTAGAATTATACGGCAGTACCACTGGACATATATATGGCAGTATCACTGGATTTATACGGAGGTACCACTGGACATATAAGGCAGTATCACTGGATTTATACGGCAGTACCACTGGACATATACGGCAGTATCACTGGATTTATACGGCAGTATCACTGGACTGGATTTATACGGCAGAACCACTGACATATACGGCAGTATCACTGGAATTATATGGCAGTACCACAGGAGATATACAGCAGTATCACTGGTCTAGATTTATACGGCAGTACTACTGGACATATACGGCAGTATCACTGGGCATATGTGGCAGTATCACTGGACTGGATTTATACACCAGTACCACTGGATTTATACAGCAGTACCACTGGACATATACGGCAGTATCACTGGACATATATGGCAGTATCACTGGACATATATGGCAGTATCGCTCGATTTATACGGCAGTACCACTGGACATGTACGGCAGTATCACTGAAAATATATGGCAATATCACTGGACTGGATTTGTATGCCAGTACCACTGGACATATACGGCTGTACCACTGGATACATTCAGCAGTATCACTTAAATTATATGGCAGTACCACTGGACATATACAGCAGTATCACTGGACTGTATTTATACGCTAGTACCGCTAGAATTATACGCCAGTACCACTGGAATTATACGGCAGTATCACTGGAATTATATGGCAGTACCGCTGGAATTATACGGCAGTGTCACTGGAATTATACGGCGGTACCACTGGAATTATAAAGCAGTACCACTGGACATATTCGGCAGTATCACTGGACTGGATTTATAAGCCAGTACCGCTGGAATTATATAGCAGTGCCACTGGACATATATGGCAGTATCACTGGATTTATACGGCAGTACTGCTGGACATATACAGCAGTATCACTGGACATATACGGCAGTGTCACTGGACATATACGGCAGTACCACTGGACATATACAGCAGCACAGGGACACCACCACTGGACTGATGCAGGATAACAAAGCACCACTACAATGGACTGGACTTATACAGCAGCACTGGACATATGGCAACAGAGGCACCACCACTGTGACTGGACTAATGCAGCACAATACACCACCACTGGACTGATGCAGCACAACACAGCACTACTGGACTGGACTTATACAGCAGCACTGGACATATGGCAGCAGAGGACACCACTACTGTGACTGTACTGATGCAGCACAAGACACCACCACTGGGCTGATGCAGCACAACGCAGCACCACTGGACTGGACTTGTACAGCAACACTGGACATATGGCAGCAGAGAACACCACCACTGTGACTGGACTGATGCAGCACAAGACACTACCACTGAACTGATGCAGGACACTGAGGACGGAGACATGTCCTCTCTCTACACTCTCCAATGCCAGAGTGAAAATGGCGGCGACGCGCGGCTGATTAGATGGAATCCTAACCCCGTGAGAATCCAACAGTGGGATGATGACGTTTTGCCTTGTTCTGGTTTCCGAGTCAGGCGGGAAAACCCAAGTCTGACTCGGATCCGTGCTCGGGTAGTGAAGTCCGGTAGGGTTCATTTCTCAAGGAACCTAACCCGCTCATCTCTAATTCAGATTTGTATGGAAAAGCTTATACAATTGCAATAATTAGCAAGTCTGTAGCCTGAAATATTGAAGTTAAGCTGCTGCCCAGTAAAAAAATACAGACGCCCACTGGAATCTTCTCAAAGTTCTCAGCAACTGCATACACATTATTATTATCCTTTCTTTATATGGCGCCACGGGTGGTCTTCTGTATGCCGGCGGTCGGGCTCCCGGCGCTCTGTATACCGGCGCCGGGAGCCCGACAGCCGGCATACCGACACTTATTTTCCCTCGTGGGGGTCCACGAACCCCATAGAGGGAGAATAAAATAGTGTGGCGCGCGTAGCGCGCCACCGTGCCCGTAGCGTGGCGAGCGCAGCGAGCCCGCAAGGGGCTCATTTGCGCTTGCCACGCTGTCGGTAAGCCGGCGGTCGGCCTCCCGGCGCCGGTATGCTGGTCGTCGGGAGCCCAACCGCCGGCCAGCCGTAGTGAACCCGGCGCCACAAGGGTTCCACATCGCGCAATTACAAAGGACAAGTACAGGGTAAATAAACAAAGCTACATCAGCAGATGACACTGAAATAAGTATCAGGTGGCATATGACAGCTGGATTTGGTGCAGTTGAAGATTATTAAAGTAAGAAAAAGAATAAGCACATGAGGGAAGAGGGCCCTACTCATGAGAGCTTACATTCTAAAGGGGAGGGGTAGACAGACAGGGGTGACACAGACGGGGTTCATAGAGAGCGTGGAACAGAGGGTTAGGATGAGATTTGGCTGGGTTTGGAGAAGAAGTGGGTCTTAAGAGCCCGTTTTTTAAGTTTTGTAGAGAGGTGGAGTTTGAGAGGGAGAGGTAGGGAATTCCAGAGAAGTGATGCAGCATGTGAAAAATCTTGGAGGTAGGGGTGGGAGGAAGTAATCTGTAGGCAGAAGAGTCAGCGTGCATTAGTAGAGCGAAGAGGACGGGTGGGAGTGTAAAGGGAGATAAGGTCAGAGATGTAGGCCCTCATTCCGAGTTGTTCGCTCGGTAAAAATCTTCGCATCGCAGCGATTTTCCGCTTAATTCGCATGCGCAATGTCCGCACTGCGACTGCGCCAAGTAAATTTGCTATGTAGTTAGGAATTTTACTCACGGCTTTTTCATCGTTCTGGCGATCGTAATGTGATTGACAGGAAATGGGTGTTACTGGGCGGAAACAGGCCGTTTTATGGGCGTGTGGAAAAAAACGCTACCGTTTCCGGAAAAAACGCAGGAGTGGCCGGAGGAACGCAGGAGTGTCTGGGCGAATGCTGGGTGTGTTTGTGACGTCAAACCAGGAACGACAAGCACTGAACTGATCGCAGATGCCGAGTAAGTCTGGAGCTACTCAGAAACTGCTACGAGGTGTGTAATCGCAATATTGCGAATACATCGGTCGCACTTTTAAGATGCTAAGATTCACTCCCAGTAGGCGGCGCCTTAGCATGAGCAAATCTGCTAAAATCCGCTTGCGAACGAACAACTCGGAATGACCCCCGTAGATGGGAGAGGAGTGGGTGAGGGCTTTGTAAGTGAGTGTGAGAAGCTTGAAATGGATTCTGAAAGGGAAGTGGAGCCAGTGAAGGTCTAGTAAGAGAGGAGAAGTGGACGTAGTGTGTTTGGTGAGGAAAATGAGCCGGGCAGCAGCATTGAGGATAGATTGGAGTGGAGAGAGTTATTTGTCAGGAATGCCAGTCAGGAGGAGATTACAGTAGTCCAGTCTTGAGATGACCAGTGAGTGGATAAGAGTCTTAGTAGCATCCTGGGTCAGAAAGCATCTGATTCTGGAAATATTTTTTAGATGAAAATGGCAGGTTTGTGAAAAGTGCTGAATGTGTGGTTTGAAGGGGAGGGAGGAGTCAAGGATTACTGCAAGACAGCACACTTGGGGGAAAGAGGAGATAGTAGTGCCATCAATAGATAATGAGATTGCAGGAGGTGAGGTTATGCGGGAGTGAGGGTTGATGATCAGTTCGGTCTTAGACAAGTTAAGTTTAAGAAAGCGCTGGGGCATCCAAACAGAAAGACAGTTGAAGATACGAGTGAGGAGAGCAGGGGAGAGGTCTGGAGAGGAAAGATAGATTTGAGTGTCATCAGCATAGAGATGGTATTGAAAACCAAAAGAGCTAATGAGCTTACCTAGTGAGGATGTATAGAGAGAGAAGAAGAGAACCAAGGACGGAACCTTGGGGTACACCTACAGTTAGTGGAAGTGAGGGGGAGATGGAGTCATGAGAGGAGTCAGAGAATGAACGGTCAGAGAGGTAGGAAGACAGCCAAGAGAGGGCAGTATCACGCAGACCAATGGAGTGAAAGATTTGCAGTAGGAGAGGATGGTCCACAGTGTCAAAAGCAGCAGAGAGATCAAGTAGAATAAGTAAAGAGTAGTGTTGCTTAGATTTCCCTTAGATATGCAGCATCATCGCAATAATAAGGAACATCACTCCCTAAGTGAGTCTATGGTCGCTCAGACTGGCCACAGTGATACATGCATCATGTTTCTCTACATACTGTACATGATCACAGCTGAAAACAGATGCACGCCCCAAAAATATCCGTGACACGCCTGTATTTTTGCTACTGCTCTCCATTACCTCCCCCAAATGGTCCCTTCCTGTCAATCACTCTGTGTTGAAATTCTTACTGCGATCGACATCACAAAGGCACCTTGGCGCAGTTCAATCACGGCACATGGGCAATCTACTGATCTCCCATTTGCGTGAGCATCGGAATTGCGTACAAACACGAATTATACCCAATATACGATGAGATGGTTTATTTGCTTACATGATTTTTATTTGCAATGCAATTGTTACCAATGAGTACTGAAAATTATCCCATCCTGTGTAGCACATAAATAATGTAACATGAAACAGTCTAACCAGACTGATCATTCAGAAATGTGATAACAAAAGTGTGATAGCTTAATAGCTGCCTTGTGAGCAGATGGAAGTAAGGTAAGTGCTAGTTTTATAAATAGACACAATAATACCAAATTAAGTCGACTCTATAGCTTGATTATCATAGAGAGACTATCAGGGGCATATTGGCCGACCTTCTCGCGGGGAAGATTCCGGGTGGGCCGATATGCACTTGGGGCCTATTTTGTTTGTTGACATGTGAGGGGTAGTGCTGCCGTACTAAATAAACGGTATATCTCTGGTGCTGACCATGGGAGGCCACTTCTACAATTTTTTTCAGGGCCATTTTTAGTTCCCAATCCACCCCTGCCTGACTTTGAAAGAAAGTGCAGTGGAATATTCTTATGCTACATTAGTGTTAATAAACAAATTAATATATAGATGTTACAGCCAAGAATTATAAAACCACTTGGTATAACTAGGCCTTTCAAACAGCAGGAAATTTGAAACTATTTTCTCTGACGTCCTAGTGGATGCTGGGAACTCCGTAAGGACCATGGGGAATAGACGGGCTCTGCAGGAGACTGGGCACTCTAAAAGAAAGATTAGGTACTATCTGGTGTGCACTGGCTCCTCCCTCTATGCCCCTCCTCCAGACCTCAGTTAGAATCTGTGCCCGGCCAGAGCTGGGTGCTCCTAGTGGGCTCTCCTGAGCTTGCTAGAAAGAAAGTATTTGTTAGGTTTTTTATTTTCAGTGAGATCTGCTGGCAACAGACTCACTGCTACGAGGGACTGAGGGGAGAGAAGCAAACCTACCTGCTTGCAGCTAACTTGTGCTTCTTAGGCTACTGGACACCATTAGCTCCAGAGGGTTCGAACACAGGGCCCGACCTCGATCGTCCGTTCCCAGAGCCGCGCCGCCGTCCCCCTTGCAGAGCCAGAAGACAGAAGAAACGACGAAAACGGCGGCTGAAGACTCCTGTCTTCATTAAGGTAGCGCACAGCACTGCAGCTGTGCGCCATTGCTCCCACAGCACACCACACACTCCGGTCACTATTGGGTGCAGGGCGCTGGGGGGGCGCCCTGGGCAGCAATTATATTACCTTTTGGCACAATATGCACATAATACAGTTTATAAAACTATATATGTGCAAAAAACCCCGCCATTAATATTATACAAAACGCGGGAGAAGCCCGCCGCTGAGGGGGCGGGGCTTTCTTCCTCAGCACACAAGCGCCATTTTCTCTTCACAGCTCCGCTGGAAGGACGCTCCCCAGGCTCTCCCCTGCAGTATCCAATACAACAAGGGTAAAAAAGAGAGGGGGGGCACATAAATTTAGGCGCAAATGTGATAATAAGCAGCTATTGGGAAAAATCACTCTTTTTAGTGTAAATCCCTGTGTTATATAGCGCTGTGGTGTGTGCTGGCATACTCTCTCTCTGTCTCCCCAAAGGACTTTGTGGGGTCCTGTCCTCAGTCAGAGCATTCCCTGTGTGTGTGCGGTGTGTCGGTACGGCTGTGTCGACATGTTTGATGAGGAGGGTTACGTGGAGGCGGAGCAGGAGCAGATAAGTGTGGTGTCGCCCCCGACTGGGCCGACACCGGAGTGGATGGATATGTGGAAGGTATTAACCGACAGTGTCAACTCCTTACATAAAAGGTTCGATGACGCAGCAGCCTTGGGACAGCCGGGATCTCAGCCCGCGCCTGCCCAGGCGTCTCAGAGGCCATCAGGGGCTCATAAACGCCCGCTAGCTCAGATGGCAGACACAGATGTCGACACGGAGTCTGACTCCAGTGTAGATGAGGATGAGACAAATGTACAGTCCACAAGGGCCATCCGATGCATGATTACTGCAATGAAAAATGTATTGCACATTTCTGACATTAACCCGGTTACCACCAAAAAGGGTATTATGTTTGGGGAGAAAAAGCAGCCAGTGACTTTTCCCCCATCTGATGAGTTAAATGAATTGTGTGAAGAAGCGTGGTGTTCCCCTGATAAGAAACTAGTGATTTCTAAGAGGTTACTGATGGCGTACCCTTTCCCGGCAACAGATAGGTTACGTTGGGAAACATCCCCTAGGGTGGACAAGGCGCTCACATGCTTATCAAAAAAGGTGGCACTGCCGTCTCAGGATACGGCCGCCCTAAAGGAGCCTGCAGATAGAAAGCAGGAAGCTATCCTGAAGTCTGTATATACACACTCAGGTACTATACTGAGACCTGCTATTGCTTCAGCATGGATGTGTAGTGCTGCAGCAGCATGGGCTGATACCCTGTCAGATAACATTGATTCCCTCGACAGGGATACTATTTTGCTAACCATAGATCATTAAAAGGACATCGTCTTATATATGAGGGATGCACAGAGGGACATTTGCCGGCTGGCATCTAGAATTAATGCAATGTCCATTTCTGCCAGGAGAGTATTATGGACTCGGCAGTGGACAGGTGATGCTGATTCTAAAAGGCGCATGGAGGTTTTGCCTTATAAGGGTGAGGAATTGTTTGGGGACGGTCTCTCGGACCTCGTATCCACAGCAACAGCTGGGAAGTCGACTTTTTTACCTCAGGTTCCCTCACAGCCTAAGAAAGCACCGTATTATCAAGTACAGTCCTACCGGCCTCAGAAAGGCAAGCGGGTCAGAGGCGCATCTTTTCTGCCCAGAGGCAGGGGTAGAGGAAAGAAGCTGCACCAGGCAGCCAGTTCCCAGGAACAAAAATCCTCCCCTGCTTCCTCTAAGTCCACCGCATGACGCTGGGGCTCCACAGGTGGAGCCAGGTGCGGTGGGGGCGCGTCTCCGGAACTTCAGAAACCAGTGGGTTCGCTCACAGGTGGATCTCTGGGTGGTACAAGTTGTATCTCAGGGATACAAGCTGGAGTTCGAGGCGACTCCCCCTCGCCGTTACCTCAAATCAGCCTTGCCAGCTGCTCCCAGGGAAAGGGAGGTAGTACTGGTGGCTATTCACAAGCTGTACCTCCAGCAGGTGATAATCAAGGTTCCCCTCCTTCAACAGGGACGGGGTTACTATTCCACAATGTTTGTGGTACCGAAACCAGACGGTTCGGTGAGACCCATTCTGAATTTAAAATCCTTGAACACTTATATAAGGAAGTTCAAGTTCAAAATGGAATCGCTCAGGGCGGTTATTGCAAGCCTGGAAGATGGGGATTTTATGGTGTCGCTGGACATCAAGGATGCTTACTTGCATGTCCCCATTTACCCACCTCACCAGGAGTACCTCAGTTTTGTGGTACAGGACTGTCATTACCAATTCCAGACGTTGCCGTTTGGTCTGTCCACGGCACCGAGAGTATTTACCAAGGTAATGGCCGAAATGATGATAGTCCTTCGGAAGAAGGGAGTTATAATTATCCCGTACTTGGACGATCTCCTTATAAAGGCGAGGTCCAAAGAGCAGTTGTTAGTCAGCGTAGCACTATCTCGGGAAGTGTTGCAACAGCACGGCTGGATTCTGAATATCCCAAAGTCGCAGC
Source organism: Pseudophryne corroboree (assembly GCF_028390025.1). Lineage (NCBI taxonomy): Eukaryota > Metazoa > Chordata > Amphibia > Anura > Myobatrachidae > Pseudophryne > Pseudophryne corroboree. Next base: position 181,878,843 of record NC_086451.1, on the reverse strand, counting down.
AGATTCCTGCGACGCGTCTGCTGTTCTTGGGTATGATTCTGGACACAGAACAGGAGAAGGTGTTTCTCCGGGGGGAGAAGGCCCAGGAATTGTCATCTCTGGTCAGGGACCTCCTGAAACCAAAACAGGTGTCGGTGCATCAGTGCACGCGAGTCCTGGGAAATATGGTGGCTTCTTACGAAGCAATTCCCTTCGGCAGATTCCATGCAAGGATCTTTCAGTGGGATCTGTTAGACAAATGGTCCGGATTGCATCTTCAGATGCATCGGTTGATCACCCTGTCCCCGAGGGCCAGGGTGTCTCTGCTGTGGTGGCTGCAGAGTGCTCATCTTCTCGAGGGCCGCAGATTCGGCATACAGGACTGGGTCCTGGTGACCACGGATGCAAGCCTCCGAGGATGGGGGGCAGTCACTCAGGGAAGGAACTTCCAAGGACAGTGGTCAAGTCAGGAGACTTCACTACACATAAATATACTGGAACTAAGGGCCATTTACAACGCCCTGAGTCAAGCAGAGCCCCTGCTTCAAAACCAACCGGTGCTGATTCAGTCCGATAACATCAAAGCGGTCGCTCATGTAAACCGCCAGGGCGGCACAAGAAACAGGATGGCGATGGCAGAAGCCACAAGGATTCTTCGTTGGGCGGAGAATCACGTCCTAGCACTGTCAGCAGTGTTCATTCCGGGAGTGGACAACTGGGAAGCAGACTTCCTCAGCAGGGGACCCTCAGGCGATAGCTGTGGATGCCCTAGTGACACCGTGGGTGTACCAGTCGGTTTATGTGTTCCCTCCTCTTCCTCTCATACCCAAGGTACTGAGGATAATAAGAAAGAGAGGAGTAAGAACTATACTCATCGTTCCGGATTGGCCAAGAAGAACTTGGTACCCAGAACTACAAGAAATGATCTCAGAGGACCCATGGCCTCTGCCTCTCCGACAGGACCTGCTACAGCAGGGGCCCTGTCTGTTCCAAGACTTACCGCGGCTGTGTTTGACGGCATGGTGGTTGAACGCTGGATCCTAACGGAAAAGTGCATTCCAGATGAAGTGATTCCTACGCTGATATAAGCTAGGAAGGATGTGACCGCAAAACATTATCACCGCATATGGCGGAAATATGTTGCTTGGTGTGAGGCCAGGAAGGCCCCAACAGAGGAATTCCAGCTGGGTCGATTTCTGCACTTCCTACAGTCAGGGATGACTATGGGCCTAAAATTGGGCTCCATAAAGGTCCAGATTTCGGCCCTGTCTATTTTCTTTCAAAAATAACTGGCTTCACTCCCTGAAGTTCAGACGTTTGTTAAGGGAGTGCTGCATATTCAGCCCCCTTTTGTGCCTCCAGTGGCACCTTGGGATCTTAACGTTGTGTTGGATTTCCTGAAATCCCATTGGTTTGAGCCACTTAAGACCGTGGAGTTAAAGTATCTCACGTGGAAGGTGGTCATGCTGTTGGCCTTGGCTTCAGCTAGGCGTGTGTCAGAATTGGCGGCTTTGTCATGTAAAAGACCATATCTGATTTTCCATATGGACAGGGCAGAATTGAGGACTCGTCCCCAATTTCTCCCAAAGGTGGTATCAGCGTTTCATTTGAACCAACCTATTGTGGTGCCTGCGGCTACTCGGGACTTGGAGGATTCCAAGTTGCTGGACGTAGTCCGGGCACTGAAAATTTATGTTTCCAGGACGGCTAGAGTCAGAAAAACTGACTCGCTATTTATCCTGCATGGACCCAACAAGCTGGGTGCTCCTGCTTCAAAGCAGACTATTGCTCGCTGGATCTGTAGCACGATTCAGCTGGCACATTCTGCGGCTGGACTGCCGCATCCTAAATCAGTAAAAGCCCATTCCACAAGGAAGGTGGGCTCTTCTTGGGCGGCTGCCCGAGGGGTCTCGGCCTTACAGCTTTGCCGAGCTGCTACTTGGTCGGGTTCAAACACATTTGCAAAATTCTACAAGTTTGATACCCTGGCTGAGGAGGACCTTGAGTTTGCTCATTCGGTGCTGCAGAGTCATCCGCACTCTCCCGCCCACTTGGGAGCTTTGGTATTATCCCCATGGTCCTTACGGAGTTCCCAGCATCCACTAGGACGTCAGAGAAAATAAGAATTTACTCACCGGTAATTCTATTTCTCGTAGTCCGTAGTGGATGCTGGGCGCCCGTCCCAAGTGCGGACTCTCTGCAATACATGTATAGAGTTATTGCTTAACTTAAGGGTCATTGTTATGAGCCATCTTTTGAATGAGGCTCAGTTTTTTGTTCATACTGTTAACTGGGTATAGTTATCACGAGTTGTACGGTGTGATTGGTGTGGCTGGTATGAGTCTTACCCTGGATTCCAAATCCTTTCCTTGTTGTGTCAGCTCTTCCGGGCACAGTTTCCCTAACTGAGGTCTGGAGGAGAGCCATAGAGGGAGGAGCCAGTGCACACCAGATAGTACCTAATCTTTCTTTTAGAGTGCCCAGTCTCCTGCGGAGCCTGTCTATTCCCCATGGTCCTTACGGAGTTCCCAGCATCCACTACGGACTACGAGAAATAGAATTACCGTTGAGTTCATTCTTATTTTTTCTTGTGGGGGCCAATTTGTTTTATTTTCTGTGGATGCCGCTGTGTGTGTTTTTTCCGGTGGTGGCCAATGGTTTTTTTTTTCTTGTGTAATATTTTTCATCTGCGCTTGCATCTGAGTTGCACAGTCAGACACATGCACCACCAAGAAGCAGATTACAAATGCATTCCTGTCCGGTTACATGGGATTGTCCAATCAGATACAGATGTAACGTAGTGTGGGTGCATTGCTGAAAGTGGTTGCATATAGAGACATTGAATTGCTCACACATTGGAGACCATACTCAGATTGAGGATCTGCACGTAGCATAGGGCTGGTGAAGGTTTCAATGGTGTAATTGATGGTGGCATCTAAAGATGCACAAAGCATGATTGCAGCATCTGTAGACACTGAAAGTGGGCATCTCAGTCCTTGTATATTTGGATACATGGATGTACAGTACGCTAGGGAACTGCATTGGAGCATCATTAGCATAAAGTCACAGATGCAATTACAGCAAAAGACACAAGGAAGGCCGCAACTGCATCCAACTTAGAATCAGACCCTATGAGTAGGAATCCTACCCCCTCAAGAGACTCCACTCCCACAACAGACCCTGCCCTCATGCGGACTGCTTCCATAGTTTTCCCGTGCTGGTTTTACATCCCAATCCATCCCTGGGACCTTTCCACAAGCTCTTCAGTTGATCACACAAAATTTATTTTCTTTAGCAAAATTTTGTTTTCTTTAGTCAGTCTGGACTTAAAAATGGGCCACTCAACCACTTGTTTTGTATATGTCTATAGTTATCATATCTTTATTGCATCATATTCCCAGTTGTACAATGCTGTGGAAACATGATAAAATAACTATGCAAGATAAAATATAATGTGCTCTTGATGGAGCGGTAGTGCAATAAATGGAAACATTATGTTTTATATATTTCAGGCTTACAATTCATGCTGAATGCACAATGCACCTTGAGGATTTCCCCATGGATGTTCATGCCTGTCCACTGAAATTTGGAAGCTGTATGTACTGTATTTCTCAATTTTTACTCATTAAGATTTTGTGTATATTTGTGTACATTATCTTGAGTGTCCTAAAGGTTCAAGTCCAATGATATGATAATTAATAGTTCTTGTATTTCTGTAGGCTATTGTAGATTTGTTATGTGACATCACATCTTTGATGCATCCATTGTATGTACAGTATGCATGCTTGTTTGGTCATGCTTCCACCATAGTCATTGCATGTTATGCTTCCGCCACCATCATGCCAAGTCATGCTTACATCACCATCGTGCCAAGTAATGCTTACACCACCATCATAATTCATGCTTACACCACCTTCATTTCTTGATATTAATTATTCACAATTGCTTGAAAATGTGCAGATATAGCAAAGAAGAATAGTACAAATCTGTTTCAATTAATACACAAGGAGGCCATGTGAAGCATTATCAACAAACCAAAGAAAAGCACCTTAATACAAGCACTAGAAAATAGTGCTTGTAATAGAATGAAAGGATCATCTTCATCTTAAATTAAGTAAAATGTATTACTGTATTACAAAGGAATATAAAATGGTGTAAAATATTACACAATGGTAGTCATTCCGAGTTGTACGCTCGTTGACGATTTTTGCTATGCTGCGATTTGCTGCTAAATACGCATGCGCATGGTACGCAGCGCGCATGCGCTTAGTTATTTAACTAAAAACTTAGCAGTTTTGCCGTTGTTCGTGCGGTGCTTTTCAGTCGCACTGCTGATCGGTGAGTGATTGACAGGAAAGGGGCGTTTCTGGGTGGTAACTGAGCGTTTTCCGGGAGTGTTCTAAAACACGCAGGCGTGTCAGGCAAAAACGCAGGAGTGGCTGGAGAAACGGGGGAGTGGCTGGCCGAACGCAGGGCCTGTTTGTGACGTCAAACCAGGAACTAAACGGACTGAGCTGATGGCAATCTAGGAGCAGGTCTGGAGCTACTCAGAAACTGCAGGAAATTATTTAGTAGCAGTTCTGCTAATCTTTCGTTCGCTATTCTGCTAAGCTAAGATACACTCCCAGAGGGCGGCGGCCTAGCGTTTGCAATGCTGCTAAAAGCAGCTAGCGAGCGAACAACTCAGAATGACCACCAATATAAGAGGTGATGCTGACAATAATAAAACAATGTTATACAGAGAAAATCCTAATGCACCATAGAATTTACTGTAGTAAAAATTTTGTTACAATGTTATAACATACATAGTTGCAAGTTCATAAGAAATCTTGTATCCAGAAGACAACTTAGAGGTTTGCCAGCACCGATTATTATTAACAGATGGAAACTATGGTATCTCTGTTCTTATTCAAACCTCAAGTCCATAAATTAGTTGCTATGTCATGCTTAAATTAATTGGCGATCCATAAAAGAGTCTCGAGTTTAAATAATCCACAGTAAACCCCTATAACAGTTGGTGATCGAATGGTAGTGAGGCTTGTTTCTGAATAGATGTACAATGGATTGGGTAAAAACCGGAATGTTCCAGACTCAGGAATGCCAGACCAGCTCCCTGCAGCATCCCGGAAGGTGATTGACAGGCAATGGGCATCTGGGGGCAGCGACGCTGCATTGGGGGGAGGAGAGCAGTAAATGCAGGTGTGTCATGCCCGTTTTTGGGGTGGCCTGATGATGGTGCCTGCGTTTCCTGTCAGTGGAAACATGGCGCTGGACCGCCTGCATATGCAGCCATGCTGTGTAGACAGGGTACCTCTATTTGATGCAATCACAATTGAATTGTGATTGCATCGTAAGGTGGGAACCACACATTCAGGGCGGTCTTGCCCTGTGCTGGGCGGCCCCAGCATGTGAGAAGCATGGTCACAGATTTTGCTGCAATAGCAAAATCTATGACCAACTCTGATTAACCCCCTTTATTTGGTGCCAGATATAATGTGCTTAGTTATATCTGTAAGCGTTTGTGTCACATTATTATTAAAAAGTATATAGATATTTTAAGTATAATTAATTAAAGGCAAATGTAGTTTTACTACTTTTTTTAAGGGTGGGGTGTCATTCACAGTAGAGTGGTGTCAGACTGATTTGTAAGGCGACTTCTGGTTCTAATGTGGATTGCCTCCTGGGAGTCATGACAGTGCATGGACAAGTGGAAGAACCCTCATGCTATAGAGCATGATGTGAAAAGTGTGAAAAAAAATCCAGACTGATTGACATGTGAATTAACCTTGATTAGTGTAGTGTTTCCCAAACCATGTTCTCATGGCCAACTCGTAATCCATGTATTAAAGGTGTCCATGCATGAGCACAGGTGACAGTCAGTTTGATTTATTCACCTGTGCTGAAGTTGGGACATCCCTAATGTGTGGACTGTGAGTGCGCTATGAGGACCGAGGACTGGATTAAAGGGACAGGAAGCTCAATTATCCCCCAGCATCCAGTGTGCAAGAACTATAGTATATAATATGGCTACAAGGGCCCCATGTTAACTTTATACATTCCTGTATGTGGGCTTACCATACTGTCCAGTGTAGGATTTTACAGTCCACCACCCAAGTTATAGTCAGTTAATCCAGATGCAGTCTGTGACTGTACTGGCTTCACTGCGACTGACAGTGACTTTCTATTAGAAATCCTACCTGTCAGTCACAGACACACATGACTCCCTCTGTGACTGCCAGACCGGGCTGTGATAAGCAGATAGCTGGCCATTCCCTTCCCTTGGAGCAGCCCAATCTGATCCAGTTTCTATGGGATGCAGCCGATGTAGTCCATAGAAGCTGCAGAAATACGCAGTTGCACCGTGCACCGGTTCCTGAACCTGCCAGATCCATTGCGCAGGTGCTGGGTTCTGGGGCTGGTGCTGGCTGTTTACTCTACTCTCCCCTGCAGCCCTCCAACTAAATGTAAGAGCCACTATTGATACTATCCCTTTAATCTGGGACACTCATGAATTGCACATGTTCTCTAACTGCTTAAAACAGGGTGAAATGCAGGTTTGAAGTCAGCCAGTCACAGAACCTGTGTTATTCATGAGTGTCCTGGTTTATATGGATAGTATGGTCAGCCTACCTGTATGCCATGTGAGATGCCTCTGTATGTAGGCTTGCCATACTATCACTTTACACAGGGACACTCATGAATTATTTCTTTAAATAAAAAAACATTTTTCAATAAATGTTTATTTGAATTTAACACAATAAACAGCATAGGCACGTAGATAGGTAGTACAGGAAGATACAGTCCAAGATAAATGAACGACAATTGGTCAGGATCACACCAATCTTAGATTGACATTCAGTGCCTAAATTAATATTCCATAGAGAAAAATCAACCAGTTAATCACATACAGTATCAAGTCCTGTCTAAACAACACAAATCTTAACATATAAACAAATCAAAGAAAGAAAGGACAGAAAAGAAAGCAAGAAAGGAAGAAATAGTGAGTCAAAGAGTGGTGGTCTTTCTAGTGTCTATTTGGACTGAAAAGCAGAAGTGTCATCTCGTTGTATCAGTAAACAGTCAAATTCTAGATGTAAAGCCCAGTATATGGGACTCATACATTCGTAAGATATGTCTGTGAGGACTTCAAATCCAGCCAGTGGCAACAAGTAGCCGTAAATCTCTTTTGGCTTTCTGGTGTCACTCCTAATTCCTCCATTGACATATATATATATATATATATCTATTCTGCCAAACTACTGCTTCACAGTAGGAGGTGTAGTGCACCGCCAGTGAACAGGGATAACCGCTTTAGCGCCGCTATTAAGAAACTTTATTAAAGACGTTTTGTATGTTGTCAGGGAACCCACAACTAAGTTAAGAAGCCAGAAAGCAGGCTAAGAAGGGAAATCAGAACCCACAATCAACCTCGAGATTGCAGTAACTTTATTCCAAAAGGGGTGAAGTAAGCAACAATCCCACCAGATATGCATCGGTAAACCCGTTTCATTATTACATCACCAACACGTATCCGGTACACCAGGAAAATGTCAGGGGACATCTATACCATCGCGATAAAACCTTGAAGTGCGTCTCAATCACTGAATAACTAATCAAGCTTACAAACGTGGCCTGAAAACTTTTTTACCAGTATTCCTCTGTTAAATCAATCTGTAGGTCACAACCCCAGTCTCTTGTGTATTTGGGGAGATCTGGGAACTTATGTTCCATCAGGAATCTATAACATTTTGAGAGAAAATGTGTAGGATGGGAAGAATCTAAGCACATGCTCTTAAAAATCATCAATGGTCTGGTAATACTAGGGCGAACATTACACCTGAATACAAAGTGCTTCAGATGGAGGTACTTCCATATCTCTGATGGTGGTAGGCTCCATTTCAACTGCAAGGTAGGGAAGGGGATTATTTCTCCATTTTCCACCAGCTGCCCATTACATGCCACGCCCATCAGTTTCCATAAATCGAACCCCTGGCCGGAGACGCCTGGAAGAAAGTCTGAGTTATTAAACAGTGGGGTCAGAAGAGAAAGTTTGGACGAGACATATGGGAGGAACCTAAGCCTATTCCAGTGTAGCAGTGTAGGCCCAATGGTAGGATGTGTAATGATAGTGAGTTTTGAACACCAGGGATAATGAGGTATGGGTGAGGATAAGGCTGCACTCTCTATAAGTACCCATTGTTTAGTGTCATATGATCTGGTCCACTCCATTATTCTATTAAGGACAATGGTGTCATACTATAGAGAAAAATGGGGCAACTGAAGACCCCCCATGTGTTTGCGAGGGAAGAGTATGGCATGTTGGAAACAAGGCCTCTTGTTATCCCAAACAAAATCTCTGAGTTGTGTAAGTCCCAGAACCAGGTTTTAGAAATATGGACTGGAGCATCTGGAGGAGATATAGAACCCTGGGTAAAACATTAATTTTAATTACACTAAGTCTCCCCAGCCAGGAAAGCCTCTTGTTGCCCCAGTCCCAAAACTCAGAGTGAAGTGTGGTAAGTAAGTTTTTTACATTTTCATCAAAAAGGCATGTTAAATCAGTATTCAATGTAACCCCCAAGTATTTCAAGCTTGAGGGGTGCCAGATGAATGGAAAGGATTTTTGAAGACCCTCAAAGGATTGGGAGGTAGCTGACACATTCACTGCCACCGATTTAGAAAGGTTAATTTTAAAATCGGACAGGGCACCAAATCTATAGAATTCAGACATCAGGTTGGGGATAGATACAACCGAGTTCGATAGGACAGATAACAAATCATCTGCAGACAATGCAAGTTTATATTCTCTACCCCCTACCGTAAATCCATAAATATTCATATTAAGTCTAATGGATCCAGCCAAAGCCTGCATGCATAGAATGAAAATAAGGGGCGAAAGAGGACAGCCCTGTCTAGTTCCATTCCTAATCAGGACAGGTTCGGACAAGGCTCCATTAATTTTAATCCTCACTCTAGGGGAACTATATAGTGCCAAAATGTGGCACAGGCTAACAGGTCCGAGTTCTATGTGCCTTAGGACCCCTTCCATTAAAACCCAGTTAACTCTGTCAAAATGCCTTTTCGGCATCGGTGGACAGCACCACTACCGGAGTGTGGCCTTGCGAGGCTATATGCATCAAGTCAATTATTTTGGTCGTGTTATCACGAGCTTCCCTCCCAAATACAAATCCCACTTGGTCTGAATGGACAATATTGGGGAGCAGTAACATAGCAACATAGTATTTGAAGTTGAATAGAGGCAAATTGCCCATCGTGTTCAACCTATTTTAAGTTGTGATGATTCTACATACTTGCTGAATAATATTTTATGACTAGTTAGCTACTATAACTCATGTTACCCCCGGATTAACCACGTTGATATTTTAAGTATTATAACCTTGGATAGCTTTTTCATTCAGAAATGTATCCATTCCTTTTTTACATCCAATTACAGAGTCCGCCATTACCACCTTCCCTGGCAGGGAATTCCACATCCTGATTGCCCTAACAGTGAAGAACCCTTTCCTCCGTTGCGTTCGGAACTTTCTCTCCTCCAGTCGCAGCGAGTGCCCACGTGTCCTAAACTGTGTTCTTTTAATAAACAATTCCTCTGATAACTCTTTGTGATTCCCTTTACATATTTGAAGATATTAATAATATCTCCTCTTAGGCGCCTCTTTTCTAGTGTATACATATTCAGCCTAGTAAGTCTTTCCTTATAGTCCAGTCCTTCAAGGCCTTTAATCAATTTAGTAGCTCGCCTTTGAACATTTTTCGAGTTCACTGATGTCTTTTTTATACAATGGTGCCCAAAACTGAACACAATATTCCAGGTGCGGACATACCAATGCCTTATACAGCGGCATGATTATATCCGAGTCCCTTGTCTCAATTCCCCTTTTTATGCACGCTAGCACCTTACTTGCCTTCTTTACTGCGTTTTGACTTTATTTTGAAAACTTCAATCTGTTTGCTATACGTTTAGCAAACAGTTTGATGTCCGTGTTAAGGAGTGATATCGGACGGTAGCTGGCGCATTGAGCTGGGTCTTTCCCTTTTTTTGGTATGACCGTATTGAAAGCCTCTAATGCTTGCGTGGAAAAACCACAATCACCAGAGACTTCATTGAAGGCCATCAACATCTTATGTAAAAGATAGTCTTTAAAGAGTTTATAATAAGAGATAGTATAGCCATCAGGGCCTGGGCTCTTCCCAGAGGGAGTCTCTTTAAGAGCCTGTTCTGAATCAGGGAGAGAAAATGGGGAGTCCAGCAAGGCGCTGTCATCCGCTAACAGCCTGGGGAGTCCCGCTTTACAGAGGTACTTATCCACCAAGTCCCAGGAAGCTGGCAGTGGTTCCATGGATCTAGGATCCTGGAGATGATATAGTTTAGTATAATAGGAGTGGAATGTGTCAGCTATTTCTCTCGTGAGGGTACGGCGGGACCCCACCTCATCCTTCACTGATTGGATGTATAGTGTAGCCCTTTGTGCATTGAGCACTCTAGCTAAAAGCTTCCCTGGCTTGTTACCCCACTCAAAAAAGCGGTTTCTGCATAACCTATAGTCCGTTTTAATAACAGTGCATTGAGGGCTGTCCTCATCTCATTTAGTTCAGTCAGAACTGGAGGAGACGATCCTGCCTTGTGTATTGTCTCTCAACCGCTGAAGCAAGGCAATTTTTTTCCCCAGTTTCTCTGACGTCCTAGTGGATGCTGGGTACTCCGTAAGGACCATGGGAATAGACGGGCTCTGCAGGAGACTGGGCACTCTTAAAAGAAAGATTAGGTACTATATCTGGTGTGCACTGGCTCCTCCCTCTATGCCCCTCCTCCAGACCTCAGTTAGAATCTGTGCCCAGCCAGAGCTGGATGCACCTAGTGGGCTCTCCTGAGCTTACTAGAAAAGAAAGTATTTGTTAGGTTTTTTATTTTCAGTGAGATCTGCAGGCAACAGACTCACTGCTACGAGGGACTGAGGGGAGAGAAGCAAACCTACCTGCTTGCAGCTAGCTTGTGCTTCTAAGGCTACTGGACACCATTAGCTCCAGAGGGTTCGAACACAGGGCCCGACCTCGATCGTCCGTTCCCGGAGCCGCGCCGCCGTCCCCCTTGCAGAGCCAGAAGACAGAAGAAAAAGATGAAAAACGGCGGCTGAAGACTCCTGTCTTCATTAAGGTAGCGCACAGCACTGCAGCTGTGCGCCATTGCTCCCATAGCACACCACACACTCCGGTCACTGTTGGGTGCAGGGCACTGGGGGACGCTTTACTGTGACTTTGGGGGTAATTCAGAGTTGATCGTAGATGTGCTAAATTTACGAATCTACGATCATTTACTCTGACATGCGGGGGGATGCACAGCACCTGGCTAGTCCGCTACGCAGGTCAGGCCCTACCCTTCCCCCTCACACAGGTACAAAAGCATTACACCTGCACAGCTCCTGCATGCTGGCAGGGATCTACCCACCACATTCCGCTCCCCCAACGGTCCGGACTAAATTTAGCACATCTACGATCAGATTCTGAGACATGCAGGGGGACAGCCAGCACAGAGCTAGTCCGTCCCGATATCTGGCCCTTCCCCCCCCCCCCCTCCCAGGGTGCAAAAGCATTGCGTGGTGGTGATGTTTTTGCAGCCGGTGAGTAGCTCCCTGCCTGCGCAGCTCCTGTGCGCTAGCAGGGAGCTACCTGCCACATCCTGGGTCGCAGCGGCTACATGTGACATCACGCAGCTGCCGCGGACTGCCCCCACAATGGTCCGGACACGCCTGCGTCGTCTGGACTACGCCTGGACCATTCTAACGCTGTTGGTACACCCCCTCCGGCCCTGCAACCGCCTCTCGCAGAGGCAATCACAGCCCTGAGATGCTTTTAGCATCTCACTGGGCTCCCGGGGTGCGCAGGCGCACTCCACAAAGAAATTCAAACTGCGGCAGTGATCCAGTCTGAATTACCCCCATAGTTTTGAATATGGAAAAAGTCTTAGGTGTAGCAAAACGAAACTTGGGGCGTGAAAAAGCTGCAGCTGCTTCATCGTAGCACTTCTTATACAGATTGACACTCATTCCCACACAGATGTACATCAATTTGGTCAGTTCAATCTAGCAAAGTAGCTTTGTCACTTTAATTATATTAATGCAAATATGACACACAGTTTGGACAAATAAGACACACATTGTGAGCGAATAAGACCCTTAATTTTGCTAAGTCACATGGGACCTTGTGCTCCGAGAGGGTCTATATGAGGCAGCTGCAGCCACGCTGTATGAACCCAAAATTGATAATGATATGTATCATCCCCTTGTGTTTAGGACATTTTATTGTCAGGAGATAATCTCATTTGTGATAGTTTCACTGGGATATGTATGCTATATAGAATATATTTGGAGTATCTTATTAGTGGCTACAAATTAGCAGTGCCATAACTAGCATGGTGCTTACAGGGCACTCCTTCCATACCCTAGTCCTGCAGCCTCACTGCTAACACCGCTAGCTGCAGCGCTGTCCATGGTGGTGTGCACGTTGCTCCTTCTCACACCATTGCATACATTACAGCTAGACGGGCAGTGCTGCAACTGACCGTCTGCATGCTCCACCCACTCCCAGCTCCCCCCTCTCTGGCCACAGCATTTCTTGGGAGACACATCATGACTTCTATCTGAAACCATCCCACTCCCACAGTGCCTGCGCTGTAAGGAGCAGCAGCCTTTCGGGTGGCGGCGGGAGGGGGAATTTCAGGTCACTGAGCAGGATACTGAGTGGGACTCGAGACTGAGAAAGCCAGCCCAAGACAGATCAAGGCAGGTCGGACAACCCAGCACCCAGAATCAGAGTCAGTTCCCCCAGGTTGTAGTGGGACAACAGCAGCCGGCATCAGTGACTCCGACGAGTCACTTCTATCTTAGTCAAGTCAACACTGTCCTGGCCCTGGCATTTCTGTTCTTCCCCATTATACTGTCCCTGTCATCTCTGTACTGACCCTGTGACCTCTGTCCTGTCCCTAACACCCCTATCTCCTGTACCTTCTGTTCTGTCATGGCTTTGTCACCTCTGTCCTGGCCCTGTCACCCTTCTGTCCTGACACTTCTGTTCTGTACTTTTGTATCAAAAGGGTTAGGAAAAGCACTAGGAAAGGGAAGCCAGTGTGGTTCACAAAAGAAGTATCAACTAGTGTGAAAGCAAAAAAGATGGCTTTTAGGAAATACAAACAGAATCAAAATAATAACGACAAAGAGGTATATCTTGACAGAAGGAAGGATGCTAAGAAAGTGATCAGACGTGCAAAAGCAGAAGCTGAGGAGAAAATGGCCCAGTCAGTAGATAAAGGGGGCAAAACTTTTTTTAAGAATATAAGTGAAAGGAGAAAATCAAATGGAGGAATAATAAGGCTTAAGACAGAGAGTGAGCATTTGGTGGAGGGAGACAAGGCAATAGTAGATCACCTAAATAATTATTTTTGGTCAGTATTTGCTACAGAAGGAGAAGGGATGGGGCCACAGTTAATTTGTAAGGACATTCATAAAAATAAGGTAGATGAAAGTACATTTACAGAGAAGGTCCTAACAGAACTTTCAAAACTAAAAGTGGATAAATCAATGGGGCCAGATGGGATGCACCCAAAGATGCTAAAAGATGTGCTGGTGACACCTTTAACAGAATTATTTAACCAGTCACTAACTACAGGTGCCATTCCAGAGGACTGGAAAAGAGCAAATGTAGTTTCACTGTACAAAAGTGGAAGTAAGGAAGAAGCAAGTAACTACAGTACAGTAAGCCTTACAACAGTAGTAGGGAAAGTAATGGAAAAATTATTAAAAGAAAGAGTTGTGGTATATCTTAAATCAAACAACTTACAGGATCCAAAATAGCATGGATTTACTGGTGGGAGATCATGCTAAACAAATCTAATTGACTTTTTTAACTCTGTGATGAAAATAAGAGATCAAGGGGGAGCTGTAGATTCTATAGCATATCTAGACTTTAGTTAGGCATTTGACACTGTCCCACATCGCAGACTGCTAAATAAACTTGAAAGCGTGGGGGTGGATTATAAAACAGTTAAAATTATAAGAACCTGGTTGCAGGATAGGAAACAGAAAGTTGTAGTAAATGGAGTTCAATCTATGGAGGGAAATGTTACCAGTGGAGTACCCCAGGGATCTGTACTTGGACCGGTTCTCTTTGATATCTGTGTTGGTGACATTGCAAATGGTATTGAAGGGAAAGTATGCCTTTTTGCAGATGATACAAAGATATGCAACAGGGTAGACACACCGGGAGGGGTAAAACAAATTATTGATGACCTAGATAGGCTTGAGAAATGGTCAAGAACGTGGCAACTATAGTTTAATCCTAAAAAATGCAAAATCATGCACTTGGGTCTCCAAAACCCAAAGTCTAAATATAGAATCAATGGTACTGTTATGGAAACTACTGAGGAGGAAAGGGATCTAGGAGTAACTATTTCAGGTGACTTAAAGGCAGGTATGCAATGTAACAAAGCGATGAGAAAGGCTAGTCACATGCTTGGCTGCATTGGGAGAGGAATCAGCAGCAGAAAATAGGATTTTAATTACCTACCGGTAAATCCTTTTCTCGTAGACCGTAGAGGATGCTGGGGTCCACATTAGTACCATGGGTTATAGATGGGGTCCCTTGGGAGCCATGGACACTTTAAGAGTTTAATAGTGTGGGCTGGCTCCTCCCTCTATGCCCCTCCTACCAGACTCAGTCTAGAAATTGTGTCCGAGGAGATGGGCATACTTCGAGAGAAGGAAATACACAGATAGTGGTGAGATTCACACCAGCACACCCACAACAACAGAAAATCAAGCAACCAGCTTGAAACAAGTCAGCAACGTCTGAACAACAGTATTTAACCAAGTAGTAATGCAGTACTTAACAAAAAAGGCAGTACTGAACCAAGTAACAACTGCAGGAAAATGAAGCGCTGGGCGGGCGCCCAGCATCCTCTACGGACTACGAGAAAAGGATAATTAAAATCCAATTTTCTCTTATGTCCTAGAGGATGCTGGGGTCCACATTAGTACCATGGGTACCAGTACGGGTGGGAGAGCGCGGAGGCTCCTGCACAACCGATTGACCAAACTTTAGATCCTCAGAGGCCAAAGTATCTAACTTGTAGAACTTAGCAAACATGTTTGACCCTGACCAAGTAGCTGCTCAGGAAGAACCCACTTTACGAGTAGAGTGGGCCTTAACGGATTTCAGACACAGCAATCCTGCTGTAGAATAAGCATGCTGGATAGTAAACCTGATCCAGCGAGAAATCGTCTGCTTAGAAGCAGGCCACCCAACATTGTTGGGATCATAAAGGACAAACAGGGTGTCTGACTTTCTGTGATGAGAAGTTCTCCTCACATAAATCTCGAAAGCCCTTACAACATCCAAGGATTTTGAACTAATTGAGGAGTCAGTAGCCACTTGCACCACAATAGGTTGGTTGATATGAAAAGTCGACACAACCTTCAGAAGAAATTGCTGACGTGTCCTGAGCTCAGCTCTATCTTCATGGAAAATCAAGTAGGGGGTCTAATAGGACAATTCCCCCAATTCTTACACACGTCTAGCAGATGCCAATGCCAACAGTGTGACTGTATTCTAAGTAAGAAACTTGACCTCAACCTCCTTTAAAGGCTCAAACCAATCCTATTGCAGGAACTGCAGTACCATGTTAAGATCCCAAGGTGCCGTAGGAGGCACAAAGGGTGGTTGGATGTGCAGTGCCCCTTTCAAGAAAGTCTGAACCTCAGGGAGGGCAGCCAATTGTTTCTTGAAGAAAATGGACAAGGCTGAAATCTGGACTTTTATGGAGCCCAGGCGCTGGCCAACATCCACCCCTGCTTGCAGGAAGAGAAGAAACCGTCCAAGTTAAAACTCAAAAAAGACAATAGGAAAGCGCAAATTTAATCTGTTTGTAGATTTTATTAAATGATTATTATTTAAAACAAACATTCATACCGGCCAGTATGCATAAATAAATTACATATATTTTAAAATTGACTATGAAGATAATACCCTAAAAGAACATAATGTAGCTCCACATCAAATCTCTGTTAAGTGTACTTTAGGTGATACTTTGTATTGCCTCCACTGGTAATACACTTGCTGTCTTAATAGACATATACCATGTAGCAAATTAGAGATGCACTTCTGAGACTCCTTCCTATATATTTGGTAATATCCTGTAATTTATATACTGCGGTTAATGGTTTGTAATTAGGCACTTTAAGTGTCACATGCAATGATTACATGTATTCCTGCATGGCCATGCAATATGTTTATGGATATTTCAGAACTCCTATGCACCAATCCAAATCTCAGTGTAATGGTACTCAGTGGGCAAACCTGTCACGACTCCCAGCAGGGTCAGATGTTCGTCCTCCCGGCTATTGCTTTCACTATCAGCCTTGTCTGGAGTTCATAAAACAGCTCCCTTCGGGTGATGTTCCTCCCGGCTGTTTGTGTAGCCTCAGCCTTCCTCACACTGAGGAAGCCGCCGAGGTTGGAAGGCGGGGAAACGCGTCTGTATTTTCTTCTCCCACTGACGGGATCGAGTGCTGCATACCTACTAGCCGGCCGGCTGAGAATCGACCCCATTGCTAACAGGGATCAGAGGAGGAGGAGTGAACGTATACTCCGGATAAGGCTGAGGCTACACAAACAGCCGGGAGGAACATCACCCGAAGGGAGCTGTTTTATGAACTCCAGACAAGGCTGATAGTGAAAGCAATAGCCGGGAGGACGAACATCTGACCCTGCTGGGAGCTGTGACAGGTTTGCCCACTGAGTACCATTACACTGAGATTTGGATTGGTGCATAGGAGCTCTGAAATATCCATAAACATATTGCATGGCCATGCAGGAATACATGTAATCATTGCATGTGACACTTAAAGTGCCTAATTACAAACCATTAACCGCAGTATATAAATTACAGGATATTACCAAATATATAGGAAGGAGTCTCAGAAGTGCATCTCTAATTTGCTACATGGTATATGTCTATTAAGACAGCAAGTGTATTACCAGTGGAGGCAATACAAAGTATCACCTAAAGTACACTTAACAGAGATTTGATGTGGAGCTACATTATGTTCTTTTAGGGTATTATCTTCATAGTCAATTTTAAAATATATGTAATTTATTTATGCATACTGGCCGGTATGAATGTTTGTTTTAAATAATAATCATTTAATAAAATCTACAAACAGATTAAATTTGCGCTTTCCTATTGTCTTTTTCTATTTTTTTGGTATAAGGAGTTTTTAAACCAATTACCCCTGGGAAGGCTGCTAGATTTTCTCTGGGCAATAAAAGCGCCGGGATTTTGCTGCTCAAGTTAAAACTCCACTGTAGGAAACTTCTTGGATTCACGCCAAGACACGTACTTTTTCCAAATCCGATGGTAATGTTTTGATCTTACTCCTTTCCTAGCCTGTATCATGGTAGGAATAACTTTGTTTGTAATGCCCTTCTGAGCTAAAATCTGGCAATCAACCTCCCTGCCATTAAACGTAGCCATTTAAGTCTTGATAAGCGAACGGCCCCTGTTGCAGAAGGTCCTCTCGAAGAGGAAGAGGCCTCGGATCTTCCAGCAGTAACTCCAAAAGATCCGCTTACCAAGCCATTCTTTGCCAGTCCGGAGTAATGAGGATCGCCTGAACTCTTATTCTTTTGATTATTTTGAGAATCCTTGGGATGAGTGGAAGTGGAGGGAACACATACACTAACTTGAAAACTCATGGATTTTTCCACTCTCCCGGATGGAGATCGTGTCTGCTGAGGAAGTCCACTTCCAAGTTGTCCACTCCCAGAATGAAGACTGCTGACAGCACCACTGCATGCTTTTCCGCCCAGAGGATGAAACTTACCTCTGACATTGCAGCTCTGCTCTTCGTTCCACCTTGTCGGTTTTGTAGGCCACTATCGTTACATTGTCCGACTGAATCTGAATGGCCTGAACTTTCAGAAGATGTGCAGCTTGTAGAAGAGCGTTGTACACGGCTCGTAGTTTCACAATGTTTATCGGAAGGATGTATTCCAGACTTGACCACTTTCCTTGGAAGTTTTCCCCTTGGGTGACTGCCCCCCAACTTCTGAGGCTTGCATCAGTGGTTAGGAGGATCCAATTCTGAATCCCGAACCTGCGGCCCTCTAGTAGGTGAGAGGTTTGCAGCCACCAGAGGAGCGATATTCTACCTTTCGGTGACAAACGTATCCTCTGATGCATGAGAAGATAAGATCCTGACCATTTGTCCCGGAGATCCAGTTGGAAAGACCATGCATGAAATCTTCTGTACTGTAGAGCCTCGTAGGAGGCAACCATCTACCCTAAAAGGCGAATGCACTGATGAACCGATACCAGGGCTGGCTTCAGGACATCCTGGACCATTGTTTGTATGACCAACGCTTTCTCCTCAGGCAGAAACACCCTCTTTACTTCAGTGTCGAGGATCATCCCCAGGAAGGACAGTCTCCTAGTCGGCTCCAGATGGAAGATTCAGATTTTGGAAGATTCAGGATCCATCCATGATCCTGGAGTAGGTGAGTTGAGAGAGCAATGCTCTGCAACAGCTTCTCCCTGGAAGACACTTTTATCAGCAAATCGTCCAGATAAGGAATTATGTTCACACCCTGCTTGCGGAGTAGTAGCATCATCTCCGCCATTACCTTGGTGAACACTCTTGGTGCCATGGAGAGGCCAAACAGCAGCGCCTGGAACTGATAGTGATAGTCCAGCAGTGCAAATCTGAGTTAAGCCTGGTGAGGCGGCCACATCGGGATGTGAAGGTACGCATCCTTGATATCCAGGGATACTAGGAATTCCCCCTCCTCCTGACCTGAGAGACTCCATCTTGAATTTGAATTCCTTCAAGTAGGGGTTCAATGACTTTAGGTTTAATGTCGGTCTTACCGAACCATCCGGTTTCGATACCACAAACAGGTTTTAATAATAACCTTTGTGTTGTAGGTGAGGTGGAACTGGAACAATGACATTTGACCTTAGCAATTTTTTAATGGCTTCCTGTAGGATAGCACTTTCTGCCAGCAAAGCTGGCACGCCTGATTTGGAGAATCTTTGAGGTGGGAGTTCTTGAAACTCCAGTCTCTACCCCTGGGTAACAATATCCTTTACCCAGGGAACCAGGCATGAGGACGCCCAGACATGACTGAAATTTCTTAGGCTTGTTCCCACCTGTCCGATCTCCAGGCTTGG
The DNA here is from genome assembly GCF_028390025.1 of Pseudophryne corroboree. Classification (NCBI taxonomy): domain Eukaryota; kingdom Metazoa; phylum Chordata; class Amphibia; order Anura; family Myobatrachidae; genus Pseudophryne; species Pseudophryne corroboree. The sequence continues at coordinate 181,859,624 of NC_086451.1, read as the reverse complement.
AGGTCCACCATCATGCCAAGGATTTAGAGGAAGCAGAACCAGGTTTCTGTTTCTGGGAACCTGTGGGTGTAGGTTTTCGGGATTTCCCCCGACCACCTCTAAAGAAATTGGAGGGGGATTTGGACTTTTTAACTTTAGCGGTACGAAAGGATTGCGTTGCAGACGTAGTATATGATTTCCTATTTGGTGGTGTAGCAGAGGGAAGAAAAGTTGATTTACCCGCAGTTGCCGTGGAGATCCACGCATCTAACGCTTCCCCAGAGCCTGACCTGTGAATGGTAGGTTCTCCACACTATTCTTGGATTCCGCATCCGCAGACCATTGGCGCAGCCAGAGTCCTCTGCGTGCCGAGACAGCCATAGAAGAAGCTCTCGCATTCAGATGTCCAAGGTCTTTTATGGCTTCCACCATGAAACTTGCAGAATCCTGTATGTGACGTAAAAACAATTCAATGTCACTTCTATCCATAGTATCTAACTCCTCTAGTAAAGTGCCTAACCACTTTACTATGGCTTTAGGAATCCATGCACAAGCAATAGTGGGTCTTAAAGTTACACCATTTGCTGTGTATAAAGATTTGATTCCCAATCTTGCGGTCGGCCGGCTCTTTTAAAGCGGTGGACCCAGGGACAGGCAAAACCTCTTTCTTAGACAATCTAGAAACAGAAGCGTCTATTACCGGTGGGTTTTCCCACTTTTTCCTATCCTCCTCAGGGAAAGGAAAAGCAATGAGAACCCTTTTAGGGATCTGGAATGATTTCTGAGGGTTTTCCCAGGATTTTTCAAACAATGCGTTTAATTCCTTAGACGCAGGGAATGTAAGGGAGGATTTCTTGGTGTCAGTAAAGTAAGTCTCCTCTACCTGCTCAGGTACCTTATCAGTAATGTGTAAAATGTCCCTAATACCTCAATCATGAGTTGCACCACCTTAGCAAGGGATGCCTCACCCCCCAGGATATCCCCCTCACCGTCTCCTGTATCAGAGTCGGTATCCATGTTGACTTGCATTATTTGGGCAAGAGCACGCTTTTTAGGATATATATCAGGGGTTTTGGAAAAACTCATGTCGACCTTTTCATGTGTCGACCTTTCATGTGTCGACCATTTTCATGTGTCGACCATGTGTCAATGTTGACCATGTCAATGTCGACCAATAATGGTCGACATAATGACTGTCGACCATAACATGGTCGACCATTCATACCGGTACCGGGTGGCTTCTATTAAGGGAATTATATCCCAGATTTCATCTAGGATAGCTCATAATGAGACTGAAACACAGGTTTTGAAAAGATCTGTAGAAATGTGAACGGATACCAAGCCACCCATGGGGGTTTGGATTCAGAAGGCTGAGACAGTACATTGCATTCCTGAGTACATGAAATAGACTCCTCTGGAGAGGATACACACTCTGCAAAACAAGAGACCGAGGGGGTCATTCCGAGTTGATCGTAACCCTGCAAAATTTTGCAGGGCTACAATCATGTCCATAGACATGCGGGGGGACGCCCAGCACAGGGTTATCCCGCCCCGCATGTCAGTGCGGCCCCCCCCCCCCCCTGCTGAAGTGCAAAATCATGGTACAGCAGTGATGCTTTAGCACTTTAGAAGTACTGTAGCTCCCGGCCAGTGCAGCTTTAGCATGCTGGCCGGGAGTTACTCGTCGCTCCCCGGCCCGCAGCGGCTGCGTGTGACGTCATGCAGCCACTGCGGGCCGCCCCCCGCATGGTCTGGCCTTGCATGCATTGGCCGTGCCGTGCCCACAAAACGGCGGCCAATTGCTGCCGTTTCGTCCTCCCCCCGCCCAGCGACCGCCTCTGCCCGTCTGGCATGCGCCGGCAGCAATAACCTGCAGCGTGCGATCGGGTCAGAATGACTCCAAGAGTCCCTAGACATGGTAATGTGATATATATAACATATACACACACACAGGAAAATGTCAGACACAGTTTCCCCCAAGTACCTTCAGAGAGACACAGACCATAAGGAGCCAGCGCCACAGTAGGCAGTTATTAAAAATAAATGCCTGGCGCTGATTGAGTAACCTTTACGGATTAAACAGTAAATAACAATGAATAACACACCCCCCCTTCTATGACACCCTGGTACCGCAGTGGATAACTTGAGTGCAGTGGAGGGCAGTGCTCCCTGTCAGCGTCTCTGTAGTGTGATCTGCCTGGAGAATATGGTGCTGGTGAGTGCTGGATCCACTCTGAGGAGAAGCCCCGCCCCCTGTAATGGCACCTCTTCCCGCACTTGTTATTTTATACTGTCCGGAAGTTGCTTGTTGCCAACAGTAGGATTAGCCCTTGTTAGCTCAGATGACCAGTGTTAGGGTATTGCGCTGGCCCAGGGCGCCCCTCACAGCGCTGCACGACTGTACCTCTGAGCCCTCCGGAGTGCAGCATCACCCTTGTGCCACCACTGGGTAAGCGGAGAGCCGGTGTCTTACCACCGCATCTTCTGGCTCTTTTAGGGGGTGGTGGCAGTGCTGCGGGAGTGAGCGGTCCCCTCTGGTGCTTGCGATCAACACCCTCAGAAGCTCAGTGTCCTGTCAGCGGAGATAGGAGCCATTAACCTCGAGGGTTGAATCCTATACCCCCCCCCCCCCCCCTAAGTCCCATGAAGCAAGGAGGCTGTTGCCAGCAGCCTCACTGTACCTAACAGCTCTTTAAAAATAATAAAACTAGAAACGTCCCTAGGAGCTCCCCTAGCTGTGACCGGCTCCACCGGGCACATTTTCTATACTGAGTCTGGTAGGAGGGGCATATTAAACTCTTAAAGTGCTCATGGCTCCCAAGGGACCCGTCTCCAGAAGGATATAAATACATTAGAGAGTGTACAAAGAAGGGCAACTAAAATGGTGCATGGCCTACATCACAAAACTTACCCGGAAAGGCTAAAAGATCTTAACATGTATAGTTTGGGGGAGAGAAGGGAAAGGGGGGACCTGATATAAACTTTCAAATATACCAAGGTTCAGGAGGGAAACATTCTTCAAAGGAAGAGAAGTATTAGAACTCGAGGACATACCTGAAACTGGAGGGAGGCAGTTTCAGAGGAAATTTAAAGAAAAGTTACTTCACAGAAAGGGTAGTGGATAAGTGGAATAGCCTCCCATCAGAGGTGGCAGAGGCTAAGACTGTAGAGCAATATAAACATGCTTGGGATAGGCATAGGTATATCCTTACCAAGAATTAAGGTTCAAAAAGGATTGAGATTACCTAAAGGATACAAAAAGAAGCAGACTAGATGGGCCATGTGGTTCTTATCTGCCGTGAAATTCTATGTTTCTATGTTCTTTGCCTGTCCCCTCTATCCTGGTTCTTTCCCTGTCACCTCTATCTTCTCCCTCTCATCTATGTCCTGGTCTTGTCCCTGTGACCTCTATCTTGTTCAAGTCAACACTGTCCTGGTCCTGTCATTTCTGTACTTCCCCATTGTACTGTCTCTCTCTCTCTCTCTCTCTCTCTCTCTCTCTCTCATCTCTGTGCTGGACCAGTCACCTCTGTCCTTTCCCTAACACCCCTCTCTCCTGTCTCATCAGTTCTGTCCTGGCCCCTATCCTTTTCCTGAACCCCTCTGTCTTAGTCCTGTCACCTCTGTCCTGGCCCTATTGTACTGTCCCTGTCATCTCAGTACTGGCTCTGTCACCACTGTCCTGACCATGTCATCCCTGTCCTGCTCTGCCCTTTCCCTCTTTGTCCTGTCACCTCTATCCTAGCCCCACTGTCCTGGTCTTGCTCCTGTCACCTTTGTCTTTATTCTGTCCTTTTCACCTTTGTCCCTGTCACTTTTATTCTGTGTCTTTCACCTTTGTCCTGTCCCCACTGCCCTGTCCCTATCACCTCTCTACTGTAGGTTAGAAAGTTAAGAGGTATCTAAAGTACAGCAAAGTACTTAGGAAGAAATTGAAAGAGCTAAGTGGGAACAAACAGTATATAACCTCTCTGCAATGATAAGCCCTCACAGAGCAACTCTATTTAAAAATGATTTTGTGGATGATTATAGCAGGGACCACTATGCTACATTACTGTATGGTGTAATGTGAATAACGGACACTACTTTGCGGTGTAATGTGAATTGGTACTTTTCAGTGACCACGTAAAATCATGCCCCACCTGTTTAGCATGTTGAGGGGTAGGGGAGGGCACCGATTCTCTTTCTGGCACAGCACAGCACACCAAATTGTCTAGTTACAGCACTGCAAATTAGTAATGCTTTATTGTGAAACATTTTGGAAATACTGAGCTGGACTGTATCTGTTTCCTATTAATAGTTTAGTACAGCGCTTAACATAAGGATAACATTAAAAAAAGAATTGAACATCACACAGGAAACTACTATTATTAAATAAAGTTTGCCAAAATTCTGTGGAAAAAATGTAAGTAAAACTCAATATGGGATGAACAAGATTGTATTCTATCAGGAGAACCTTGTGCTCAGCTGTGAAGCATGACAGTGGAAAGATCATCAGTCAGGGTTGCTATATACACTTAATACTGGCTATACTCAGTGCTGGCTAGTTGTCTGGACTAAACAGTACTTAAAAAGTCTACAACAGAATGGCAAAGAGATAACAGTGAGCGATTTTTTAAATTATTAAAATTAGCCTAAACACACAAATTAACGGAGCTCAGGATCATATGCAGTTTTGGAATGACCAGTGTCTAATATAATTGAAAATTATACTAATATGGTATAAACTGAAACAAGCAAATAACATAAAACAGACCATAATAGTTCTTCAAGCCAATATGTGGCATTGGTCATCAAGCATAGGTAACATTTGGCTGGTCATCGTTGCTAAAGGAACTGCACCAGTTACTATAACTGGGATCTGGTCATGTTCCCAACGTTCGTGATCCCAGCTGTCAGAATACTGATACCGGAATCCCAACACTACTCGAAATACCGATGCCGGGATCCCGCTATGGATCGAAATGCTGGCACAGGGATCCTGAATGAACGTCTGCCAAGACTCCACACTGATAAGCCACGCGAGGTTTAGGCTGCGGGTGGGGTAGTTAGGGTTACCTCTGGGGAGGGAGGGTTAGGCTTAGGCACCACAGGGAGGGTTAGGGTTAAGCTGCGGGGGGAAGGGGGGTTTAAGGTCAGGCTGTGGGAGGGAGGGTTAGGGTTAGGCTGTGGGTGGAAGGTTAGGGTCAGGCTGTGGGGAGGGAGGGGTTATGGAGGTCAGGGATTAGGGATAGTATACTCACCACTTAGGTGGTCAGGATCCTGAGTGTTGGGATGCCGCTGTTGGTATTGTGACTGCTGGCATCCTAAGCACAAGGATCCCGATACCATCCCCTATAACTTTTGGTTGTGAACTCTTCTAAGTAAGGTCCTTAAGGGTCTATTCATGAAGCAGGGAAGAAAGTGGAGAAGTGAGTCAGTGGAGAAGTTGCCCATGGCAACCAATCAGTGTTGAGGTAAAATTCTTAAAGTGCATTCTATAAAATTATATGTAGCAGCTGACTTGTCATAGGCAACTTCTCCACTGGCTCACTTCTCCACACTTTTCACTGCTTCATGAATAAACCACTTAATACCTTTTGTTTTAGTTGAATGTAATATCGGTACCTTTTATTAGCTGGTATCTGGATGATAGATCGACAGTGTATAGGTCATCACCATATGGTCAACATGCATTAGGTTGCCAGGTACAAAAGGTTGACAGATGAAAGGTTGACAGTGCTTAATATTGAGAGGGTAAAAAGTTCAACAGGTACAAATGATTGACATTAAAGTGGTCAACACGAATGTTCTACACTTTTTTGTGGGTTTTTTACATATTTAACCAACATTTGCTTGATTTACTATCCACGTGGACTTCGATTGGTAACAGTAACCTGCCCAAAGTGTGGCAAGCGAAGGAAACCCGTAAGGGTACACGTTTCGACTGATGGTGGTGACATATTATCAAACATACAGTACAAGACTTGACAAAAAAAGCTGAAAAAACTTGTGTCGACCATTTGTGTGTCGACCATTATCATGTCAACCTTTTTAATCTGTCAACGTTTTTATACCTGTCAACCTTAACCACTGTCGACATTTTATCTGTCAACCTTTTGTACCTGTCAATCTATTGCATGTTTACCATTTGGTGTCGTCCTATTTACTGTCGACCTAAAAACTGTAGATCTCCTATGCCACACCCTTATTAGCTGTATAGCAAGCAGTAATATGCTTGCACTTTACAAATACAGTATAATGGAATTGGAAATCGCAACACCCCAAATACTTTGGGGGTTATTCAGTGTTGTTAGCAAATCAAAAAGGCAAAACCATGTTGCACTGCAGGTGGGGCAGATGTAACATGCAGAGAGATTTAGATTTGGGTGGGTTATATTGTTTCTGTGCAGAGTAAATACTGGTTGCCTAATTTCTATACTGCAATTTAGATTTCAGTTTGAACATACCCCACCCAAATCTAATCTCTCTGCATATGTTACATCTGCCCCACCTGCAGTGCAACATGATTTTGCCCGTTTGGTAACTTTTGTGGTTTGCTAACAACTCTGAATATTGCTTTGTCCAATTTTCGCCAAGTGTGTCTTGTATAAAGTAATGTTTGTAAATTAATGTTTCAGCCCAGTACCTGTAGAGATGGTCAGGGCCGGATTAACAATGGGGCGGGTGGAGCTGCAGCTCCAGGCCCCCTCACAATAGGCCCACTGCATCTGCATTGCTGCTGCATCAAGGAAATAAATTTTCCTGCTACAGCAGCTTGCCAGTGACAGTGTGAAGCACCGTCCCTGTAGCTGGTACTAGTAGTACATTGACTCATACTGCCGGCCGAGTGGCTCCAAATGCCAGCGGCCAGCGGGTACTCACAGGGAATAAAGGAACTCGGGAGGGGACGGGGCTACATGGGACCCAGGGGGGCGGAGCTATGCAGAACTCAGGCTGCCAGGGCTTGCTGCTGCACATGGCTGGAGTAGAGGAGATCTGCCTGCTGCACACAGTGCACAATATCCAGGGCCGACCCAGCCATTGACACTGCATTGGTCTCTGCTGTAGTGTAAGGTAAAGAGTGAGTGGAAGGAATTGTATGTGTGTATGTGACTTGTGTATCTGTGTGAGACTCTGTGTGTGTGTAGTAGAGACCCCCGGGCAGATATAATGGGTCTGCCCAGAGGGTCCTCTATCTGCCCGGGGGTCTCTACTACAGCCGCTAGCGGTGTATGTAGGCCAGTTTCTGCAACCTTTAGTATCTAATACTGCCAGTTATGTCAGAGACACCACAGATTTCCTTCAAAAAATAAAGGATTTTGTATTTCCAGAGGGTGAAGTCTGGTTGGTGACCCTTGATATACAGTCGCTATATACAGTGATCCCGCAAAGGGAAGGCATTGAAGCTATTAGGCAACATCTGGTTGAATCTGCCCATAGACAGCCTCCTGTTGAGTTTTTGACTAGCCTTGTGGAATTAGTACTTAAACATAATTATTTTATGTATGGTTCGGCATCTTATGCCCAAATAAATGGTACTGCCATGGGTTCTAACCTGGCACCGGCATATGCCAACTTATACATGGCTATCTATGAACACAATTTTATTTTCTAACAGTATTGACATAAATGCTTATTATATGTTAGATTCATCGATGATGTTTTTCTGCTGTGGTTTGGCACTAGGGATGAGGTTATCAATATGATAGATTCCCTTAATGTGTTGGATGAACCCATAAGATTCACGTACAATATGGATTTACAGTCAGTTGATTTCCTTTATGTAACTGTATGGAGGGAGGGTTTCACACTAAATACTATGCTGTTTTGTAAACAGACGGATCGGAACACTTTATTACAGGCTACGAGCCAGCACCCCCCTACACTAAAGGAAAGCCTTCCGATTTCCCAATTTCTAAAGGTTCTTAGGATAAACACCTCTAATGAACTTGCTCGTATACAGATTAATAAGATGAAATCCAGGTTTTTACAGATAGGGTACTCACCCAATACACTGGAGAGGTGTATTAATAAAGCATATCACCGTTATAGACACCCGAGGGTCAGAATGACAAACAAGATTTCTGATAGCCGAATGATATGTGTGAGTACATATGACCATACTTCACAGGTGACAAAGAAGATCTATGATCGATATTGGCCAGTAATAACCACAGATCCAGCTTTGAAGTTACGTGGAGTGAAATCCCCAATGTGTGCCTACAAAAGGGGCCCTAATCTATGCCAGCTATTGATGCATCCCGCTATGCAACCGAGCATTGGATCCTCATGTTGGCTGCGCTCTGATAGGACTGGTTGCTACAAATGCAAGGGATGCACTACATGCAACTCGATGATCAGTGGCAAAGTATTCCGCCATCCACATAATGGCACAAGCATACCCATTAGGCACAATTTGACATGCACTAGTGCCTATGTGATTTATATCATTATCTGACCCTGCGGTCTCTATTATATTGGGATGACCAAGAGACCATTCAGGGACAGAATGGCCAATCATAGATACTCTATTCGACAGGCAATTGAAGTTGGTGATACTGATAAACCTGTTGCAAAACATTTTCTTCATGCTAATCACCAGTTGGCTTCACTACGTTGTATGGTCATTGATCACGTTCCTGAACCCCTAAGAGGTGGTGACCGAGTTCTTACTTTGAAGAAGTGTGAAGCTCGATGGATTTATAGGCTTGATACTGTCACCCCACGTGGCCTTAATGAACACAATCCGTTGAATATTTTTATTAATTAATTATGAATAGTGGGAATCACATACTGATTTATGTCCTTGGGAGGCACAGTGTTGTTATTGTTGTTGTTGTTGTTATTGTTATTATTAGTAATAATATGTTTTGTTTAATTGGTGTATGTATATATTTTGTGGTGGTCTATGTCTGCCGGGTCCTCTTCCATAGCATTTAGATGTAGAGGTGTGTTATGACTTATATTAACAAGCTGGTTATAGATTTGTATAATATCCCTAATGAGATGCTCATTAATATATAGTTGGTATACTCTAACGCAATTGATGGTTTATTTATTACATGTCACCGGTGGTATAATGTTTATATAGATTTATAATGTACCTGCACCACTGGTATAAATTAAGATTATTCTAATTTAAACCTTTAAAGTGTACTGTGGGACATATCTATGCTTTTATCTACTGCTGATACTGGCGCTGTGGAGCGTATCCCGGAGCGCTGGTGGAACGCATGTTCCACAGACTTAGTCTAGGGTTGCTAGGGTGACCGGTGGAACGCAAATGACGCATTTCCGGTATTTCCGGGTGCGTGGTCCGCGTCCACAGCTGGGACTAATCGGTAATGAGTGCTTTTTACCCTGTTCCTGTGACTTGTATTGGAGCGCTTGGTTATCTATTCTAAGCTTGAAGTTATATTATATACATGGTTTGGTAATAAAGCTGCAATGTGTTTTACTCACTTATCGTGATTACATAATTGATTGTGATGTAGTATGCTACATAAGGGGACCCGGTAGGCAGTGTCAGTATGCTTGTAGCTGGCATGCTGCCTGGATGTCTTCTTTGACTGTCTTGTTGACAATCTACTGGTGATTTTGATGTACCAATAAAAATATTTTATATTTACCTTGGACTGGTGAGTGCCCTCTGCAGGGATCTTTTGATCTCATATACCTGGTATATGTGAAGCATTCATATATATATATATATATATATATATATATATATAAAAGGCAATAGCAGGCACTCTCTTTTCATATAGCCACCGGGGTGCCCTCCTTAGCTCAGGATATACAAACAATATGGTTTCTTTGTTTAGACTGGCTAGTCTCCACCACAGTATAGGAACCAGGCGGCACTCCACGGATTTTTGAAAACTGATCAAAACTTTATAACTCCATAAAAATTCAGTGCATCGTAGTCAAACAAGCATTGTGCAAAATAACCGATGTTTCAACGCCTCACAGGCATTTTTTTTCAAGGTGCCAAGCGCAAAAGAAACACAAAACAAAACAAGAATCCTTGTGGATGTAGGGAACAGTGAGGGTGAGTGTAGGGAGCAGTGTGGGTGGGTGACTGAGGGGAGCAGAGAGAGTGGGTGTAGGGAGCAGAGAGGGTGAGTGTAGGGAGCAGTGAGTGAGGGCGACAGAGCAAGTGGGTGTAGGGAGCAGAGAGTAGTAGATAGAGAACTGCTTTTCGTCAAACTTTTGACAGGTGCCCCACCCCCTTTAAAGCCCCTGCCCCCTTTTAATTGTGTTTAATATAAAACTGATATCAAATGATACAAAACTGATATCAAATGATTATTGATTCGCTATTAAGAACAGAATCGGACCCTTAGACAAGCAGCATTTATATTAAATGGCTAACCAAAAAAAGCTTATAAAAAAAGGCGTATTATACGGTATTAAAGCCAGGCAGTTATTGCGGTGTTGATAAATATTATAAGGCTAATAAAGGCAAGTTCAAAAGAGCAGAAATTAAAAAATGGTTTCAAGAACAAGACGCTTATTCGTTACATAAGCCTATAAAAGGAACATGATTTGCGTATCGGATATAAATCAGCAATGGCAATGTGATCTGGTTTCGCTCATAGACATTGCAAAATACAATGATGGTTTTAAATATATATTAACCATCATCAATATATTCAGTAAGAAAGCGTGGGCGGCCGGTCTAGCATCCAAGAATGCGACAACAGTCGCTAATGCTTTCGAAAAAATATTCCAACAGGGTTGCGTGCCAAAGAAGTTGCAAACCGATAATGGTAAAGAGTTTCTAGACAAAATCTTTAGAATAGTGTTAGAAAAATACGGCATACATCATTTCACAACCAATAATGAAGTGAAAGCGGCCGTTATAGAATGCTTCAATAGGACTTTAAAAACAAGGATGTGACGTTATTTCACAGTGCGGAACACGTACAGATGTATAGATGTCTGACAAGATTTCATAAACAGCTATAATAACACATACCATAGAACAATTAAGTGTACACCATGTGATGTGGGGCACTCTAACGCTTTGAAAATTTTCAAGACGACGTACGGCGATTACTTTAGAACTAAGAAAATTACACCACGTTTAGCTATCGGTGAACATGTACATATTTCCAAATATAAGGATGTATTCCAGAAAGGCTATGAACAGACTTTTGCTGAGGAAATATTTGTAATACGCAACGTGAACACTAAAGGTCTTAAGCCGCTTTATACGCTGGTGGATCTCTACGGTGAAGAAATTACCGTCCGTTTTTACCCCGATAAGTTACAAAGTGTACCTAAAAACTATAATAGAGTATACAAAGTGGAAAAGATTTTAAAACATAAGATGGTCACCGGTCGGAAATACGCGTTAGTCAAGTGGCGCGGGTACCCCGCAAAATTTAACAGTTGGGTCAACGCATCAGAGATAAAAGATATATAAAACGCACCGAGCTCTAAACAAGATGAGCGATGGATGACAAGTCGTTTTACATAACCTTACCCAGCAATGCCTCAGCGGATACTTTCCCGCAAAATAAAATTTGTAACTATACAACAAAACTTGCAAAGTCGATACACTTCAGCGGTGAGTGGGAAGTCGCTCTTACAGAAATACAATATCCACACACGTGGAATACTTTGGACATACAAGATTGTAAGTTACAAATAACACAGGATGTTATGTTTTCCAATCCAGTTGTGGAATTCGCAGCCGTGTGCGTTAAACCCGGGTTTTCTAAAACAATCGACACGCTGCTGGATGTAATCAACGTGGAAATTGGACGTCATAAACTGGATGGCGGATTAAGACTAGTGTACGATCCGCTTGAACGTGTTGCAACATGCGACAGTAAGCGATTGTATCATCTTTCAGCGGGTGATAAACTGAAGAGTATACTTGGTTTACAACCTAAAACTAAGATTTCTAAGCCATGCGCAAACATCAAAGGAGGCCAATATACGCTGTACGTGTATACTGACATTATCGAACACCAGAGGGTCGGTGATAGCTACGTACCACTACTACGCAAAGTTGAAATTAAGGAATATAACAACGAGGTGATCACAATACGATATAAGAAGCCTGATTACTTACCATTGTGCAAAGTGCATTTTGACACAGTCGCCATAAAGATAAAGGACGACAGAACAAGAACATATCATTTAAGTTTGGTAAAGTGATCATGAAACTACACTTCAGACGTCACAAAAATGATATTTATTAACTAAACAGAATGGTCGCTGTTAAAAATTATGGCGATCCGGACCCCTACGCACAATATTATAAAACGCAAGCCGGTAATGGATTACCCAGTTTTCACGGCTGCGCGTACATGTACGGATGCGGTTTAGGCGGTATTTTTCAAAGTCTTTTCAGAAAAGCTGTTCCTCTTTTCCGGAGAGGTTTAGAGTTTGCTAAACCGCATATGAAGACCGTGGCACGTAATATTGCGAAAGACGTTATCGGACAAGCCACAACGGCCGTAATTAATAAAATACATGAGGCGAACCAAGCAATACAAGACGTATCAGGCCTAATATATACAAGAAAAGGTGTGTCTAAAAGAAAACGGAAGCGTATGATAGCGCTTCCGCCTTGGGACATACCCTTTTTAAATAAAAACCAGAGACGACGCAACTCAAAGAAGAAGAGAAAGCCGAAGTGCTCTGTTGGTAATATGTTTTTAAACATGTCTTTTATACACCACGAGTCCGTTGAATGTGCAAAAACTGAGCTGGATCTTTTTGACGTACCCCCGACACAAACTAGCATAGAGAAAAGTCTATACGTCGAAGTTCAACCTTTAGCGGCATTATCAGACGCAGCACCGCTAGAGTTTTATATAGTGGCCAGCGGCGAACACTACTACGATCTGAACAACACGCTGCTGTACGTGACGTGCAAGATTGTACGAACCGATAACACACCGATACCGCAAGGTACGCGGGTCGCACTTATTAATTACCCCATAGCGACTTTATTGAACCAAGTGGATGTAACTTTGGGTGACAGGCTCATATCACAATCCAACAATCTTTACGCATACCGCGCGTACATTGAGACTATATTGAATTACAGCTTGGACGCTTTGTCAACAAAGCACACAACACGGTGCTGGACGGACCGAATATGGGGTTCAAAAAATGAGCAGGAGCGACAGAGCAGAGTCACACGGTTGAATTGCTAGGACCGCTTCACTGCGACCTTTTCCATCAACATAAACTAATTTTAAACGCCGTTGACCTGAAGATTAAACTCACCAGAAACAAAGACTCATTCTGCTTAATGTCAGCTGAAGCAGAAGCCTTTAAAATACAGATCACAGCGGCGTCCCTGTTCGTGAAAAGAGTGCAGGTTTCCCTGGCCGTGTGAATTGGGCACACGCAGGCTCTGCTAAACGGCAACGTGAAATACGCAATCGACCGCGTCGGGATGAAAATCTACAGCGTACCCACGGGCAGTAGAGTATTTAATCTAGAAAATCTATTTTTAGGTCAAGTGCAGAAAACCGTCATAGTCGGCTTTGTGGATAACGAAGCATTTTCAGGAATCCATAACCGGAATCCCCTTTGCTTTGAACATAAAAATTTAAGTTTTGCGTCCCTTTATCTGGATGGAACACCACACCCTGCAAAACCATTTCAACCAGACTTTGAACATGGTAATGCTGTAAGAGAGTATATGTCACTCATACAGATCACAAATAAACAGAAATCTGACAATGGTATACTGACTGACCACGAAAAGTACCTCAGAGGTTACGCACTATTTGCTTTTGATCTGTCGCTGGAGCAGGAATGTGGAGAACACCTCTCCCTGATAAGAACAGGCAATCTACGTGCCGAATTCCGCTTTGCAGAAGCGTTGGACCGGAAAGTCAATGTGATAATATATGCTCTATTTGATAACATCATCGAGATTAGTCAAAGGCATATTTTTAAAGGAACATATCCGTGTGATCTGTTGCCTACCGATAAACTGACGCATTACCCCTGCGCGTTTGTAATCAACACGCATAGTAGCGGGCAGCCCAGCAAACACTGGTTGGCTGTTTATTTTAATGAAGATGGCATTTGTTATTTCTTTTATTCCTACGGTCTCTCGCCGGACAGTGACATTTTCCCAAAAAATATCATAAAGTTTTTACATTTTAATTCAAAAAGTATTTGTCACCAAAACCGTTGGTTACAAGATTTTTCAAGCGATGTATGTGGTCAATACTTTATTTACTTTATATTTTTTATGTGTAAAAACTACAAATATGATGATTTCTTGACACAGTTTAGTAATGATACAAAACGTAATGACCGTTTAGTTTCAAACTTTGTAAGATGTATGCCAAGAAACCATTGTTTGAGTCATTATACAGATAAATATATTCAGAATTGTGTAACTTGTTGTAATAACCAGTGTGTTTGACGCATTTAACTATGATTATTTTAAAATAAACATCAATGTTTTTAATCTTTATGCTGTTGTGTGTTTGTAAGTTTCTTTCAAAGACAACTGATTAGAATAAAGAAAAAACGGTTCTTTCTAAATCATGAATATATTTTATTGGATCACAAAGTTTATTTACAGATACATTGTCGATGCATTTTTATAATATGTCATTTATTACAGTTCTACGCGTAAAAACTACAAATATGGTGATTTCCTGACATAATTTAGTGAAATTACAAAACATACATCGTGGTACAAAATAATCACACAAATTCTAAGTTACAAAAAATAACTAAACAAACAAACAGTAGTTATACGTTAGAATGTCAACCACGGTGATTCCTGAAACAGATCTACGGCTCTTTTCCTAGGTAGTAAGTAGCCGTGCGGCAATGTTAGGCCGGGTGAACGTAAAACATTTATACATCTTTTCTTAAGGTTTTGCTGTGGCGCGGGCGATGATACAGCAACAACAGAGTAATTGTACGCCTCTGCTTTTATACGGTCTAGGTAGATTCTAGTTGACGCATTACTAATGAATGTGGATGGCACATTTAATTCAGACAAAGCACGCATAAATTCAGGCCAACCAGTCGGCATCTTACGACTCGTCACCCTATGGTTTTGTGTGATGCTTCTTATTAAATCCACCATGTTGGACCCCTGCACAGCTGTGCCTTCATACAGAAACTTGCCTTTAGCATTCCAGTTTGTGATGTGCTTAGAGCGTGTCATTTTATTCAATAGTATTTCACAGTTTTTTTAATACCTCGCTTTAACACTGCTCAGTATTTCATGATAAACATCAAAGTAGCATCCGGATGTGCCGGGTTAATTGTTTCATCAAAGACATTTGTACCAGGTGATAAAAGAGTTAAAGTTGACATTTCACCATCAGTCTGTTTACTCAGGACCAGATACCTCTGCAAAGCGGCTGTGTAACATTTTGCCTTTTCATATTCTGATAAATTGTTATTCTGTAGTATGTTTATGATCTCTACATCTAGACCTTGTGTGGCTGTTTTACGTATGTCATCGGAATTGGGTTTGTTTTGTAAACGCTCTATCTGTCGCTGAGGCACCAGATACATTTTCTCAGCGTATTCCATCAGCGGTTAATCAGAAGCCCTGTTATTAATGGAATAGCAAAACCAAGCAAAGACCCAATAAATCCCCTGGATTGTTTCACCAAATGTTTCTTTTTACCAATGGTGCATTTCCTATTACAAATAGATTTTATAAGGTCCAGCTTCTTTTTAAGGTACTTCAACTGTCTTTGTGACAATGGTATTTTACCATTAAGTATGTTGAGGGCTATCTCACAAATGGCAGTCACCAAATAGTTTGAAGCGTTGGATAAAATGGCACTTCTTTATGTCAGTGTCGCCTTTTTAGCATCTTTAAAAGCAATCAATTATGGCTTATCCGGTTTGACATGGTCATGGCTGATAGGACTATGACAGATGACTAAAAGTTGTGCGTTTATAGCTTTTTAGAGCTTCTCTTTTTAACAACATAAGCCACCGGTTCATCCGGAGGAAATAAACCGCTTCGTAAACGGTATTCGTCAAGCGTATTGGTTCTTAAATCAACCCGTAAATAGCCATACGGTGTGGATGTCGCATTTCGGAATGCATCCAGAAAGAACCAACTATTAGTGGGGTACATTTGTCTAGCCAGCGTAGTCACCTGCAATTTATCCCGTGTATTTTTGAAAATGACCATATATTTTGTGTTTAGATGCATCGTCCTGCTCTTTTTACCCTGGCAAAAGACATTTTGCACTAGGTACATGATACTGAGGTTTCTGTGGTGTACATACTTTGTGAATGCTTTCTCAATCTCAGAATTATTACTAGCTGACATCATCAGGTCATCAACAACCGGTAAATGAATCCTATCAAGGGGAAAAAGTTGGTCGTCATTAAAAGTCTCAGGTAAACCCTCTATAAAATGCATGCTTGGGTAATCACGCAGAAGCTGATCGTACATAGGTTGACAACAGCCATAAAACCAAACAATATTATCAGGCACATGTGATATGTGCATAGGTGAATTTTCCAGCAACATTTTCACAAAATAACTTTTACCCGAATTGGAGGGGCCTGCTAATATACATGAGAAGGGATGTTGTAACCGGACATCCATCCTAATACCAGAACGGGACTGTTGTAAAGTTATCTGTAAGTCTCTGTTCAGTGTAAACACACTTTTGCGTTTTCTGCAGCGTGCGTGTTTCAATCTGCCAGTACTTTTTAAATCGGACTATACCGGCTTGACGGAGCACAATTTTTTTCTGATCGTCGCCTTCAGGGTTTAAAGGATAATCTAACACCAGGTCTTTCAGACTTTCAAAGTTAATGTGTTGCACATTATCAACATTGAGCGTTATACCTTTAATTTTTAAACTAGTCTTTCCATTGTTTAGTCGATAGCCGTATGATTTGGGGCCTGATGAGACAAACTCGGTTGTATGGGCGACCGCTGGCAGCTCGCTAGTCAGCTCGCCTAAATAATCACCCAATGGTGGATTCCAATCACCAGGCCTGCTGACAAAAATCACAGAATCTGTATCATGGTAAAGACAACGTTCTTGTAATCTATCCAATAGTTTGTACAATTCAATCCTAGCATGTGCTATTGTAATCGCAGCTATGCATATATTTGTATTTGAGACTTTGGAGTAATGATCTTTTGCATATCTCCAATTAAGCATTGCGGTACTATCATCTATAAAGTCTAAAGCAGACACCTCATAGTGCGGTAAAAACGCGTATTCAAAAAGCTTGTCGGGGTCAGACACTAGACAAGTGTTGGGCATGTTATTACGTTGACCAAACTTTCCCCATAAGGAGTTTAAAAACAATTTTGAAATTTGTCTTTTTGCGGGGTTGAGTTCTATGTGGTCAGGTCATAAAGACACACCTTCATTTTTTTGATATGCGTCTATATACGCCTGTCTGTACACCAATTGGGATAACCAGAAGCCTCGTGTTTATCCCTAAGATGCATTTTAATGTAACCTGAAAACAAATCGTCAGATCGTTCATCAAATTGCCACACCTCATAGATTTTACACACTTTGTAACCCTTGTCTACAGCCAGTTTTAACTCAGGAGTACACCACGTACCTGTGAATGCCCTGATTTTATTGCTATGGACACAAGGCTCTGTCTGTCCAGACTCAGCACATGTGCGACATAAAGAAAACATCAGTTTTCCATGCATTTTAACAGGTAGGACAGGAAAGAAAAGATCCCGTGGTGGATATACTTTTACTTTGGCAATACCAAAATACTTTGTAACATCCCCAAAATTTCAATAGATTATATGTAGGTGTTTTATTGGGTACATTTTGGTTTTGTTGGCAAAAGGATTCAGATTGGTAAAATCATAGTAGTGAATCTGTTTATCCGGCTGTACTTTGTGATACAGCTTTATGGCGTTTGTACGACCACCGTAAAGCGCTGCTCGGGGGTCCAATGGTTCGGGTAATTCTTTACCCTTCAGAAAAGATTGTAGACTCTCATCAGGCTCTACCATTTTTTTCCATTCGCATTCCCAAATGACACGTACGTGAAAACTGCATAGTTTAAGAAAGTTCATTCTCACTTGCGTCTTGTGTTGCAGTTGACCGTAGGTCATTTTAGTCAGTTTGTTTTTATCATTGCCGTTGTAACATGCGCCACAGCCGTGATAAAAACAACCTTGGAATTCAAACGCCGTTGGTACACCGTTAATCACGGCATAACCACCAATGTGATAGTTACCAACTTTCTTTTCACCCCCTTGTAAAGCGTGTCTTATTTCTATACCTTCTCTGTGTTCTATGTACATCAACCATTGTATGGCCAGTGTTGAATATCACTTCTGAGTTTTGTGATAGTTATCCCCCGGTACAAGCGCCAAGGTATTTTCTGGTAAAAACTTGCACCGGTACATCGCCATGCAGGCCGCCGCAAGGGTTGTCAGTTGAATGGGGTCAATGTGTCTCTTAACAACGACGTCACCTTTATTCTTAGTTATTACATATTCTTGTTCCATCATAGCTATGTCCTTATTATCTGTGTACAGTATGTTCTACTAGTGTAGTAATTAGCATGAACAGCTTTTTTACCGGATGCCAAATCACTGTACTTACTATCTCTGTACAGTATGTTCCATTAGGGTACTAATTAGCACGAACAGCTTGTAACGTACAGCTGCAAGTTTATTCTTTCTATGTATAATGGAGAGAGATAAAAGCTCCTCCCTAAGTTCATGGATGCCAAATCACCGTACTTAGTATCTCTGTACAGTATGTTCTATTAGGGTACTAATTAGCTGTTCATGCTAATTAGTACCCTAATAGAAAATACTATTCAGGGATACTAAGGACGGTGATTTGGCATCCAGGAACTTACTGAGGAGCTTTTATCTCTCTCCATTATACATAGAAAGATAAAACTTGCCGCTGTACGTTACAAGCTGTTCGTGCTAATTAGTACCCTAATAGAACATACTGTACAGAGATACTAATTACGGTGATTTGGCATCCAGTTAAAAGCTGTTCGTGCTAATTAGTACACTATAAGAACATACTGTACAGAGATACTAAGGACGGTGATTTGGCATCTAGGAACTTACAGAGGAGCTTTTATCTCTCCATTATACATAGAAAGATTAAACTTGCCACTGTACGTTAAAAGCTGTTCATGCTTATTAGTACACTAGTAGAAAATACTATACATAGATACTAAGGACGGTGATTTGGCATCCAGGAACTTACTGAGGAGCTATTATCTCTCTCCATTATACATAGAAAGATTAATCTTGCCGCAGCACGTTACAAGCTGTTCGTGCTAATTAGTACCCTAATAGAACATACTGTACACAGATACTAAGTACACTGATTTGGCATCCACGAATTTAGGGAGGAGCTTTAATCTCTCTCCATTGTAATCTTTCTAAGTATAATGGAGAGAGATAAAAGCTCCTCCCTAAGTTCCTGGGTGCCAAATTACCGTCCTTAGTATCTCTGTACTCTATGTTCTACTAGTGTACTAATTAGCACGAACAGCTTGTAACGTACAGTGGCAGGTTTAATCTTTCTATGTATAATGGAGAGAGAAAAAAAGCTCCACTGTAAGTTCCTAGATGCCAAATCACCATCCTTAGTATCTCTGTACAGTATGTTCTATTAGGGTACTAATTAGCTGTTCATGCTAATTAGTACCCTAATAGAAAATACTATACAGAGATACTAAGGACGGTGATTTGGCATCCAGGAACTTACTGAGGAGCTATTATCTCTCTCCATTATACATAGAAGATTAATCTTGCCGCTGCACGTTACAAGCTGTTCATGCTAATTAGTACCCTAATCGAAAATACTGTACACAGATACTAAGTACACTGATTTGGCATCCACGAATTTAGGGAGGAGCTTTAATCTCCCTCCATTGTAATCTTTCTAAGTATAATGGAGAGAGATAAAAGCTCCTCCCTAAGTTCCTGGGTGCCAAATTACCATCCTTAGTATCTCTGTACTCTATGTTCTACTAGTGTACTAATTAGCACGAACAGCTTGTAACATACAGTGGCATGTTTAATCTTTCTATGTATAATGGAGAGAGAATAAAGCTCCTCTGTAAGTTCCTAGTTGCCAAATCACCATCCTTAGTATCTCTGTACAGTATGTTCTATTAGGGTACTAATTAGCTGTTCATGCTAATTAGTACCCTAATAGAAAATACTATACAGAGATACTAAGGACGGTGATTTGGCATCCAAGAACTTACTGAGGAGCTTTTATCTCTCTCCATTATACATAGAAAGATTAAACTTGCCGCTGTATGTTACAAGCTGTTCGTGCTAATTAGTACACTAGTAGAAAATACTATACATAGATACTAAGGACGGTGATTTGGCATCCAGGAACTTACTGAGGAGCTTTTATCTCTCTCCATTATACATAGAAAGATTAAACTTGCCGCTGTACGTTACAAGCTGTTCGTGCTAATTAGTACCCTAATAGAACATACTGTACAGAGATACTAAGTATGGTGATTTCGCATCCAGTTAAAAGCTGTTCACTGTTCACTGGGTTTTTGTGGCAACCAAGTTGTATCCATACTTAGAGCCTTTTTACCTTCATAATGGCTAGTCACCAATTTTGATTTTAAATTGTCAGCCCGTCTAAAGATAGCTGTGCCCCTGGGGTCTACATCTGTTTTTATTAATTCATCAGAAAGTAACATATGTGTATTCCTTTTGATGATACGTCCAATTTGGTGTGCACAGCAGTTATATTTTGTAGAGAAATACAATGATATAGTAATTGGTTGACTTGTATAAGAACTTTGGTTCTGGACGGGATCCCATGCTGGGATCTGTGGCACATAATGTGGAATCATAAAGAGGTCTGACACGCAACGTATCACGCGTGTATTAATGAAACAGGAAGACGGAGAGACAGACCCGGCTTATATGCCGGGTAATGACTGAGAGGCTCCATACACACTGAGGAAGCCGCCGAGGATACATGAAGGCGGAGAAACGCGTATGTGATGACAAGTGAGTTATAGCCGGCCGGCTCATTCATTCATTCCAGGAGACGCTTGCTGCCTCTAAAACACCGTACATCTCAGTACCCGGTTTTCCGGACCCCAGTGCTAAGGGGGAATAAGGAGGGCTCTCCTTCATCTGAGATATATAACATCGTAATATAGAGGTTGGTGCGGCACCTGGGGATAAAGGGAGTTTCATAATATCAGATTCACACAACAGCTGTGATTTATGCCGCTGTGCTGATACATGGACCTTTTCACATCAGAACTCCCTCACATTTCACATAGAGACTGTTGCTTCATTCCGCTGCTTAAAGGAAGGATAAATTATTTAAGATCTGTCCAATTATTGTGTTGTCATCTACGGTTTTAGGACGGCTTGGAATCATTCAGCAATTAAGATATAAATTCATTACATATTTTTTTCCCTAAACCAAACGGATAGTATAAGAGACATTTTACAGCGCAGGGACGCCTGCGAAGTTATAATTGTCATTATAAGAAGTTTTTCTTAATTAGTGGAGTATATCCTGCTGTGCTTAAATATATAATCACTTTAGAGAAATTCGTGCTGTGTGCAACAGTTGTGTATTATATACATATTAATTGTTTTATGGACTGATTGTATAATATAAGAAATCCGGCCGGTAATTGTATAATTATATAATTCCCGTATTTTTATATATATATTTTTTATCTTTTATTTTGATTTAATTTCATAGACAATAAAATAAAAAAAGCTTTTATTAAATGCTAAGCGCTGTTCCAAATTGTTTTGTCTTGTTTTAAATTAATTGGAGGCTCACAAACCAGGCCCCAGGAATGTGCGGCTAGCGTTTAATTTAAACATCAGCGCCCAATTTCGTTTTTGTTCTTCCCTAAGTTCCTGGGTGCCAAATTACCGTCCTTAGTATCTCTGTACTCTATGTTCTACTAGTGTACTAATTAGCATGAACAGCTTGTAATAAACAGTGGCAAGTTTAATATTTCTATGTATAATGGAGAGAGATAAAAGCTCCTCTGTAAGTTCCTAGATGCCAAATCACCATCCTTAGTATCTCTGTACAGTATGTTCTACTAGTGTACTAATTAGCACGAACAGCTTGTAACGTACAGTGGTAAGTTTAATCATTCTATGAATAATGGAGAGAGATAAAAGCTCCTCTGGATGTTCCTAGATGCCAAATCACCGTCCTTAGTATCTCTGTACAGTATGTTCTACTAGTGTACTAATTAGCACGAACAGCTTTTAACTGGATGCCAAATCACCGTACTTAGTATCTCTGTACAGTATGTTCTATTAGGGTACTAATTAGCACGAACAGCTTGTAACGTACAGCAGCAAGTTTAATCTTAATATGTATAATGGAGAGAGATAAAAGCTCCTCAGTAAGTTCCTGGATGCCAAATCACCATACTTAGTATCTCTGTACAGTATGTTCTATTAGGGTACTAATTAGCATGAACAGCTTGTAATGTACAGCGGCAAGTTTAATCTTTCTAAGTATAATGGAGAGAGATAAAAGCTCCTCAGTAAGTTCCTGGATGCCAAATCACTGTACTTAGTATCTCTGTACAGTATGTTCTATTAGGGTACTAATTAGCTGTTCGTGCTAATTAGTACCCTAATAGAAAATACTATACAGAGATACTAAGGACGGTGATTTGGCATCCAGGAACTTACTGAGGAGCTTTTATCTCTCTCCATTATACATAGAAAGATTAAACTTGCCACTGTACGTTACAAGCTGTTCGTGCTAATTAGTACCCTAATAGAACATACTGTACAGAGATACTAAGTATGGTGATTTCGCATCCAGTTAAAAGCTGTTCATGCTAATTAGTACACTAGTAGAACATACTGTACAGAGATACTAAGGAAAGTGATTTGGCATCTACGAACTTAGGGAGGAGCTTTTATCTCTCCATTATACATAGAAAGATTAAACTTGCCACTGTACGTTACAAGCTGTTTGTGCTAATTAGTACACTAGAAGAACATACTGGGAACTCGGACTCATACAGTACTTACATTTCAAAAGCACGGTATTTTCCACTGCCTCCCGCTAGCCCATCGCCCTTCACCCCTGGGAGCCTGCACAGTTCATGCAGTAGACAGGGAGGGAGTTATTCACATAAACCAGGGCAAAGCTGCAGGAGCGGTTGTACTGTTAAGGTTCTATGCACCATACGGTTTACATTCAATTCTATAGCAGGGCAGACTCAATTGAAATGGCTACCGCCTGTGACTCCTTGCCCCATGGAGGCCCTCGGCTATGGAGCAAGTAACAGCACAGATTTTGTAGGTCATGGGGCAATGCTGAAGGAGCATCAGAATCCCCTAGCTAAAATACACAGGGTTGTTAGG
Organism: Pseudophryne corroboree; assembly: GCF_028390025.1. Classification (NCBI taxonomy): domain Eukaryota; kingdom Metazoa; phylum Chordata; class Amphibia; order Anura; family Myobatrachidae; genus Pseudophryne; species Pseudophryne corroboree. Next base: position 181,836,316 of record NC_086451.1, on the reverse strand, counting down.
GATAAGTGAGGTCTATGCACTTAATGATACCCCAGACCCCATCGCATCACAAAGTGACAAAATGTCCAAGGCACATGAACATCCACCTTGTGTCAGCACTCAGCTATGGAGCGAGTGACGGCATATGTTTTGCAGGCTACGGGGCAGTGCTGAAGGAGCGTCAGAATCCCCTAGCTAAATACACTGGGGCGATACGGTTAAGCAAGGTCTATGCACATAATGCTACAAGGCGGGGGTTCATGTGCCTCTGACATTTTGTCACTTTGTGATGCGATGGGGTCTGGTGTATCGTTATGTGCATAGACCTCGCTTATCCCTATCGACCCTGTGTATTTTAGCTAGGGGATTCTGATGCCCCTTCAGCATTGGCCCGTTCTTTGAACGCGGTATTTTCCACTGCCTCGCCCTACCCCCATCCCACTTTCCCCTTCCCCCCTGGGAGCCTGCACAGTTCATGCAGTAGACAGGTAGGGAGTTCCGATCAGGTTACAAGGCTAGATTTATGTGAAACCTGTGTGCACCCTTCCATTGAAGGTATAACAAAGAAAAATATTATAATAAAGTGAATGTCACGGGAACTCTTATAATCATACTGTACATGTATTTCAAAAGCATGGTGTTTATGCATTGTACATACTTTCTTTTACACAATTAGTTGCGTCTCCATACACAATCTTGCATCTGCATACACAAGTTTTTTAACATGTTCGTTTGTGTCTGTATACACTTTTTATTCATATTGAGAACTCTCACCGTCTGACCATTGGTCACCATCTATTTGATAATGCTGATTTGATTACCTTAAAACCTTCACATTAATGGGTAAGAGACTTAATACGCAATTGGCGTATGGGGTACCGTAAGGGTACGCACTTAGCGTAGCATACGCTTGGCCGTGATCGAGACGCACATGCGGCACGCTCGCTCACAGCTTAATGCGTGGTGTCGAGCACGCTATAGGCGAGCGACTACCGTAATGCTACGCTACCAGCGTAGCGGACGCTCGAGACCACGAGGAGATCACGAGCGGCGCAGACGCTCACAAGATGACAATCAGTAAACCTTGAATGTAACACACAGAAAGGATACTCTTATGCTGTAAACCTTGTTCTGAAACACTGTAGCGATATAACGCTGCTTGACCTGATTAACACTAAAGCTGTTTGAGCGATCGAGACGCTCCTATTACCCTCAGCAATGTAAATGAACACACGATACCGTGCTAAGGTTCCAACACCTTTACTAACAAGCTTTTAGTTATATTGAAAAAGGTAAAACAGTTCACAAGTCATACACTACAGACTAACATATAATTCTAACAGAATATCTAGACAGAAAATATACAATAGCGTCACAAACTTATACTATAACAGAGAGAAAGGGAATGGCCAATACACACAGAGAATAAGTTGGTTTGCAGAGAATTACTTACACACACTGGGAATGATCGCTGCGCAGCCTGGTACCAGCTCCGAGTTAGTCAATATGAAAACCGTTTGTGGAGTGAGAGAGAGCTGCCCAGGCTGGCTGATCTTATATACACTGAGTACAGTATACTACAAAGGGACCTATAATCTCATTGTTCATTGGACACAGGAATGTCTCCTCGCATCATAACAAAAGGTCATAGGTTAGTTTGAACAGGTGGGCTGTGACTATATCAAACTGCTCAGGTGGGAGGGAATCTGAAGATTCCCGCCGCATGGGTAATGAATCGCAAATATATGAAATGTCCAGAATCTACTAATGGCCATAACTATACGCAGGAGCGATTAATCTTTACCTAACCAACACCGGATTGTTGCTATTAAAATGTTCTTTAGTTAGGTACCAGACACAGCTGTTCAAACCCTGTCTGACCCTTCGTACCATACAAAGAGGAATTCCTCTGTCCAGCGACCATTTACATTAACCAAACTTACAGTCATTATTAAGGGGAACATTATCTATAAAACATACTATTTAGTTTTATTAACAAAAGGTTTTCATAGGTGCGCCTGATGTGTGAGGTGTATGCAAAAACTGGTTTAATACCTTAAACACTAAACAGTCAGAAAACTTGACCTAATAAGTAAATAGCAATATAGAGAAATGGGATGAAAAAAACTGTCTTTATTTACAAAGAAAAATATAATAAAATATTCGTGTGGAAAAAATGGGAGAAAAATTTTTTTTTGGGGGAGGGGGGGGGGGGAGGATGATAACAGATGCAGTATGATTAATTTGTGGTCGAGGTATAAGTTGTCTCTCAAGTTGCTGGTCACTCCAGAATAGTGGCATCCCACCTCTGGGTGAATCATAGAATGTGTGCAAAAAAAGAAAGTCCAGAGCTTTAAGTAAAATTAGTAAAAATTAATTATAATATTGAAAAATGTCTTAGGATCCGGAAAAGGTGAAAAAAGAAGAAAAACAATAAGAAAAATATTTGGGGTACCCCTGGATTGCCGCTGGCGATGAGGGTCGGGGTGTGGTGAGTGCTAGGCAATTAGGACTCCTGGACAGGCTGTGCCCCTCTATGCCCTGGTCCACCCTGCTGTCGCTCTAAGAGCGCAGCGCGGTGCCCTGGATGAAAGGAGAACAGTCGTGAGTCTTGGAGAGGGAGGTAGGGGCTGCTTCTAGCACAGTTAGTGCTGTCCGCCGCGCCTTCTCCTCTCCTACAGGGTCCCTTACCTTATCGCTCCTGCTCCGTCTCCTCGTTCCTCCGCCAGCGGTCTTTTCCGTCTCGGCCGCGGCCCGGCGATCTCCTGCACTTCCGGGTTGGGTCACGTGACCAGTCTCGGGTGCCTCCGGGTCCCGTCTAATTCTCGTCGTCCTCTTGTTCTCTCTGTCCTCCGTCTTGGGTTTCACGCTCTGTCAGTTGGATGATTGAATCAAACAGTGTAAAAAGGCGGTGTGTGCTCCAACGCGTATCGGCCGGTATTGGCCTTCGTCAGGGAGTCTGTTTCCGCCATCTTTGGTGTGGGCTTTTTTTGCCCACATCCAGCGGGAGTGGTTTTGGTTAATTGTTCCAGATTGGGAACACACAAAAAGGGAAGGGGCTGGTTGATTGAATAGAAAAACTTGCAGAATAATACTGGTGAATAAAGGAGGAATTACATACACGGGGAACAAGTAAAAGTGGTTAGATAATGAAAAAATAGTAAAGATAATTTTGAACTGTAGTATATGCAAGCGTGAAAATCGCTAATAATAGTACTCATATGCTGATAATATTATTGATAAAAGAAAATAGTAAACAATATTGATAGTATTAAAGTAATAATTGATAATAATAAAGATAGGGTAAAATTGTCAGGAGGTTAAATGCACTATACTTAAAAAAGTAAATGGTATAGTTATGCATAGATAAATAATTAGTGGTATGTATTCTTCATGATTTAAGGCTATATTGCTTACAATACGCATGAAGTTGTTTTAGGGCTATTTTTAATGGGCATTTTTATGGACTTAGTGGTTGAATGACTTCTCTAATATGTGAGAGTGGAGTTATCTTCATGTACTATGTGTGGTCTATTGCTTCTCCTTCGTGTACAATATCGTCATTTGCCTGTGATAATGGTCCTTACCTCATTGTCTAAATTTAGCCCGTGCGGTTTTAAGGTTTTTAAGGTAAACATCCATTTGAGCTCTTCTTTGTTTATTGTCCTGAAAAAGTCCCCCCCTCTCCAATTCTGTTTTACCATTTTTATGCCTAACAATTTCATCCCTTCTGGGTTCTGTTTATGTTCTTCTCTAAAATGGTTAGAGAGACTGTGTGTTTCTAGGCCTTTTTTTATGTTCCTTATATGTTCTGAAGTTCTGGTTTTCAGGGGTCTTGTTGTCCTCCCTATATATTGTAGGTGACAAGGCCACTCGATCAGATAAATGACACCCTTGGATTGGCATGATATATGTTCCTGAATTTCAAATATTTCTTGTGTGACATTCGATTGAAAGTTTGTGGTGCCCTTGGTGGAAACGTGATTCATTTTACAATATTGGCAAGAGTTGCAATGGAAGAATCCTTTACTTAAAGTAGTACCTAGAATGGTGGTCTGTACCGTCTCTTTCTTATGCAAATGGCTGTGTGTTATTTTAGACTTGAGGTTGGGTGCCTTCCTATAATTTACCTTCGGTTTGGCGGGTAATATGTCCCCTAGAGTTTCATCTTGTAGAAGGATGTGCCAATGGTCTTGAATGATTTTTTCCAGTTTTTTATTCTTGTTGTTGTATTGTGTTTGAAATGTTACCTTCCAATCTTTCATTTGTTCTTTTTTGTTTTTGTCTTTGTATGTCAGGAGTGTCCCTCTTTCTAGTTCCCCGACTTTCTTTAAGTCTTCATCTAATCTGTCTTCCTTATACCCTTTCCTAAGGAATTGGGTTTTCATTTCGTTTGCCTGGGTCTGGTAGTCTTCTATCTTTGTGCAATTTCTCCTAACTCTCTTAAATTGGCCCGAAGGGATGTTACGTAGCCAATTGGGGTGGTGTCCACTGGTGGTTAAGATATAGCTATTTACGTCTACACTTTTTTGGAAAGTTTTAGTATTAATGGTGGTCCCTTCTATGAACACGGTGATGTCTAAAAAATTAACCGAGGTCCTACTGTAGTCAGTTGTGAATACCAGATTGTTGGTGTTTGCATTAATGTAATCAAGAAAGTCTAACAGTCGTTCCTCAGTGCCCTGCCATATGAAGATTACATCGTCAATATACCTCCGCCATAGGACCAGGTCCGCCCCGAAGTCATGCCCACCCCAGATGTAGTCATCCTCCCACCTACTCATGAAGAGGTTGGCATAACTCGGGGCGAACCTAGTCCCCATAGCGGTGCCAGTGGTCTGTCTGTAGAATGTTTCTTCAAACCAGAAATAGTTATGTTGTAGGATGAATCTCACGCAGTCTAGTAAGAAGTTGGTCTGTGTTCTTTCTATTGACGAGTCTCTTTCAAGGAAGTACTGTAATGCTTCTAGTCCCTGTGATTGATTGATTACGGTGTATAGTGATGTTACATCACTAGTACATAACCAGAAGTTTTCTGACCATGTCATGTTATCCAGTGTTTTAATGATATCTGTGGTGTCTCTGATGTATGATTTTTGTGTCTGTACATATGGCTGCAAGAAGGTATCAATGTATTGTGATAGGTTTGATGTAAGTGATCCTATCCCGGATATTATTGGGCGGCCTGGTGGTTTTGTCTGATTTTTGTGTATCTTAGGTAAATAGTAGAACACTGGTATGATGGGATTTTTTGTATCTAAAAAACCATGTTCCTTCTTAGTCAGTATTCCCTTTTCTAAACCTTGCATGAGTAGGTGTTCTAAGGTTTTCTTGTAGTTGGTGGTGGGATCATGTTTGAGGGTTTCATATGTACCCGTGTCCCCCAATATTCTGAGAGACTCTGTTATGTAGTCACTTTTGTCCAGGATGACAATCCCCCCTCCCTTATCCGCTGGTTTGATTACTAAATTCTTGTTATCTGTCAGTTCTTTCAGTGCCCCCTGTTCTTGAGTATTGAGATTGTAATTAATATTTTTCGTGTCTATTTTGTCCAGATCTCTGGTGACTAATTTTTCAAAAGTGTCAATCAAGGAACCTCTCATATGTTGTGGGTAAAAGGTTGATGTTGGTCTCAAATCTGAATGTTTGAGTGCGTCCTTATTTTGATTGTACTCTAGATTCGTAGTGGTGTTGCTGTAGTACTTGGCAAGTGTCAATTTGCGTGTAAACCTATGCAGGTCTAAATAAGTTTCAAATTTGTTGAGTTTCTTTGTTGGGGCAAACTTAAGTCCCTTGTTTAATAATGTTATGTGTGAGTTTTTTAATGAGGTGGTGCTGAGATTGAAGATCCCTGTTTGGTCTATTCCTGTGGGTTGTGTCTTTTTTGTTGTCTGCCTCCCTCTTCTTCCTCTGGCTCCTCTTCTAGTTCTTCTAACTTCCTTTTGTTTGGTGTAGTCTGTTTCTGATCGCAGGTCTTCAGGCCTGCAATTTTTCCTAAAAAAAACCCTGCACATCCTGTCTGGTCTAATACTGGTAGTGTAGAGAGTTTTGTTCCCTGATTTAGGGAAGTGGATGCTTCCTCAAAGTCTGCGGAAACCTGAAACCCTCTTTCAAATGAAAAGCGTGCCAGATTTTCGTAATCAGTCTCGTCGCTCAAACTATAGGTAGAAAAGTCTGTGTCTTGTGTTGTGTCTAAATCCTCTTGTTGTTCACCATTAACATGTATTGTCCGTCCTAAGTTGTCTTTTGCTGTCTTGCTATGTTTCCTAGTCATGTACTGCTGGTATGTCAGGTTAAGTTTTTTATATAAAGGTGTTTTGTTGCTTATGGCTGGGCTACATCTTAGGGGTAAATTTACTAAGATTCGTATTTTCCCGTTTCAGGTCAAAGTTCAATCACGAATGACATCGAAAGTGTAAAACTGCAACTTTTTGAATTGATTACGACTAATTTACTAAGCTGTCGTATTCGGGTTTTTCTTTTGTTCCGATGTCGATGTCATTCGTGGTTTTTTTTCTATTTTTACGGCAGTGATTAGCAAAACACTGCCGACTTTTTTTACAATCAATCTCGGCCGGATCTGTGTGATCCGTGCTGGGGTTTATTTTTTTTTATTTTTTAATTAAACACTGTAAAATAATAAAAAAAAATGCGTGGGGTCCCCCCTCCTAAGCATAACCAGCCTCGGGCTCTTTGAGCCGATCCTGGTTGCAAAAATATGTGGGAAAAAATGACAGGGGTTCCCCCATATTTAAGCAACCAGCATCGGGCTCTGCGCCTGGTCCTGGTCCCAAAAATACGGGGGACAAAAAGAGTAGGGGTCCCCCGTATTTTTAAAACCAGCACCGGGCTCCACTAGCTGGACAGATAATGCCACAGCCGGGGGTCACTTTTATATAGTGCCCTGCGGCCGTGGCATCAAAAATCCAACTAGTCACTCCTGGCCGGGGTACCCTGGGGGAGTGGGGACCCCTTCAATCAAGGGGTCCCCCCCCCAGCCACCCAAGGGCCAGGGGTGAAGCCCGAGGCTGTCCCCCCCATCCAATGGGCTGCGGATGGGGAGGCTGATAGCCTTTGTTGTAAAAGAAAAGATATTGTTTTTAGTAGCAGTACTACAAGGCCCAGCAAGCCTCCCCCGCATGCTGGTACTTGGAGAACCACAAGTACCAGCATGCGACGGAAAAACGGGCCCGCTGGTACCTGTAGTACTACTACTAAAAAAATACCCAAAAAAACACAAGACACACACACCGTGAAAGTATAATTTTATTACATACATACACACATACATACATACTTACTAGAGATGAGCGGGTTCGGTTTCTTTGAATCCGAACCCGCACGAACGTCACTTTTTTTTTCACGGGTCCGAGCGACTCGGATCTTCCCGCCTTGCTCGGTTAACCCGAGCGCGCCCGAACGTCATCATGACGCTGTCGGATTCTCGCGAGACTCGGATTCTATATAAGGAGCCGCGCGTCGCCGCCATTTTCACACGTGCATTGAGATTGATAGGGAGAGGACGTGGCTGGCGTCCTCTCCATTAGAATAGATTAGAAGAGAGAGAGAGAGAGAGAGATTGTGCAGACAGAGTTTACCACAGTGACCAGTGCAGTTGTTGTTAAGTTAACTTTTATTTAATATATCCGTTCTCTGCTATATCCGTTCTCTGCCTGAAAAAAACGATACACAGCAGTCACACAGTGTGACTCAGTCTGTGTGCACTCAGCTCAGCCCAGTGTGCTGCACATCAATGTATAAAAGCTTATAATAATTGTGGGGGAGACTGGGGAGCACTGCAGGTTGTTATAGCAGGAGCCAGGAGTACATAATATTATATTAATTTAAAATTAAACAGTGCACACTTTTGCTGCAGGAGTGCCACTGCCAGTGTGACTAGTGGTGACCAGTGCCTGACCACCAGTATAGTAGTATATTGTTGTATACTATCTCTTTATCAACCAGTCTATATTAGCAGCAGACACAGTACAGTGCGGTAGTTCACGGCTGTGGCTACCTCTGTGTCGGCAGTCGGCACTCGGCAGGCAGTCCGTCCATCCATAATTGTATAATTATATACCACCTAACCGTGGTATTTTTTTTTCTTTCTTTATACCGTCGTCATAGTCATACTAGTTGTTACGAGTATACTACTATCTCTTTATCAACCAGTGTACAGTGCGGTAGTTCACGGCTGTGGCTACCTCTGTGTCGGCAGTCGGCAGGCAGTCCGTCCATCCATAATTGTATTATTATAATATATACCACCTAACCGTGGTTTTTTTTTTCATTCTTTATACCGTCATAGTGTCATACTAGTTGTTACGAGTATACTACTATCTCTTTATCAACCAGTGTACAGTGCGGTAGTTCACGGCTGTGGCTACCTCTGTGTCGGCAGTCGGCAGGCAGTCCGTCCATCCATAATTGTATTATAATATATACCACCTAACCGTGGTTTTTTTTTCATTCTTTATACCGTCATAGTGTCATACTAGTTGTTACGAGTATACTACTATCTCTTTATCAACCAGTGTACAGTGCGGTAGTTCACGGCTGTGGCTACCTCTGTGTCGGCAGTCGGCAGGCAGTCCGTCCATCCATAATTGTATTATAATATATACCACCTAACCGTGGTTTTTTTTTCATTCTTTATACCGTCATAGTCAGTCATACTAGTTGTTACGAGTATACTACTATCTCTTTATCAACCAGTGTACAGTGCGGTAGTTCACGGCTGTGGCTACCTCTGTGTCGGCACTCGGCAGGCAGTCCGTCCATCCATAATTGTATTATAATATATACCACCTAACCGTGGTTTTTTTTTCATTCTTTATACCGTCATAGTGTCATACTAGTTGTTACGAGTATACTACTATCTCTTTATCAACCAGTGTACAGTGCGGTAGTTCACGGCTGTGGCTACCTCTGTGTCGGCAGTCGGCAGGCAGTCCGTCCATCCATAATTGTATTATAATATATACCACCTAACCGTGGTTTTTTTTTCATTCTTTATACCGTCATAGTCAGTCATACTAGTTGTTACGAGTATACTACTATCTCTTTATCAACCAGTGTACAGTGCGGTAGTTCACGGCTGTGGCTACCTCTGTGTCGGCACTCGGCAGGCAGTCCGTCCATCCATAATTGTATTATAATATATACCACCTAACCGTGGTTTTTTTTTCATTCTTTATACCGTCATAGTGTCATACTAGTTGTTACGAGTATACTACTATCTCTTTATCAACCAGTGTACAGTGCGGTAGTTCACGGCTGTGGCTACCTCTGTGTCGGCAGTCGGCAGGCAGTCCGTCCATCCATAATTGTATTATAATATATACCACCTAACCGTGTTTTTTTTTTCATTCTTTATACCGTCATAGTCAGTCATACTAGTTGTTACGAGTATACTACTATCTCTTTATCAACCAGTGTACAGTGCGGTAGTTCACGGCTGTGGCTACCTCTGTGTCGGAACTCGGCAGGCAGTCCGTCCATCCATAATTGTATTACAATATATACCACCTAACCGTGGTTTTTTTTTCATTCTTTATACCGTCATAGTCAGTCATACTAGTTGTTACGAGTATACTACTATCTCTTTATCAACCAGTGTACAGTGCGGTAGTTCACGGCTGTGGCTACCTCTGTGTCGGAACTCGGCAGGCAGTCCGTCCATCCATAATTGTATTACAATATATACCACCTAACCGTGGTTTTTTTTTCATTCTTTATACCGTCATAGTCAGTCATACTAGTTGTTACGAGTATACTACTATCTCTTTATCAACCAGTGTACAGTGCGGTAGTTCACGGCTGTGGCTACCTCTGTGTCGGAACTCGGCAGGCAGTCCGTCCATCCATAATTGTATTACAATATATACCACCTAACCGTGGTTTTTTTTTCATTCTTTATACCGTCATAGTCAGTCATACTAGTTGTTACGAGTATACTACTATCTCTTTATCAACCAGTGTACAGTGCGGTAGTTCACGGCTGTGGCTACCTCTGTGTCGGAACTCGGCAGGCAGTCCGTCCATCCATAATTGTATTACAATATATACCACCTAACCGTGGTTTTTTTTTCATTCTTTATACCGTCATAGTCAGTCATACTAGTTGTTACGAGTATACTACTATCTCTTTATCAACCAGTGTACAGTGCGGTAGTTCACGGCTGTGGCTACCTCTGTGTCGGAACTCGGCAGGCAGTCCGTCCATCCATAATTGTATTATTATAATATATACCACCTAACCGTGGTTTTTTTTTCATTCTTTATACCGTCATAGTGTCATACTAGTTGTTACGAGTATACTACTATCTCTTTATCAACCAGTGTACAGTGCGGTAGTTCACGGCTGTGGCTACCTCTGTGTCGGCAGTCGGCAGGCAGTCCGTCCATCCATAATTGTATTATAATATATACCACCTAACCGTGGTTTTTTTTCCATTCTTTATACCGTCATAGTCAGTCATACTAGTTGTTACGAGTATACTACTATCTCTTTATCAACCAGTGTACAGTGCGGTAGTTCACGGCTGTGGCTACCTCTGTGTCGGAACTCGGCAGGCAGTCCGTCCATCCATAATTGTATTACAATATATACCACCTAACCGTGGTTTTTTTTTCATTCTTTATACCGTCATAGTCAGTCATACTAGTTGTTACGAGTATACTACTATCTCTTTATCAACCAGTGTACAGTGCGGTAGTTCACGGCTGTGGCTACCTCTGTGTCGGCACTCGGCAGGCAGTCCGTCCATCCATAATTGTATTACAATATATACCACCTAACCGTGGTTTTTTTATACCACCTAACCGTGGCAGTCCGTCCATAATTGTATACTAGTATCCAATCCATCCATCTCCATTGTTTACCTGAGGTGCCTTTTAGTTCTGCCTATAAAATATGGAGAACAAAAAAGTTGAGGTTCCAAAATTAGGGAAAGATCAAGATCCACTTCCACCTCGTGCTGAAGCTGCTGCCACTAGTCATGGCCGAGACGATGAAATGCCAGCAACGTCGTCTGCCAAGGCCGATGCCCAATGTCATAGTACAGAGCATGTCAAATCCAAAACACCAAATATCAGAAAAAAAAGGACTCCAAAACCTAAAATAAAATTGTCGGAGGAGAAGCGTAAACTTGCCAATATGCCATTTACCACACGGAGTGGCAAGGAACGGCTGAGGCCCTGGCCTATGTTCATGGCTAGTGGTTCAGCTTCACATGAGGATGGAAGCACTCAGCCTCTCGCTAGAAAACTGAAAAGACTCAAGCTGGCAAAAGCACCGCAAAGAACTGTGCGTTCTTTGAAATCCCAAATCCACAAGGAGAGTCCAATTGTGTCGTTTGCGATGCCTGACCTTCCCAACACTGGACGTGAAGAGCATGCGCCTTCCACTATTTGCATGCCCCCTGCAAGTGCTGGAAGGAGCACCCGCAGTCCAGTTCCTGATAGTCAGATTGAAGATGTCAGTGTTGAAGTACACCAGGATGAGGAGGATATGGGTGTTGCTGGCGCTGGGGAGGAAATTGACCAGAAGGATTCTGATGGTGAGGTGGTTTGTTTAAGTCAGGCACCCGGGGAGACACCTGTTGTCCGTGGGAGGAATATGGCCGTTGACATGCCAGGTGAAAATACCAAAAAAATCAGCTCTTCGGTGTGGAGGTATTTCACCAGAAATGCGGACAACAGGTGTCAAGCCATGTGTTCCCTTTGTCAAGCTGTAATAAGTAGGGGTAAGGACGTTAACCACCTCGGAACATCCTCCCTTATACGTCACCTGCAGCGCATTCATAATAAGTCAGTGACAAGTTCAAAAACTTTGGGTGACAGCGGAAGCAGTCCACTGACCAGTAAATCCCTTCCTCTTGTAACCAAGCTCACGCAAACCACCCCACCAACTCCCTCAGTGTCAATTTCCTCCTTCCCCAGGAATGCCAATAGTCCTGCAGGCCATGTCACTGGCAAGTCTGACGAGTCCTCTCCTGCCTGGGATTCCTCCGATGCATCCTTGCGTGTAACGCCTACTGCTGCTGGCGCTGCTGTTGTTGCCGCTGGGAGTCGATGGTCATCCCAGAGGGGAAGTCGTAAGCCCACTTGTACTACTTCCAGTAAGCAATTGACTGTTCAACAGTCCTTTGCGAGGAAGATGAAATATCACAGCAGTCATCCTACTGCAAAGCGGATAACTGAGTCCTTGACAACTATGTTGGTGTTAGACGTGCGTCCGGTATCCGCCGTTAGTTCACAGGGAACTAGACAATTTATTGAGGCAGTGTGCCCCCGTTACCAAATACCATCTAGGTTCCACTTCTCTAGGCAGGCGATACCGAGAATGTACACGGACGTCAGAAAAAGACTCACCAGTGTCCTAAAAAATGCAGTTGTACCCAATGTCCACTTAACCACGGACATGTGGACAAGTGGAGCAGGGCAGGGTCAGGACTATATGACTGTGACAGCCCACTGGGTAGATGTATGGACTCCCGCCGCAAGAACAGCAGCGGCGGCACCAGTAGCAGCATCTCGCAAACGCCAACTCTTTCCTAGGCAGGCTACGCTTTGTATCACCGCTTTCCAGAATACGCACACAGCTGAAAACCTCTTACGGCAACTGAGGAAGATCATCGCGGAATGGCTTACCCCAATTGGACTCTCCTGTGGATTTGTGGCATCGGACAACGCCAGCAATATTGTGTGTGCATTAAATATGGGCAAATTCCAGCACGTCCCATGTTTTGCACATACCTTGAATTTGGTGGTGCAGAATTTTTTAAAAAACGACAGGGGCGTGCAAGAGATGCTGTCGGTGGCCAGAAAAATTGCGGGACACTTTCGGCGTACAGGCACCACGTACAGAAGACTGGAGCACCACCAAAAACTACTGAACCTGCCCTGCCATCATCTGAAGCAAGAAGTGGTAACGAGGTGGAATTCAACCCTCTATATGCTTCAGAGGTTGGAGGAGCAGCAAAAGGCCATTCAAGCCTATACAATTGAGCACGATATAGGAGATGGAATGCACCTGTCTCAAGTGCAGTGGAGAATGATTTCAACGTTGTGCAAGGTTCTGATGCCCTTTGAACTTGCCACACGTGAAGTCAGTTCAGACACTGCCAGCCTGAGTCAGGTCATTCCCCTCATCAGGCTTTTGCAGAAGAAGCTGGAGGCATTGAAGAAGGAGCTAACACGGAGCGATTCCGCTAGGCATGTGGGACTTGTGGATGCAGCCCTTAATTCGCTTAACAAGGATTCACGGGTGGTCAATCTGTTGAAATCAGAGCACTACATTTTGGCCACCGTGCTCGATCCTAGATTTAAAGCCTACCTTGGATCTCTCTTTCCGGCAGACACAGGTCTGCTGGGGTTGAAAGACCTGCTGGTGACAAAATTGTCAAGTCAAGCGGAACGCGACCTGTCAACATCTCCTCCTTCACATTCTCCCGCAACTGGGGGTGCGAGGAAAAGGCTCAGAATTCCGAGCCCACCCGCTGGCGGTGATGCAGGGCAGTCTGGAGCGACTGCTGATGCTGACATCTGGTCCGGACTGAAGGACCTGACAACGATTACGGACATGTCGTCTACTGTCACTGCATATGATTCTCTCAACATTGATAGAATGGTGGAGGATTATATGAGTGACCGCATCCAAGTAGGCACGTCACACAGTCCGTACTTATACTGGCAGGAAAAAGAGGCAATTTGGAGGCCCTTGCACAAACTGGCTTTATTCTACCTAAGTTGCCCTCCCACAAGTGTGTACTCCGAAAGAGTGTTTAGTGCCGCCGCTCACCTTGTCAGCAATCGGCGTACGAGGTTACATCCAGAAAATGTGGAGAAGATGATGTTCATTAAAATGAATTATAATCAATTCCTCCGCGGAGACATTGACCAGCAGCAATTGCCTCCACAAAGTACACAGGGAGCTGAGATGGTGGATTCCAGTGGGGACGAATTGATAATCTGTGAGGAGGGGGATGTACACGGTGATATATCGGAGGGTGAAGATGAGGTGGACATCTTGCCTCTGTAGAGCCAGTTTGTGCAAGGAGAGATTAATTGCTTCTTTTTTGGGGGGGGTCCAAACCAACCCGTCATATCAGTCACAGTCGTGTGGCAGACCCTGTCACTGAAATGATGGGTTGGTTAAAGTGTGCATGTCCTGTTTTGTTTATACAACATAAGGGTGGGTGGGAGGGCCCAAGGATAATTCCATCTTGCACCTCTTTTTTCTTTTCTTTTTCTTTGCATCATGTGCTGATTGGGGAGGGTTTTTTGGAAGGGACATCCTGCGTGACACTGCAGTGCCACTCCTAGATGGGCCCGGTGTTTGTGTCGGCCACTAGGGTCGCTAATCTTACTCACACAGCTACCTCATTGCGCCTCTTTTTTTCTTTGCGTCATGTGCTGTTTGGGGAGGGTTTTTTGGAAGGGACATCCTGCGTGACACTGCAGTGCCACTCCTAGATGTGCCCGGTGTTTGTGTCGGCCACTAGGGTCGCTAATCTTACTCACACAGTCAGCTACCTCATTGCGCCTCTTTTTTTCTTTGCGTCATGTGCTGTTTGGGGAGGGTTTTTTGGAAGGGCCATCCTGCGTGACACTGCAGTGCCACTCCTAGATGGGCCCGGTGTTTGTGTCGGCCACTAGGGTCGCTAATCTTACTCACACAGCTACCTCATTGCGCCTCTTTTTTTCTTTGCGTCATGTGCTGTTTGGGGAGGGTTTTTTGGAAGGGACATCCTGCGTGACACTGCAGTGCCACTCCTAGATGGGCCCGGTGTTTGTGTCGGCCACTAGGGTCGCTTATCTTACTCACACAGCGACCTCGGTGCAAATTTTAGGACTAAAAATAATATTGTGAGGTGTGAGGTATTCAGAATAGACTGAAAATGAGTGTAAATTATGGTTTTTGAGGTTAATAATACTTTGGGATCAAAATGACCCCCAAATTCTATGATTTAAGCTGTTTTTTAGTGTTTTTGGAAAAAAACACCCGAATCCAAAACACACCCGAATCCGACAAAAATAATTCGGTGAGGTTTTGCCAAAACGCGTTCGAACCCAAAACACGGCCGCGGAACCGAACCCAAAACCAAAACACAAAACCCGAAAAATTTCAGGCGCTCATCTCTAATACTTACCTTAAGTTCCCACGCAGGTCGGTCCTCTTCTCCAGTAGAATCCAAGGGGTACCTGTTGAAGAAATTATACTCACGAGATCCAGGGGTCCAGGCTCCTCGGGAAATCCAGGGGTAATCCACGTACTTGAAAAAAATAACAAAACGGACACTCGAGCCACGCACTAAAAGGGGACCCATGTTTGCACATGGATCCCCTTTTCCCGACTGCCAGAAACCCAATCTGACTGATGTCTAAGTGGGTTTCTACAGCCAATCAGGGAGTGCCACGTTGTAGCACTCTCCTGATCAGCTGTGTGCTCCTGTCCTCACTGACAGGCAGCACACGGCAGTGTTACAATGTAGCGCCTATGCGCTACATTGTAACCAATGATGGGAACTTTCTGCCCTGCGGTTGACCTAAAGTGACGTCACCGCTGAGCAAGAAAGTTCCCAGCATTGGTTACAATGGAGTGCATAGGCGCTACATTGTAACACTGCCGTGTGCTGCCTGTCAGTGAGGACAGGAGCACACAGCTGATCAGGAGAGTGCTACAACGTGGCACTCCCTGATTGGCTGAAGAAACCCACTTAGACATCAGTCAGAGTGGGTTTCTGGCATTCGTGGAAAGGAGTCCCATGTGAAAACATGGGGCCCCTTTCAGTTCGTGGCTCGGCTTTCCGTTTTCTTATTTTATGCAAGTACGTGGATTACCCCTGGATTTCCCGAGGAGCCTGGACCCCTGGATCTCGTGAGTATAATTTCTTCAACAGGTACCCCTTGGATTCTACTGGAGAAGAGGACCGACCTGCGTGGGAACTTAAGGTAAGTATGTATGTATGTGTGTATGTATGTAATAAAATTATACTTTCACGGTGTGTGTGTCTTGTCTTTTTTTTGGGTATTTTTTTAGTAGTAGTACTACAGGTACCAGCGGGCCCGTTTTTCCGTCGCATGCTGGTACTTGTGGTTCTCCAAGTACCAGCATGCGGGGGAGGCTTGCTGGGCCTTGTAGTACTGCTACTAAAAACAATATCTTTTCTTTTACAACAAAGGCTATCAGCCTCCCCATCCGCAGCCCATTGGATGGGGGGGGGCAGCCTCGGGCTTCACCCCTGGCCCTTGGGTGGCTGGGGGGGGGGGACCCCTTGATTGAAGGGGTCCCCACTCCCCCAGGGTACCCCGGCCAGGAGTGACTAGTTGGATTTTTGATGCCACGGCCGCAGGGCACTATATAAAAGTGACCCCCGGCTGTGGCATTATCTGTCCAGCTAGTGGAGCCCGGTGCTGGTTTTAAAAATACGGGGGACCCCTACTCTTTTTGTCCCCCGTATTTTTGGGACCAGGACCAGGCGCAGAGCCCGATGCTGGTTGCTTAAATATGGGGGAACCCCTGTCATTTTTTTCCCCATATTTCTGCAACCAGGATCGGCTCAAAGAGCCCGAGGCTGGTTATGCTTAGGAGGGGGGACCCCACGCAATTTTTTTTAATAAAATAGCAACTTTCCCACCCCTTCCCACTGATATACATGCACGGATCTCATGGATCCCCGCATGCCTATCCAATCACGGAAAAAAAAAGTAGGTCTGTTTTTTTTTAGCACTTTTTTACGAGTTGTAATTTTTCACGGCACTGTTTGTTTGTTTTTTGCTTTGCACTTCTTAGTAAATGACCGAGATTCATACTTAAACAGCCGCGTTTTGACCGATGGTGTATTCATTCGTAATTTTTTACTTGGACTTGCAAAAAATTACGAATGCCCTCATCTCTGCCGTGATTAGTGTTTAGTAAATTACCGAGATGACACTTTGATGAAAAAACGGCATCTCGGTCAAAATCGGGAGCTTAGTAAATTTCCCCCTTAGTAGGGCCTTTTTGGGTGTTTTGATTGTCTTGTTAACTTGGGGTACTTTCTTTAGAAGCTTAATGTTTGTCTTTCCTTTTTTCCCTTTCCCTATCTTGTCTCTTAGAATTTTGGACTTTTTTGTTGCTATAATTTCTTCCTCAATTTTTCTCAGTCTTTTGTGTGATATCTCTTCAAGTTGTCTGAATTCATTGTCTTCTTTGTGTACTCCTAAAGATGATTGTAGAGTCTCTATTTCTGCCTCTAGTGTTGTCAGTTCGTTCTTGTGGGTCTCTAGGATAAGTTTTATAAGTTGTTTGGAACAGTCATGCAGGATGGAGTCCCATTTATCTCTAAATGTAAGGTTACTGTTGTTCTGTGTAGGGACTTTTTTAATTTTAAGACCTTTGGGGATTAGGTCATTCTCTAGGTACCATTCTAGTGATTCTCTGTCCCACCATACCTTGGATTCCCTAGCCACTAGTTTCTCTAATTTGAGGAAAATGTCACAGAATTTGTTCACGGTCTCGTGCGTCTCTGTAGTGTGTGTGAGTTGTGAGAATACCAGGCTGGCTCTAGTAGCTCTACCTGCGCGATGGTCTAAAATACCCATAAACAAAGCTAGCCAATTCAGGAGGTTTTGAACACTGAAGTATATACACAGAGGGTGAATGGCGCTCGTGTATCTGGATATTTTTGTTTGGGCTGCAACCTATGGATGAAGCACCTCCAAAAAATACTTCACTAGGGTAATGTTATCAAAAGGTTTTCATAGGTGCGCCTGATGTGTGAGGTGTATGCAAAAACTGGTTTAATACCTTAAACACTAAACAGTCAGAAAACTTGACCTAATAAGTAAATAGCAATATAGAGAAATGGGATGAAAAAAACTGTCTTTATTTACAAAGAAAAATATAATAAAATATTCGTGTGGAAAAAATGGGAGAAAAATTTTTTTTTGGGGGAGGGGGGGGGGGGGGGAGGATGATAACAGATGCAGTATGATTAATTTGTGGTCGAGGTATAAGTTGTCTCTCAAGTTGCTGGTCACTCCAGAATGGTGGCGTCCCACCTCTGGGTGAATCATAGAATGTGTGCAAAAAAAGAAAGTCCAGAGCTTTAAGTAAAATTAATTATAATATTGAAAAATGTCTTAGGATCCGGAAAAGGTGAAAAAAGAAGAAAAACAATAAGAAAAATATTTGGGGTACCCCTGGATTGCCGCTGGCGATGAGGGTCGGGGTGTGGTGAGTGCTAGGCAATTAGGACTCCTGGACAGGCTGTGCCCCTCTATGCCCTGGAGTAGGTGTAGGTGGGAGGATGACTACATCTGGGGTGGGCATGACTTCGGGGCGGACCTGGTCCTATGGCGGAGGTATATTGACGATGTAATCTTCATATGGCAGGGCACTGAGGAACGACTCTTAGACTTTCTTGATTACATTAATGCAAACACCAACAATCTGGTATTCACAACTGACTACAGTAGGACCTCGGTTAATTTTTTAGACATCACCGTGTTCATAGAAGGGACCACCATTAATACTAAAACTTTCCAAAAAAGTGTAGACGTAAATAGCTATATCTTAACCACCAGTGGACACCACCCCAATTGGCTACGTAACATCCCTTCGGGCCAATTTAAGAGAGTTAGGAGAAATTGCACAAAGATAGAAGACTACCAGACCCAGGCAAACGAAATGAAAACCCAATTCCTTAGGAAAGGGTATAAGGAAGACAGATTAGATGAAGACTTAAAGAAAGTCGGGGAACTAGAAAGAGGGACACTCCTGACATACAAAGACAAAAACAAAAAAGAACAAATGAAAGATTGGAAGGTAACATTTCAAACACAATACAACAACAAGAATAAAAAACTGGAAAAAATCATTCAAGACCATTGGCACATCCTTCTACAAGATGAAACTCTAGGGGACATATTACCCGCCAAACCGAAGGTAAATTATAGGAAGGCACCCAACCTCAAGTCTAAAATAACACACAGCCATTTGCATAAGAAAGAAACGGTACAGACCACCATTCTAGGTACTACTTTAAGTAAAGGATTCTTCCATTGCAACTCTTGCCAATATTGTAAAATGAATCACGTTTCCACCAAGGGCACCACAAACTTTCAATCGAATGTCACACAAGAAATATTTGAAATTCAGGAACATATATCATGCAAATCCAAGGGTGTCATTTATCTGATCGAGTGCCCTTGTCACCTACAATATATAGGGAGGACAACAAGACCCCTGAAAACCAGAACTTCAGAACATATAAGGAACATAAAAAAAGGCCTAGAAACACACAGTCTCTCTAACCATTTTAGAGAAGAACATAAACAGAACCCAGAAGGGATGAAATTGTTAGGCATAAAAATGGTAAAACAGAATTGGAGAGGGGGGGACTTTTTCAGGACAATAAACAAAGAAGAGCTCAAATGGATGTTTACCTTAAAAACCTTAAAACCGCACGGGCTAAATTTAGACAATGAGGTAAGGACCATTATCACAGGCAAATGACGATATTGTACACGAAGGAGAAGCAATAGACCACACATAGTACATGAAGATAACTCCACTCTCACATATTAGAGAAGTCATTCAACCACTAAGTCCATAAAAATGCCCATTAAAAATAGCCCTAAAACAACTTCATGCGTATTGTAAGCAATATAGCCTTAAATCATGAAGAATACATACCACTAATTATTTATCTATGCATAACTATACCATTTACTTTTTTAAGTATAGTGCATTTAACCTCCTGACAATTTTACCCTATCTTTATTATTATCAATTATTACTTTAATACTATCAATATTGTTTACTATTTTCTTTTATCAATAATATTATCAGCATATGAGTACTATTATTAGCGATTTTCACGCTTGCATATACTACAGTTCAAAATTATCTTTACTATTTTTTCATTATCTAACCACTTTTTCTTGTTCCCCGTGTATGTAATTCCTCCTTTATTCACCAGTATTATTCTGCAAGTTTTTATATTCAATCAACCAGCCCCTTCCCTTTCCGTGTGTTCCCAATCTGGAACAATTAACCAAAACCACTCCCGCTGGATGTGGGCAAAAAAAGCCCACACCAAAGATGGCGGAAACAGACTCCCTGACGAAGGCCAATACCGGCCGATACGCGTTGGAGCACACACCGCCTTTTTACACTGTTTGATTCAATCATCCAACTGACAGAGCGTGAAACCCAAGACGGAGGACAGAGAGAACAAGAGGACGACGAGAATTAGACGGGACCCGGAGGCACCCGAGACTGGTCACGTGACCCAACCCGGAAGTGCAGGAGATCGCCGGGCCGCGGCCGAGACGGAAAAGACCGCTGGCGGAGGAACGAGGAGACGGAGCAGGAGCGATAAGGTAAGGGACCCTGTAGGAGAGGAGAAGGCGCGGCGGACAGCACTAACTGTGCTAGAAGCAGCCCCTACCTCCCTCTCCAAGACTCACGACTGTTCTCCTTTCATCCAGGGCACCGCGCTGCGCTCTTAGAGCGACAGCAGGGTGGACCAGGGCATAGAGGGGCACAGCCTGTCCAGGAGTCCTAATTGCCTAGCACTCACCACACCCCGACCCTCATCGCCAGCGGCAATCCAGGGGTACCCCAAATATTTTTCTTATTGTTTTTCTTCTTTTTTCACCTTTTCCGGATCCTAAGACATTTTTCAATATTATAATTAATTTTTACTAATTTTACTTAAAGCTCTGGACTTTCTTTTTTTGCACACATTCTATGATTCACCCAGAGGTGGGACGCCACCATTCTGGAGTGACCAGCAACTTGAGAGACAACTTATACCTCGACCACAAATTAATCATACTGCATCTGTTATCATCCTCCCCCCCCCCCTCCCCCCAAAAAAAATTTTTCTCCCATTTTTTCCACACGAATATTTTATTATATTTTTCTTTGTAAAGAAAGACAGTTTTTTTTATCCCATTTCTCTATATTGCTATTTACTTATTAGGTCAAGTTTTCTGACTGTTTAGTGTTTAAGGTATTAAACCAGTTTTTGCATACACCTCACACATCAGGCGCACCTATGAAAACCTTTTGTTAACATTACCCTAGTGAAGTATTTTTTGGAGGTGCTTCATCCATAGGTTGCAGCCCAAACAAAAATATCCAGATACACGAGCGCCATTCACCCTCTGTGTATATACTTCAGTGTTCAAAACCTCCTGAATTGGCTAGCTTTGTTTATGGGTATTTTAGACCATCGCGCAGGTAGAGCTACTAGAGCCAGCCTGGTATTCTCACAACTCACACACACTACAGAGACGCACGAGACCGTGAACAAATTCTGTGACATTTTCCTCAAATTAGAGAAACTAGTGGCTAGGGAATCCAAGGTATGGTGGGACAGAGAATCACTAGAATGGTACCTAGAGAATGACCTAATCCCCAAAGGTCTTAAAATTAAAAAAGTCCCTACACAGAACAACAGTAACCTTACATTTAGAGATAAATGGGACTCCATCCTGCATGACTGTTCCAAACAACTTATAAAACTTATCCTAGAGACCCACAAGAACGAACTGACAACACTAGAGGCAGAAATAGAGACTCTACAATCATCTTTAGGAGTACACAAAGAAGACAATGAATTCAGACAACTTGAAGAGATATCACACAAAAGACTGAGAAAAATTGAGGAAGAAATTATAGCAACAAAAAAGTCCAAAATTCTAAGAGACAAGATAGGGAAAGGGAAAAAAGGAAAGACAAACATTAAGCTTCTAAAGAAAGTACCCCAAGTTAACAAGACAATCAAAACACCCAAAAAGGCCCTACTAAGATGTAGCCCAGCCATAAGCAACAAAACACCTTTATATAAAAAACTTAACCTGACATACCAGCAGTACATGACTAGGATACATAGCAAGACAGCAAAAGACAACTTAGGACGGACAATACATGTTAATGGTGAACAACAAGAGGATTTAGACACAACACAAGACACAGACTTTTCTACCTATAGTTTGAGCGACGAAACTGATTACGAAAATCTGGCACGCTTTTCATTTGAAAGAGGGTTTCAGGTTTCCGCAGACTTTGAGGAAGCATCCACTTCCCTAAATCAGGGAACAAAACTCTCTACACTACCAGTATTAGACCAGACAGGATGTGCAGGGTTTTTTTTAGGAAAAATTGCAGGCCTGAAGACCTGCGATCAGAAACAGACTACACCAAACAAAAGGAAGTTAGAAGAACTAGAAGAGGAGCCAGAGGAAGAAGAGGGAGGCAGACAACAAAAAAGACACAGTATAGTATAGGACGTCAGGCCTATAAGGACGTTGCAGTGACTAGTGTATGAAGTGGCTAGTTATTAAGTGGCAGCTAATATCAATAGCAGTGTTATACCTGTGTTTCATTGGTTGCATCTTCAACTGATATTTGGAATTGACTCCTGTCTCTCCTTTTCACCAACAGGTAACTACAGCAGAGAGCTGATCACTGTGTGTTTATTGCTAAAAAGATATATTTGGTAACTACAGCAGAGAGCTGATCACTGTGTGTTTATTGCTAAAAAGATATATTTGGTAACTACAGCAGAGAGCTGATCACTGTGTGTTTATTGCTAAAAAGATATATTTGGTAACTACAGCAGAGAGCTGATCACTGTGTGTTTATTGCTAAAAAGATATATTTGGTAACTACAGCAGAGAGCTGATCACTGTGTGTTTATTGCTAAAAAGATATATTTGGTAACTACAGCAGAGAGCTGATCACTGTGTGTTTATTGCTAAAAAGATATATTTGGTAACTACAGCAGAGAGCTGATCACTGTGTGTTTATTGCTAAAAAGATATATTTGGTAACTACAGCAGAGAGCTGATCACTGTGTGTTTATTGCTAAAAAGATATATTTGGTAAATTGTTAAGTGGATTAATATCTGTAGTCAGCAAAAACCTTGTGATTGACTGGGGCTTAGTGATCTCACAGTTGGTAGTTGATTATCACCTTTTGGTTGAGGGTTGCTGTGTGGGGGAGGGGGTGTAATCACAAAGAGCATGTGTTTGTAGACTTACTTAACCAGTATAGTATAGGACGTCAGGCCTATAAGGACGTTGCAGTGACTAGTGTATGAAGTGGCTAGTTATTAAGTGGCAGCTAATATCAATAGCAGTGTTATACCTGTGTTAAACCGAAGGAAAACAGAAGTCAAACAAACTTACAAATTAACAAAAGGCCTGCATTACAACCTAAAAACTCTGGAACTTTATGTGGCCTCTCCTTGCCTCAAACATGAGAACACCAAGACCATGCTTACAACCTCTCTGTCTGAGAACATCAAGTCTGTCCCTGGGCCTAACCATCAAGATGAACAGGGAACTGTGGGGGAAGAGCACCAGGACCGGGATCAGCAGGGACATCCCCATTGCGTCTGAGTATGCCCCCCTCATTCTCATACCCGACCGAACTAAGATCTGATCAAAATGTTATCCCACTCCTACTTCTGCCACTAGTTACCTGCTATTGTGTTTTTTTTTTTTTTTTCCCTCTCCATTGCTCGCTTCCAACCCACCATGTGTTTTCCTGTAATGTTTACCTCCACTGATTGCACACCTTTCCATTGTGCCCTACATGCAGGGTACATCATACTATTACATAAGCATCAGTTTTCCCATATATGAACTTGGCCCTTGCATGGCTCACCTCCCACAGTGTAACCTTCAAAGTGCGCCCAACATGGCTGCCCCATATGGTACACTTGTGGATGGGATGAAAAAATACATGGACCTTGTGGTTTTGTTGGAACCCTACTCTAAACTGTAGGATTCTGAAATCACCCCCATTTTGTGTCATCTCTTCTAGGGGTAGACTATTCCACCTGGGTAATCCTACGCTTAGCGCCCAAGATGGCTGCTGCACTTGGTACCTATAAGGGTGGAATACACAACCCTTGGAAGTTATTACCCAAAATGCCTTCACCAATCCTGCGTTATGCTTTCTGTGGACTTAAAAGAAAAATCTTATGTCTGTGTTGCTTGTCTATTGTTGTATTAGTCAAATCCTCTGTATCATGTGCATTGTTTTTGATGTCTGTAAAGCGCCTTGAGTCCTGTTGGAGAAAGAGCGCTATATAAATAAAATTATTATTATTATTATTATTAACCCACAGGAATAGACCAAACAGGGATCTTCAATCTCAGCACCACCTCATTAAAAAACTCACACATAACGTTGTTAAACAAGGGACTTAAGTTTGCCCCAACAAAGAAACTCAACAAATTTGAAACTTATTTAGACCTGCATAGGTTTACACGCAAATTGACACTTGCCAAGTACTACAGCAACACCACTACGAATCTAGAGTACAATCAAAATAAGGACGCATTCAAACATTCAGATTTGAGACCAACATCAACCTTTTACCCACAACATATGAGAGGTTCCTTGATTGACACTTTTGAAAAATTAGTCACCAGAGATCTGGACAAAATAGACACGAAAAATATTAATTACAATCTCAATACTCAAGAACAGGGGGCACTGAAAGAACTGACAGATAACAAGAATTTAGTAATCAAACCAGCGGATAAGGGAGGGGGGATTGTCATCCTGGACAAAAGTGACTACATAACAGAGTCTCTCAGAATATTGGGGGACACGGGTACATATGAAACCCTCAAACATGATCCCACCACCAACTACAAGAAAACCTTAGAACACCTACTCATGCAAGGTTTAGAAAAGGGAATACTGACTAAGAAGGAACATGGTTTTTTAGATACAAAAAATCCCATCATACCAGTGTTCTACTATTTACCTAAGATACACAAAAATCAGACAAAACCACCAGGCCGCCCAATAATATCCGGGATAGGATCACTTACATCAAACCTATCACAATACATTGATACCTTCTTGCAGCCATATGTACAGACACAAAAATCATACATCAGAGACACCACAGATATCATTAAAACACTGGATAACATGACATGGTCAGAAAACTTCTGGTTATGTACTAGTGATGTAACATCACTATACACCGTAATCAATCAATCACAGGGACTAGAAGCATTACAGTACTTCCTTGAAAGAGACTCGTCAATAGAAAGAACACAGACCAACTTCTTACTAGACTGCGTGAGATTCATCCTACAACATAACTATTTCTGGTTTGAAGAAACATTCTACAGACAGACCACTGGCACCGCTATGGGGACTAGGTTCGCCCCGAGTTATGCCAACCTCTTCATGAGTAGGTGGGAGGATGACTACATCTGGGGTGGGCATGACTTCGGGGCGGACCTGGTCCTATGGCGGAGGTATATTGACGATGTAATCTTCATATGGCAGGGCACTGAGGAACGACTGTTAGACTTTCTTGATTACATTAATGCAAACACCAACAATCTGGTATTCACAACTGACTACAGTAGGACCTCGGTTAATTTTTTAGACATCACCGTGTTCATAGAAGGGACCACCATTAATACTAAAACTTTCCAAAAAAGTGTAGACGTAAATAGCTATATCTTAACCACCAGTGGACACCACCCCAATTGGCTACGTAACATCCCTTCGGGCCAATTTAAGAGAGTTAGGAGAAATTGCACAAAGATAGAAGACTACCAGACCCAGGCAAACGAAATGAAAACCCAATTCCTTAGGAAAGGGTATAAGGAAGACAGATTAGATGAAGACTTAAAGAAAGTCGGGGAACTAGAAAGAGGGACACTCCTGACATACAAAGACAAAAACAAAAAAGAACAAATGAAAGATTGGAAGGTAACATTTCAAACACAATACAACAACAAGAATAAAAAACTGGAAAAAATCATTCAAGACCATTGGCACATCCTTCTACAAGATGAAACTCTAGGGGACATATTACCCGCCAAACCGAAGGTAAATTATAGGAAGGCACCCAACCTCAAGTCTAAAATAACACACAGCCATTTGCATAAGAAAGAAACGGTACAGACCACCATTCTAGGTACTACTTTAAGTAAAGGATTCTTCCATTGCAACTCTTGCCAATATTGTAAAATGAATCACGTTTCCACCAAGGGCACCACAAACTTTCAATCGAATGTCACACAAGAAATATTTGAAATTCAGGAACATATATCATGCAAATCCAAGGGTGTCATTTATCTGATCGAGTGCCCTTGTCACCTACAATATATAGGGAGGACAACAAGACCCCTGAAAACCAGAACTTCAGAACATATAAGGAACATAAAAAAAGGCCTAGAAACACACAGTCTCTCTAACCATTTTAGAGAAGAACATAAACAGAACCCAGAAGGGATGAAATTGTTAGGCATAAAAATGGTAAAACAGAATTGGAGAGGGGGGGACTTTTTCAGGACAATAAACAAAGAAGAGCTCAAATGGATGTTTACCTTAAAAACCTTAAAACCGCACGGGCTAAATTTAGACAATGAGGTAAGGACCATTATCACAGGCAAATGACGATATTGTACACGAAGGAGAAGCAATAGACCACACATAGTACATGAAGATAACTCCACTCTCACATATTAGAGAAGTCATTCAACCACTAAGTCCATAAAAATGCCCATTAAAAATAGCCCTAAAACAACTTCATGCGTATTGTAAGCAATATAGCCTTAAATCATGAAGAATACATACCACTAATTATTTATCTATGCATAACTATACCATTTACTTTTTTAAGTATAGTGCATTTAACCTCCTGACAATTTTACCCTATCTTTATTATTATCAATTATTACTTTAATACTATCAATATTGTTTACTATTTTCTTTTATCAATAATATTATCAGCATATGAGTACTATTATTAGCGATTTTCACGCTTGCATATACTACAGTTCACGTATCTTTGGGAAATACCGCACAGGATATAATCGATATAGGAATATAACTTAGTACCAAAATAGAAAATTGAAAAGAAAACTAGGTTTTCTAATTCTTATAGTTTGGTGGTGCACCCAGAGTCAGTACTAAAACTTAAGACAACAAGGAGAAAAGAAGACTCTTTTGTGGGTGCACTCTTGACTTTGAAATATGACATGAAATATACAAGATATGATATATAATGATAAAATCAACTTTTATTGACAAAAAATTAAGATAATTAGTGGTTAATGAAAGAAATAACAGTCCAACAAAGCAATATAGACAAAAAATTACTAATGTATTAATAATAATAAACCGGCTGACGGAGTATGTATAGATATTCTAAATGGTTAATGTGAATATTGGTATATTTGTGACGCTGCGTACCAATAACAGATGAATCCCTATCCTGTCTTAGTGCCAAAATAAATAGTCAATGAGACCTGCATACTGATTACAGTTAAGAATATAAATTCCCATTATATCCAGCTGATACAAAGTAAAGAAGCAGTGGGAAATAAGATGGCAGTGTGAATCTGCTGTCAATGTTAGACACTGAGCATGTGGAATCAATATGTGCTCTACTACACTGAGTCTTCCTCAATGGTCACCCACTTGAGTACTGACCCAGCCCAACACTGATTAGCTTCCAAGTTCGGACGGCTTCGGGCGTTTCCAGTGTGGTATGGTAGTAGAGAAAATAGGCGGTAATGGAAAGCTCAGGAATCACTGATGAGAGTTCACGAATCACATAGTATCAAGAAAGAGACAGATATAGGCCAGTAGAAGAAAATAGATGGATCTGCTGCCAGTGTTAGACAGGGGTATGGCCCTGAATCACTGGTGAGAGTCCATGAAATTAAAATGTAAATAGGAATAGGAAAAAGAGAAAATAGAAATCTCGGTATAAATTAGGTATCAGCAAAATCAAATGTCCTGATGGACTATTAGAAATTGATAAGGAGCAAAAAATGAACTAAAATAACACAGTCTTTTGCAATTGCTAAGGTGAAGCCAAACAGTGTTACCACTGTGAAGAATAGAAATACCAGTAAAAATTGAGTATCGGCAAAATAATATATCCTGATGAACTATTAGAAGTAAATAAGGAACAAATGAACAAAAAAAACCCAGTCTTTTGTAATTGCTGAGGTGAAGCCAGACAACAGTGTTACCACTGCACAGAATGTATTGAATCGCTATTAAAGAAAGGCAAAGTGATACAATGTAGTCAAAAACATTGACTGTGATAAGAAAACAGAGCTGTAACCAGTGAATGCTACTCCTTGGGCTGTCACTGTAGGTTGAGGATAAAGGATAAACATTTTTAAATTCTCATGATATAAGTGTACATCAAATGGAAAGTGTACTATCGATATCTAGCTATTATTGGTGTTATTAATAGGTAGGTAATTAATATAATGGCATATATGGCTACCTAAAATTAGCAAGGGCTTAATGAAGAATATGATATAATGAATAAATGAAAAAATACTCAGTCAGTGCGGGCCTCAGAATGATCACAAAGATTGGTATGAAATAGATGTTACCCGCAGTGGCTGTATCGATGTGGAGACTCCTTCTATCACACTGCGGTTTGTCCCGAAATGATGAGGTGCGTGATGCCACCGGCCCGGCAGGAACCCAGGCAGGTGCAGGTGAGCGTCCTGTAATCTGGTCAGCCTGTCTGGAAGAATGTCCGAAGAGGCACGGGACCGCCGTAGGTGCAGGGAAGGAGAGTGCTCCGGTCAGCCGATGCAAGGAGATACCAGCAGGGGCACGAGAACCGCCGTGGGTGCGGAGAGGGAGAGCGCTCCGGTCAGCCGATGCAAAGAGATACCAGCAGGGGCACGAGAACCGCCGTGGGTGCGGAGAGGGAGAGCGCTCCGGTCAGCTGATATGAAGAGAGGCCAGCAGGGGCACGAGACATGGGTGGGTGCAGGAAAGCGTCCGCTACTCAGGTCAGCCGGAAACAATGAGGGTCGGAAAAATCAGGGTCGGAAGACGCGTTTCACCCGTCCACCGGGCTTGATCACTTCCTGGAAGTGATCATTGTTTCCGGCTGACCTGAGTAGCGGACGCTTTCCTGCACCCACCCATGTCTCGTGCCCCTGCTGGCCTCTCTTCATATCAGCTGACCGGAGCGCTCTCCCTCTCCGCACCCACGGCGGTTCTCGTGCCCCTGCTGGTATCTCTTTGCATCGGCTGACCGGAGCGCTCTCCCTCTCCGCACCCACGGCCATTATATTAATTACCTACCTATTAATAACACCAATAATAGCTAGATATCGATAGTACACTTTCCATTTGATGTACACTTATATCATGAGAATTTAAAAATGTTTATCCTTTATCCTCAACCTACAGTGACAGCCCAAGGAGTAGCATTCACTGGTTACAGCTCTGTTTTCTTATCACAGTCAATGTTTTTGACTACATTGTATCACTTTGCCTTTCTTTAATAGCGATTCAATACATTCTGTGCAGTGGTAACACTGTTGTCTGGCTTCACCTCAGCAATTACAAAAGACTGGGTTTTTTTTTGTTCATTTGTTCCTTATTTACTTATTTACTTCTAATAGTTCATCAGGATATATTATTTTGCCGATACTCAATTTTTACTGGTATTTCTATTCTTCACAGTGGTAACACTGTTTGGCTTCACCTTAGCAATTGCAAAAGACTGTGTTATTTTAGTTCATTTTTTGCTCCTTATCAATTTCTAATAGTCCATCAGGACATTTGATTTTGCTGATACCTAATTTATACCGAGATTTCTATTTTCTCTTTTTCCTATTCCTATTTACATTTTAATTTCATGGACTCTCACCAGTGATTCAGGGCCATACCCCTGTCTAACACTGGCAGCAGATCCATCTATTTTCTTCTACTGGCCTATATCTGTCTCTTTCTTGATACTATGTGATTCGTGAACTCTCATCAGTGATTCCTGAGCTTTCCATTACCGCCTATTTTCTCTACTACCATACCACACTGGAAACGCCCGAAGCCGTCCGAACTTGGAAGCTAATCAGTGTTGGGCTGGGTCAGTACTCAAGTGGGTGACCATTGAGGAAGACTCAGTGTAGTAGAGCACATATTGATTCCACATGCTCAGTGTCTAACATTGACAGCAGATTCACACTGCCATCTTATTTCCCACTGCTTCTTTACTTTGTATCAGCTGGATATAATGGGAATTTATATTCTTAACTGTAATCAGTATGCAGGTCTCATTGACTATTTATTTTGGCACTAAGACAGGATAGGGATTCATCTGTTATTGGTACGCAGCGTCACAAATATACCAATATTCACATTAACCATTTAGAATATCTATACATACTCCGTCAGCCGGTTTATTATTATTAATACATTAGTAATTTTTTGTCTATATTGCTTTGTTGGACTGTTATTTCTTTCATTAACCACTAATTATCTTAATTTTTTGTCAATAAAAGTTGATTTTATCATTATATATCATATCTTGTATATTTCATGTCATATTTCAAAGTCAAGAGTGCACCCACAAAAGAGTCTTCTTTTCTCCTTGTTGTCTTAAATATACTACAGTTCAAAATTATCTTTACTATTTTTTCATTATCTAACCACTTTTACTTGTTCCCCGTGTATGTAATTCCTCCTTTATTCACCAGTATTATTCTGCAAGTTTTTCTATTCAATCAACCAGCCCCTTCCCTTTCCGTGTGTTCCCAATCTGGAACAATTAACCAAAACCACTCCAGATACACGAGCGCCATTCACCCTCTGTGTATTTAGTTTTATTATTAAACGATTGAGTCGCCCGCTAGACGCACACAAACTCTACCGTAAATGCACATACCACGCGCTCGAGCGCATGGCCGAGGCGCCATCACGCGGCTGCGTATATCCGCACGCACTGGAGAGAATGTGCACGTGCAGCAGGCATGCGCATGAGGTGAATATATGGCAATGTGTAGCATGATATTTTTCTGACTTTGACAGTCCACCCTTTGGCAGTCATCAATAACTGCCACTTCCTAAAACAGTTCAAAAAGAGAAAAATATATGTCATGTATAAATACATTTCTATGATTGGGTAAGGGAGAAGAGAGGAAGGTGGGAAAAAAGGTATGACCCAGTGAGATAGTAGAAGCATGTGTGTATGAGTCCATGTTTGAGGGGTCATGTATCATCGTGCCGTACGTGTTTTAAATCAAGCTTCGAGGTATTGCGAAGTATACATTTGAATTCCTTCTTATCCCGTATTACGGGCCTGTGGATGGGCTGTCAAACTTTACCGAGCTCTTTTCGGCTTTTTGTTGTAACAAAATGGGGGAGCACATTTTAGTTGATGATACATGAATGGGGGGATATGTGAGTGCTGATATCTGTGCCTATGTTCCCTATCGACTATGTGTGTCATTACCTGAATGTTGTAGAAATGAAGATAAGAAGCAATTATGGTAAATGCAGTCATAAACTATGTGAGTTTAATATACATTTGTTGATTGAGGTCTTGTCTTGTGTCTTGTCTCGATGTACATGTTGACTGTAGTCTCTTTGGGCTTTTGCTATAATGCGAGCAAAGCCGTTTCAATGTCCATAAAATTTTAAATCACTAAAGTTCTGGGCTAGCGTTTTCATTAAAGTCACTAGGGATATTGGGGGCCGGCAACATAGTCCATAAAATAAAAAATCTTTGTATAAATGTGGTCTTCAAATCCTTCTTCCAAGCGAGTCTTTGTACCTTGGAGAAAAACAAAGGAGAAACGGGTGAAAGAAACGGACCGTGGAATCACATTTTCATCACAATATTGTCTCTATCGTTGGGTCATACATCAAATTTGTTGTTTTTAGTACAGTGTCCTCGCTCCTTAGACTCATCACCCTGGTATTACTTTTACGCTTCGCTAAAACCCGAACGCATCTAAATATCAGACCGACCAATATGATGACACCCAGAATACACAAAAGAAATTTCCCTACATCCATGATAATACCTTGAGCCCATTCTCCTAAACCAGAGAACCAATTTCGTGGGTTCAACCATGACACCCAACTGGTCAGCTCATTACCCACAGCAGCGAGTGGGAGATTGTGTTTCCTTCGAAACTCCCACTTTAATTGTAAGATGTCATCCATCTTTTGGTCTATGACCTCGGCTGGGTCCTCCGTGCTGTTTGTAATGTACGTGCAGCACTTGATTCCATATTGAGTTGCCAGGGTAACACAATACCCGCCTGTCACAGCTGTGAGGTAATTGAGAATCATCCTATGCTGAACCAGTTCTGTTTTGTAGGCTTGTAACTCTTTCCCAGTGTACCTAAATGTGTCGTCATACATTTCGGTGATATTGTCTAATAAATTTGCAAGCGCAGATATATATTTGTAATTTATCACTCCTCTGGCGGTGCGAGTGATATCTAACGCGATTAGGAATTGAATCCCGGTGGATTCATGGATCAGGTCAGAGGCCGGATGCTCTGTTTTCTCTATCAGGTGCCACTTAACGATGTGCTCGTAATGAGTGTGAGTATAAGGAGCTTGGGCACTGCGGTGAATATCTTTTATTTTAGTGTGGGATACAGTCATTACCTCAGGCAGTACTTTTCCAATATAACATAACCCTTCTGAGTTTGGGGCAAGCCACTTATACGCCTTCCTCCCGCATATGAAATATGCATCATCGGGGAGAACATATGGGACGGAGTGTGACATAACCATATTACAAATTTTCCATATGAAATCTCCTAACCCTAATTTTTCCATCTGTTTAGTACACGTATCTGTTTGTACAACATGTGCACAGTATCCTGGTGAGACTTCTCCAACTCGCATGATCCTACTTCCTAGGGTGTACCTATACCGAAAGAATTTCCTATGGTCGGCTATCTGGCGTATAAGTTCTGTGTCTATGGGCAATCTGTCGGCTCTATGTGAGAATGTCATGGTTTGATTACTCCATGACACTTCCCAATTTCCCGGCTTTCGGGGATTGGAAATGTTAAAGCACACTAAGGACCTATCCACATGATATTGGTGGAGCTTCAAACTAGGAGGACTAGAGATATTAAACCTCTTGTCCACCGGCCTCCCACCACTTAGCTCAAGTACCTCTCCTACAGTTAAAGGGAATGGTACTAATCCTGATTTACTATGGCCTTGAGGTACTTGAGAGCATACCCAACAGTCTGTCTGGTTTAACACTTTACGCACTAAGGAGTGATAGTCACTCAATGGATGCCGGTCCATGTGGACATTAAAACTGGACTGACATTTCTTTATGCACCCATCCTCAACTATATTGTCACAATGCCTACAGATGCAGTTCTCTTCAGCTAACAATCCTTCACAATTCCTTCTATTGTCAATGCTACCAGATCGTTTTCTGATACTCGCCTTTACTCGGAGATTATGTTGTTCTTGGAAATCTACGCCTGCATCCTGGTCATCAGAACCCATTCCCGATCCTTTCTCGACCTCCATGGTACTCTCACCGAAACAGACTGCTCTGGTCAACATCATGGTCAACAGGAAAATCCGGATCACAGTCTCTTGGGGCAAGTCCATCTTAGAGGAGTAAAAGGAGAAAACTAAGAAGGGGGAAAGGAAATAGGAGGGAGGTGGGAGCTGGAGAAAATAACAAATGGGAAAAAGAAATCTGTCTCGACAAGCTTCCGGTCTTGTTATTCTCAGCGCTCAGGTGTCGTCTCAATCCTCCCTGAACAGACACTCTAGTGATACAACCTCTACCGTCTGTTCTTTATCACGGGACCTCTCTGGGTCAGTGACCTTTTTACAATGAGACGAATGGACCCAAGTCTCTCTCTCGGCAACCTTCAAAGCAGTTGTGCTGGTCAATAAGACTTGATATGGTCCTTCCCATCTGTCAATAAGGCAACCTGAGCGTAGAAAATTCCGTATCATTACATAATCCCCAGGTTCAATGTCATGACAATTACTGTCTGGCATATCAGGAATCACCAACTTTAGATTATCATTCTGATTCCTCAATTGCTTACTCATCTTAACCAAGTACTTTACGGTTACTTCATTGTTACATTTCAAATCATCCTGGGGGTTAATCATAACATGGGGTTGACGACCAAACAGAATTTCAAAAGGAGACAGATTAAGAGGGGACCTGGGGGTGGTTCTGATGCTGTATAATACAATTGGCAAAGCTTCCAGCCATAACAGTCCTGTTTCAGTCATTACCTTACTCAATTTATTTTTAATAGTGCTGTTTACTCTTTCCACCTTCGCGCTCGCCTGAGGGCGGTACGGAGTGTGCAGCTTACTATTAATTCCCATCAACTTACACATTGTTTGAAAGACTTAACTTGTGAAATGGGTACCCCTATCACTTTCAATTATTCTAGGGATACCGTACCTACACACAAATTCCTGCACAATTTTCTTTGCAGTAAATACAGCGGTATTTGTGGCCGCAGGAAATGCTTCAACCCAATTTGAAAACACATCAATACAGACCAAACATACTTTAAATTTCTACAAGGTGGCAATTGTATGAAATCAATCTGTATTACCTGGAAAGGACCATCTGTCGGAGGGATATGGGATGGCTCTGTCGGTATTGCCTTTCCGATATTCTTCCTCAAGCAGGTGAGACATGTCATCGCTCTTTTACCCGCGTGGGAAGAAAATCCTGGGGCGCACCAATAAGCTCTTACTAGCTTACACATCCCTTCTTTGCCTAAATAAGTCAGCCCGTGTGCTGCTTCCGCTAGACTTGGAAGTTATGCTCTGGGTGCCACTGGTTTACCATGTCCATCTGTCCAGAGTCCTGAGGACTCCTGGCCATAGCCTTTTGACCTCCAGACTGCCTTTTCCTGTGGGGAACACAAATTTTGCATTTCACACAATTTCTGTGTGTTTACTGTATTAAATACCATCAGTCGTGTACTATCTGTTTGTATGGGGTTACCAGCTGCTGATTTAGCAGCTTCGTCTGCTCGGCTGTTACCAAGTGATACCGGGTCTTGGCTATATGTGTGAGCTTTACACTTGATAACAGCCACTCTGTCGGGTTCCTGTATCGCTGTTAGAAGTCTTTTGATGTGGGCTGCATGCGCTACGGGTGTGCCAGCTGCCGCCATGAAATTTCTGAGGCGCCATAGGGCTCCGAAATCATGGACTACTCCGAATGCGTACCTAGAATCTGTGTAAATATTGTCTGACTTGCCCTTAGCCAATTCACATGCTCTGGTTAGGGCAACCAGTTCAGCAACTTGTGCTGAGTGAGGTGGGCCTAGCGGTTCTGCTTCTATGGTACCTTGGTCATCTACGACTGCGTATCCAGTACACAAGTCTCCCGAGTCCGTCTGTCTGTGACAACTACCGTCAGTGTAGAAAGTAAAATCTACATCTTCCAGTGGGTTGTCACTGATGTCAGGCCTTGCCGTGAAATTTTGGGTCAAATATTCCATACAATCATGCGTGTCATCCCCTGTATTAAATCCTCCTTCACCATCACTCTCATCCTCCACTCTTTGTGCCTGTCCAGGCACACCTGGGAGATACGTTGCAGGATTTAATGCGCTGCATCTCCTTATGGTGATGTTTACGGGGGCCATCAATGCCAATTCCCATCTTGTAAACCGCACTGATGAGACGTGTCTGGTTTGGGCAGAATTCAGTAAGGCTGACACTGCATGTGGTGTATGAATTGTGAGGTTGTGTCCTAGCACTACATCTTCGCTTTTTGTGACTAGCAATGCTATTGCTGCAACACTTCGCAAGCATGTGGGGAGGGATCGCGCTACCGTATCTAGCTGAGCGCTGTAGTAAGCTACCGGCCTGCTGGCATCACCATGCTTCTGGGTTAAGACACCTGCTGCGCACCCAGCACTCTCTGTTCCGTACAGCTCAAAGGGTTTCCCATAGTCTGGCATACCTAATGCTGGTGCCTGCGTTAGGCACTGTTTAAGTCTCTCAAATGCCATCTCAGATTCGTCTGTGTGCGAAATCCGATCAGGTTTACTTGATGAGACCATCTCCTGCAAAGGTAAGGCCAGTATGGAAAAACCTGGGATCCAGTTACGGCAATACCCACACATTCCTAAGAACGTTCTAATCTGTTGCTGGGTTTGTGGCAGGGTCATGTCACGAATTGCTTGAATTCTATCAGCGGTAAGGTGTCTCAGTCCTTGTGTTAGACAGTGTCCCAAATACTTCACACGGGTCTGACATAATTGTAACTTGTCTTTGGAAACCTTGTGTCCTGTGTCTGAAAGATGAAACAGGAGCTGTTTCGTATCTCTCAGGGACGCTTCCAGTGAATCTGAACACAGTAGTAAATCGTCCACGTACTGGATCAATACTGATCCACTCTCTGGTTGGAAAGACTGTAAACAATCATGCAGAGCTTGTGAGAAAATACTTGGACTGTCTATGAAACCTTGGGGTAAGCGAGTCCATGTATATTGAACTCCTCTGTATGTGAATGCAAATAAGTATTGACTGTCAGGGTGCAGAGGTACCGAGAAGAAAGCGGAGCAGAGGTCAATCACAGTGAAAAATGTGGCAGTGGGAGGGATTTGCATAAGAATGACAGCTGGATTTGGCACTATGGGAATTGACTCTCGACTATTTTGTTGATCCCTCTTAGATCCTGCACTAATCGGTAACCCCTCCCCCCACTCTTTTTAACAGGGAAAATGGGACTATTTGCAGTGCTGGACGTCCTTACCAGAATGCCCTGTTGTAGCAAGCGCTCTATTACAGGGAAAACTCCTAACTCCACCTCTGGCTTCAGAGGATATTGTGGGATTTTTGGAGCTATCCTACCATCTTTTACTTGCACAACTACTGGGACTACGTTTGCCATCAATCCAGTGTCTTGTCCATCCTTGGTCCAAAGTGATTCCGGTATCTGGGAAATCATTTCCTCTACCTTGGATGGACACCTATTTACAACAACAGTGTGTGACATTAATCTTGTTGGGGAGTCTAGCATATCCTGCGCTTCCTGAGCGTGGTTTTCGGGTATATCCAAGAACACACCTTCAGGAGTACAGTATATGACGCATCCCATTTTGCACAGTAAATCTCTCCCTAAGAGATTAGTCGGAGCCGATGCAGCCAGCAGGAAAGAATGCTTGGTATGCAAAGGCCCTATCGTAATCTCTGCAGGTTTGCTTAAAGGGTAGTGCTGTACTACTCCTGTTACTCCCATGGCTGGAATTGTTTTACCAGTGGTTCTCATGCCCACGGTCGAATTTATCACTGACTTGGCCGCCCCCGTATCTACAAGGAAATTTAGAGATTTACCAGCTACATCAATTGTGACCTCGGGTTCACTTCCAAGGTTCGCAATTAATTTCACTGGCTGCAGATTACAGGTGTGGCCTCGCCCCTATGGTGCGTGGTGGCCTCCCTGCATTGCGCTGGCAGCTATTACCTGTGAAGGGGGTAAATGGGATCTATCAGTGACTTGCCAGTCTCTTTTTGGGGGATACCTTTTTGTTTCCCCTGCGTGTGGCTCATAACTCCGTCTCTGCGGTCCTTGATCCCAATTTCGTGTGTCATGTCGTTGTCTAGGGGGTTGATATGATTTTTGTGCATTCTTTGATCTACAGTCTCGTGCATAGTGTCCCTCTCTATGACAGTAATAACAAGTTACCACATTTGACTTACCCACAGGGGTCGGAGATTTATACAGAGGTTGCCTGGTGGTCAGGGCCTGTATACTTACGGCCATTAACTTATCACTCTGCGACTCCCTGTGTCTGGTGATATTCCGATCATGATCAACAGCGGCCTCTCTCAAAGTAGCCACCGACAGACCTCGCCAACATGGTTGGGTGGTCTGTACCCTCGTCCTCAATACTTCCTTTAAACCATCCATTAACACAGATACTGCTACTTCTCTATGATTCACATTTGTCTTAATGTCTTCTATGCCTGTATACTTAGCCATATCCTGTAGTGCCCGATGAAAATAATCAGCTGCTGTTTCTCCCTCTTTCTGTTTGATGGAGAAAATTTTGTTCCATCTGACAACAGCTGGAAAATACTCTTTTAACTGTAAATTTATTCTCTTTACATTATCTTGGTTGTACACATCCGTAAGGGGTACATCCTCATCTAATTTACAGTCAGCTAAAAATTTCGCTGAGTCGACATTGGAGGGTAAACATGCCCTCAGCAATATCTGCCAGTCTTTGTTATTGGGCTCTACAGTATTTCCTAGCTCTCTAATGTATTCCTGGCTTGCAACTAGATCTTTCCTAGGATCAGGGAATTCAGACAACATTGATCTTAATTCCATTCGGGTAAAGGGGCAGTGCATGGCAATGTGTCTGAGAGGAGTGACTCCTGAAGTGTCAGTTTTTCCATTTGGCACTGCAATTACCCTAACGGGATTAAGTCCAATAACATCATTCTGAGTAGATTCTACAGCATGTGGGGAAATGGTTTCAGTATATTGTATGGTGCCGTACTTACCAGCTGATACGATCTCACCTGTCCCTCCACTAGGGGCCTTTGATACTAGTCTTACGGGTTGGGCCGTGCCCACTGTTGTTTCTGCTATGGTGGCTGCTAGAGAGAGTGCCGATATTGTTGTTGGTTCATCCTCTTGGTCACAATCCTGGGGAAAGTTTAAAACAGGGTACAGCTTGCACGGGTTAACATTTGCATCAACAATCTTGGTTACATTAGGCTTAACATTTATACAATTACTAAGTGCATGTTTATCATTCACCAGTGTGCCATTCTCTGCAACCACCCTCTCTCCCGTTATGTATGGTGGTGGTGGCGCGGTGGCTGTCAGTTTTCTGATAGGGTTAGATCCACCCGCTTGAGCCAATCCTCTTTGTATTTCACCTTCCTGTTGCCATAACTGTAAATAATCATAATGTTTGATCCGTCTCTTTGCAGATTTAATGAGACATATCCTTCTTCTTAGATTCTGTAACACCTCGGGACTAAAACTGCCTACCCGTGGAAACTTTTCCCCATCGTGCACAGTCATTCTTTCCCATTCATCGCATAAAACTTCTGTGTGTGAACCGTATTTCTCACACATTACATACCTTGCCGACCCGATTGGTCGGTTTACTAAATCAACCCGAACCGAGGTTGATCGCCCCCTACCTGAACAACTGGCCCCCATCTTTGCAGGTGTTGCTTTCACTACCTCTGACCTTCAAATCAGGGTCTTCAGCGAACCCTTACAAAAACCAAGATGTCCGGGGTAGGCCGGCGGTGGCAGTTTACCGAGTACTCCACTCACTCGCCCACGTCGACCAATACGCCCACACACTGCACTAGCACTGGCGTACTCGACCTAGGGCCCATGCGACCTGAACCTCTATTTACTGGAACATGTGGGTGTGATCCGAAGAGCACTTAACCCTTTCCAGTAACTATTGGTTGTTGGATAGTTCCCAAGTGACTAGCGAACTTCCCTTAAAATAAAAAATTTTTCACAAATCACGTTAGAATGTACAAATAGCGTTTATGACCCCTCTAGCGTACGCAAATGGTACTGGGTCAAGTTATTAACTAATGCACACAATTACGTGCGGTACAATCGTTCTGCACATAAGCAACTAATCTTATGTGCGGAGCGACCAGTGGAATCGAAAATTGTGGCTGCAAATTCCTTCAGCCTGAGCTTAATGGCCTAGATGGGTACCGCACCAACCCTTCCTGGTGTTGTACTCCTTTACTTATCTATAGCGGACTTCTTAGTCTGCTGTACCTGGACCTCCTGGTCTGTCTGGACCTCCTGGTCTGTGCTACAGTAGACCTCCTGGTCTGCTATACTCTAATGCTCTTTTTTTAATGTTTAACAAGGGATGCCTCCCAAGCCACCATGCAGTCACTTACACGTATGTACCTTCACGAGAACTCGATGATTTCCTTGGTTCAAACCCCAAAAATTAGAAACTTATATATATATATGTATACACACTCTTTCACCTCATGTACTCTTTACTTTCGTTTCTGCACAGAAATCCCTTTCATTCAGTATCGCAGGCTAATCCCGAGGAGTTACAACTAGAGAAGGATCTATTAGCTTAAAATTTTGGACACTGAGATCGATTTGCGCTATTTTCGCGTTGCCTCCTTATCGCCTAATTAAAACAATACTATCGTGTGATTTGTATTATGTGGGCGTACCCAGACGCTCCGTTGCGTAATATACGCTCCGTGCGTCGGCCCTTGCGTACACTAGTCCCGCCCTTTGTTAGCGACACGTGTACGCCAGCCAGGTATATCCACAGAAATACAATTTAACACGTTTATATCAATGTAGATGATCTTTAACTGTAATCATCTACTGAACACCACACCAAACTTCCTTGTATTTTAGGCAAGCCGTGCGGGTGTATTACAAATTACTCCTTAACGTATTATTTTTACTCTTTAACTACCAATAGCAACAAATCTTTCTCAGCACGTTATCAATTGTGAAATGGCAACCAGGAAAGTGATATGTGAAAATACACAAATGAAAAGAAATACAGGTATGTGCGTGCGTGCGTGTGTGCGTACGCAAAACAGAAATAGACAATTTTAAAAGACACTAGCGTATTGTTCTTACCTCCGGTTCCGGATTCCACCAGCACTCCTTCAACGTAGCGAAACAGACGCTTATCTAGCCAGCCCTACTGTATCCCGATACGAAGGGATACTGCCTTCCCGCCCTTGCTGACAGATAACGTTTGTTTTCGCTAGTGCGGATATGTGGAGGACGGACGAGCCACCAATTGATAATGCTGATTTGATTACCTTAAAACCTTCACATTAATGGGTAAGAGACTTAATACGCAATTGGCGTATGGGGTACCGTAAGGGTACGCACTTAGCGTAGCATACGCTTGGCCGTGATCGAGACGCACATGCAGCACGCTCGCTCACAGCTTAATGCATGGTGTCGAGCACGCTATAGGCGAGCGACTACCGTAATGCTACGCTACCAGCGTAGCGGACGCTCGAGACCACGAGGAGATCACGAGCGGCGCAGACGCTCACAAGATGACAATCAGTAAACCTTGAATGTAACACACAGAAAGGATACTCTTATGCTGTAAACCTTGTTCTGAAACACTGTAGCGATATAACGCTGCTTAACCTGAATTAACACTAAAGCTGTTTGAGCGATCGAGACGCTCCTATTACCCTCAGCAATGTAAATGAACACA
This sequence comes from Pseudophryne corroboree, assembly GCF_028390025.1. Classification (NCBI taxonomy): domain Eukaryota; kingdom Metazoa; phylum Chordata; class Amphibia; order Anura; family Myobatrachidae; genus Pseudophryne; species Pseudophryne corroboree. The sequence goes on along the minus strand of NC_086451.1, from coordinate 181,795,320 downwards.
CGATACCGTGCTAAGGTTCCAACACCTTTACTAACAAGCTTTTAGTTATATTGAAAAAGGTAAAACAGTTCACAAGTCATACACTACAGACTAACATATAATTCTAACAGAATATCTAGACAGAAAATATACAATAGCGTCACAAACTTATACTATAACAGAGAGAAAGGGAATGGCCAATACACACAGAGAATAAGTTGGTTTGCAGAGAATTACTTACACACACTGGGAATGATCGCTGCGCAGCCTGGTACCAGCTCCGAGTTAGTCAATATGAAAACCGTTTGTGGAGTGAGAGAGAGCTGCCCAGGCTGGCTGATCTTATATACACTGAGTACAGTATACTACAAAGGGACCTATAATCTCATTGTTCATTGGACACAGGAATGTCTCCTCGCATCATAACAAATGGTCATAGGTTAGTTTGAACAGGTGGGCTGTAACTATATCAAACTGCTCAGGTGGGAGGGAATCTGAAGATTCCCGCCGCATGGGTAATGAATCGCAAATATATGAAATGTCCAGAATCTACTAATGGCCATAACTATACGCAGGAGCGATTAATCTTTACCTAACCAACACCGGATTGTTGCTATTAAAATGTTCTTTAGTTAGGTACCAGACACAGCTGTTCAAACCCTGTCTGACCCTTCGTACCATACAAAGAGGAATTCCTCTGTCCAGCGACCATTTACATTAACCAAACTTACAGTCATTATTAAGGGGAACATTATCTATAAAACATACTATTTAGTTTTATTATTAAACGATTGAGTCGCCCGCTAGACGCACACAAACTCTACCGTAAATGCACATACCACGCGCTCGAGCGCATGGCCGAGGCGCCATCACGCGGCTGCGTATATCCGCACGCACGGGAGAGAATGTGCACGTGCAGCAGGCATGCGCATGAGGTGAATATATGGCAATGTGTAGCATGATATTTTTCTGACTTTGACAGTCCACCCTTTGGCAGTCATCAATAACTGCCACTTCCTAAAACAGTTCAAAAAGAGAAAAATATATGTCATGTATAAATACATTTCTATGATTGGGTAAGGGAGAAGAGAGGAAGGTGGGAAAAAAGGTATGACCCAGTGAGATAGTAGAAGCATGTGTGTATGAGTCCATGTTTGAGGTGTCATGTATCATCGTGCTGTACGTGTTTTAAATCAAGCTTCGAGGTATTGCGAAGTATACATTTGAATTCCTTCTTATCCCGTATTACGGGCCTGTGGATGGGCTGTCAAACTTTACCGAGCTCTTTTCGGCTTTTTGTTGTAACAAAATGGGGGAGCACATTTTAGTTGATGATACATGAATGGGGGGATATGTGAGTGCTGATATCTGTGCCTATGTTCCCTATTGACTATGTGTGTCATTACCTGAATGTTGTAGAAATGAAGATAAGAAGCAATTATGGTAAATGCAGTCATAAACTATGTGAGTTTAATATACATTTGTTGATTGAGGTCTTGTCTTGTGTCTTGTCTCGATGTACATGTTGACTGTAGTCTCTTTGGGCTTTTGCTATAATGCGAGCAAAGCCGTTTCAATGTCCATAAAATTTTAAATCACTAAAGTTCTGGGCTAGCGTTTTCATTAAAGTCACTAGGGATATTGGGGGCCGGCAACATAGTCCATAAAAAAAAAAAATCTTTGTATAAATGTGGTCTTCAAATCCTTCTTCCAAGCGAGTCTTTGTACCTTGGAGAAAAACAAAGGAGAAACGGGTGAAAGAAACGGACCGTGGAATCACATTTTCATCACAATATTGTCTCTATCGCTGGGTCATACATCAAATTTGTTGTTTTTAGTACAGTGTCCTCGCTCCTTAGACTCATCACCCTGGTATTACTTTTACGCTTCGCTAAAACCCGAACGCATCTAAATATCAGACCGACCAATATGATGACACCCAGAATACACAAAAGAAATTTCCCTACATCCATGATAATACCTTGAGCCCATTCTCCTAAACCAGAGAACCAATTTCGTGGGTTCAACCATGACACCCAACTGGTCAGCTCATTACACACAGCAGCGAGTGTGAGATTGTGTTTCCTTCGAAACTCCCACTTTAATTGTAAGATGTCATCCATCTTTTGGTCTATGACCTCGGCTGGGTCCTCCGTGCTGTTTGTAATGTACGTGCAGCACTTGATTCCATATTGAGTTGCCAGGGTAACACAATACCCGCCTGTCACAGCTGTGAGGTAATTGAGAATCATCCTATGCTGAACCAGTTCTGTTTTGTAGGCTTGTAACTCTTTCCCAATGTACCTAAATGTGTCGTCATACATTTCGGTGATATTGTCTAATAAATTTGCAAGCGCAGATATATATTTGTAATTTATCACTCCTCTGGCGGTGCGAGTGATATCTAACGCGATTAGGAATTGAATCCCGGTGGATTCATGGATCAGGTCAGAGGCCGGATGCTCTGTTTTCTCTATCAGGTGCCACTTAACGATGTGCTCGTAATGAGTGTGAGTATAAGGAGCTTGGGCACTGCGGTGAATATCTTTTATTTTAGTGTGGGATACAGTCATTACCTCAGGCAGTACTTTTCCAATATAACATAACCCTTCTGAGTTTGGGGCAAGCCACTTATACGCCTTCCTCCCGCATATGAAATATGCATCATCGGGGAGAACATATGGGACGGAGTGTGACATAACCATATTACAAATTTTTCATATGAAATCTCCTAACCCTAATTTTTCCATCTGTTTAGTACACGTATCTGTTTGTACGACATGTGCACAGTATCCTGGTGAGACTTCTCCAACTCGCATGATCCTACTTCCTAGGGTGTACCTATACCGAAAGAATTTCCTATGGTCGGCTATCTGGCGTATAAGTTCTGTGTCTATGGGCAATCTGTCGGCTCTATGTGAGAATGTCATGGTTTGATTACTCCATGACACTTCCCAATTTCCCGGCTTTCGGGGATTGGAAATGTTAATGCACACTAAGGACCTATCCACATGATATTGGTGGAGCTTCAAACTAGGAGGACTAGAGATATTAAACCTCTTGTCCACCGGCCTCCCACCACTTAGCTCAAGTACCTCTCCTACAGTTAAAGGGAATGGTACTAATCCTGATTTACTATGGCCTTGAGGTACTTGAGACCATACCCAACAGTCTGTCTGGTTTAACACTTTACGCACTAAGGAGTGATAGTCACTCAATGGATGCCGGTCCATGTGGACATTAAAACTGGACTGACATTTCTTTATGCACCCATCCTCAACTATATTGTCACAATGCCTACAGGTGCAGTTCTCTTCAGCTAACAATCCTTCACAATTCCTTCTATTGTCAATGCTACCAGATCGTTTTCTGATACTCGCCTTTACTCTGAGATTATGTTGTTCTTGGAAATCTACGCCTGCATCCTGGTCATCAGAACCCATTCCCGATCCTTTCTCGACCTCCATGGTACTCTCACCGAAACAGACTGCTCTGGTCAACATCATGGTCAACAGGAAAATCCGGATCACAGTCTCTTGGGGCAAGTCCATCTTAGAGGAGTAAAAGGAGAAAACTAAGAAGGGGGAAAGGAAATAGGAGGGAGGTGGGAGCTGGAGGAAATAACAAATGGGAAAAAGAAATCTGGCTCGACCAGCTTCTGGTCTTGTTATTCTCAGCGCTCAGGTGTCGTCTCAATCCTCCCTGAACAGACACTCTAGTGATACAACCTCTACCGTCTGTTCTTTATCACGGGACCTCTCTGGGTCAGTGACCTTTTTACAATGAGACGAATGGACCCAAGTCTCTCTCTCGGCAACCTTCAAAGCAGTTGTGCTGGTCAATAAGACTTGATATGGTCCTTCCCATCTGTCAATAAGGCAACCTGAGCGTAGAAAATTCCGTATCATTACATAATCCCCAGGTTCAATGTCATGACAATTACTGTCTGGCAAATCAGGAATCACCAACTTTAGATTATCATTCTGATTCCTCAATTGCTTACTCATCTTAACCAAGTACTTTAC